>NW_024426885.1:75355247-75532929 GCF_017311325.1 Ursus maritimus | reverse complement strand
CCCTGATAGATACCGTTTCTGGGTTTCCGACAGGTGTACAGAGGGAGCGATGGTTAACACATCTGCCCACATCCATTCCACTTGGATAAGGTCGTTTTGCTTAATAAAGCAAACCATGGGTACTATTTCCTTTATGCAGTTCCAAATTATAGACTGATTTATATTCCTCTATATATCATACTCTACTTATAGTAAACTAGAGTCTAATAATTAGTTTTCCATTATTTAAATTTTCACTATTCTTTATTTTTATGGGTTTTTTTCCCCCCTGATCTTGGGAATTTGAAAGATGTTTCATAAATACTTGGTAGTCAGATTCTATTTTAAAGTATAAATGTGTTATTATACACTATATTGTAAATGCAGTTTGTAGAATATACAGGCCTTTCCTACCTTCTCCGTTTCTCGTTTACCATCTGGACAATGTTAAACAGGATGGATGTATAAAAAGGTGCATGAGCTAAAATTTTATTTGTTTTAAACAAATATTAAGTTCTATTTTAAAGTAATATAATCTGTTTCTGTTAAGGGTGCAGAAAGCCATAAGACCCCGTGGCTCCCACCCTAATGACAAAAAAAGAGATAATACGAAAATCATAACTTTTTTGCAAGCAAAATTCCAAAATCCAAAGAGTGACAGTTTCCTCCACAGGGAGATGAGACCATACGTTGGTTCACCTTTCACGAAACAAGGAAAAGGTGACTGCCAAAAAAAAGCAAATAAAAGAAATGAGCTAAAATGTTTTAAAGATTTTATTTATTCATTTGAGAGAGAGAGAGAACAGAAGCAGAGGGAGAAGCAGACTCCCTGCTGAGTGCAGAGCCAGACTCTGGGCTGGACCCCAGGACCCTGAGATCACGAACTGAGCCTAAGGCTCAACCGACTGAGCCACCCAGGCGTCCCACAAATGAACTAAAAGTTTAATAAATTTTTAGAAGCTCAGTATGTACCAACATATAAAGTGGGCATAAGAGACCCATGAACACAAGTGGGGGTTGGCGTTGTATTCACTCGCAAACTGTTTTCCCATAAGATAAACAAGGGACAAGGCTGGAGATGGCAGAGAAATCCCTTTCTAGTGCAAGGTTATAGGGAGCCGGCAGCTAAGGCTGGGGCACCCTGCAATTCTATGGACCTGTATCTCCTACAAAGCAAGAGCCTTACACCACAGAAAGAGGGGAGGAAGTATCCCAATCCTTAGGGGTCAGGCTAAGCCCACTGCTTCTGGGGAAGAGGTATAAGCAAAAATCCACTCCATGTGGAGGAACAACAGTTCTCTTGGGTTGAAGACCCTATACAGAGTAGAGGTCTACTACTGGTTGGGAGGGGCAGGGAACTCCCTGACACCCAAGACACACCACAAATGCGCCTGCCATGGGAAGGAGGGGGAGAAAAGCCGAGAGAGCCGCAGCCCAAGTCTGAGGCACGCAGGCTAGACAAGGAGAACAGAGAGCCACCGAGCCACCGTGCTGCATCGAGCTCACGGCCATTCCATCCTCTCTTTAAGATAGAGAATTCTGATTTATAGTTATTCTCGATTTTTCCCTTCTTTCCTGGTTACAATAGTTATTCAACTGAATTTCTATCTTTAGTCTCTACAATATAATCTACGTTTGGGAAAGCTTATTTAGAGTGAAGGTTGTTTCTACTTCCTAGTGTCAGCTGAAACCCACTTGGCTTCAGTTTCCAAACGGTTTACCTCTAAAATGTTTACATGTGCAATTCACATGATGATCATCATTACTTTACTCTTTTTTTTCTTTTTTAAAAGATTTTATTTATTTATTCGACAGGATAGAGACAGCCAGCGAGAGAGGGAACACAAGCAGGGGGAGTGGGAGAGGAAGAAGCAGGCTCATAGCAGAAGAGCCTGATGTGGGGCTCAATCCCATAACACCGGGATCACGCCCTGAGCCGAAGGCAGACGCTTAACCACTGTGCCACCCAGGCGCCCCCATCATTACTTTCCTCTTTAAAGCTAGGCTAACAGCCTAAAGAAAACAGATGTTTTTATAGTTAGGGAAAACACCCTAAGTTCAAACAATCTACCATCATATTTTAAAATAAAACCAATGTCTGTAAAAACACAGAATGCAGATGGGTTTGAACAAATGTTAATAATAACAATTACTAGAATATATACTAGTATATATTTTTTATTATATTTCTAAATGAATTTTAAAATTAATACAATATGCAAAAATTGGCTTGCTAGATCTAGCATGCCACTTCATCTGGAAGTTGGTTCTAGAACTTGAGAGGAAGCCACAGCTCAATCATCTCTACTTTCCCACCATGATTAACATACCATCTTGCCTGTGGCTAAACAGCTATTAAATTTAAGCTGATGAATAACATACTTAATAACTGTGGCTCTTTTATAATTAAGTTGCTATTAAATCGCTATTTCATTATTGCTAAAATAGCAGCAGTGAAATTTTGTTGAAGAATAGATTTAAATTCAGAACAGACTCAATTCAGAATGTATGGGTTTTAATAAATAAACGGGTAGATAGATATTTGCTAAGTACATATACACAGCCACATATGGATATATATGTAAATTAGTATACGCATATATTTATTTAGTGCTCTTCAGTATATACAAAGGAGAACTAGAATCTGAAATTATGGATTTGGGTACATATATATACACAAATACTGATAAATATTTAGGATATATACATACGACTACGTATTGTTGTATATTGTTTAAGTAAAAATGTATTTCAATTTAAATGAGATTTGCATTCCAAGAGTCTGGTGGACACTAGGTGGCACTAGAGCAAAGCTGAAACTAACAACAACAAAGTAAGCTGTTGGAAATAATTTCCGGGGGGAGAATGCATAGCAGCGTTTTGCTTAGAATTCGCATTTTCTTTATTTTTAGAATTCGTAACTCAAATATTCAAATTCACCAAGATGAAATAAATAGATGGAAAGTATGGACTGAGGTGGAAAGGGTTATCCCCTTTGCCCCCCACACCCCAGTCAAGGGGGAAAAAAAAATTAAAAAGATACTAATTTTTGCTGATTCAGCCTTGAGGAAAGCTACATTTATTCTTAAAATTCATGCCTACTGACACTGTCTCAGGCAAACTGATACTTGAAGGGATCTGTGCTCTCCCCCTTCCGACACAGGGGCATGGAAGCAGGAGCGGAGCCGGCCTGAGGTCACCTCTGGGAGCTGCCCCTTGCTCCTAATGGAAACTTCTGACCTCCAAAGTCACGCTCCCCCACTCCTGGCCCTGAAAACGTCGAGGCACGAGGACCCTAAATACCGTCTCTGGTTTCTTTGCTTACACTTCACTTTCAACAACGAACTGGTGGGTTTTAAACTTTCAGTACTTACAGCCTTAAGTCAGGATCATCTGTAGGTGATACCGTGACCAGGGATACAGACAGTAAAAGGACTTACTTAAAAAGCTCATTTCTGTCGATGGCTCTGTTGGTTTGCGGGTCGATCGCGTACACGGTCAGGTCGCATTTGGTGTAATCTTCTAGAGAAAAGGCGTCCCCGTGCCTGCGAGCACCAATGGACTCCACCACCACCTTCGCCCCGGGAATTTGCTCCTGGACATAGCGATCCAAAATCCTGTAGTTCAAACACAGTTCAAACAAGACACTCTGACGGGCTTTCTGGGGGAAAAATACCACTCTCAACTTGCAATGACATTTAGTTAATGAAAAATGATGACAGCCTGGTTTTTGCTAATGTTTACTGAATATAAACACTTGAAAAAAATTCTCTGTATTTTTTCAGCATTTAACTCCCAATGATGCTAGAAACGAAGTAAGGTAGGAAGAGGTCATCAACCATGTCCTGTTTAAGTCTACACTTTTGGAATTTAAGATACCATTTGAGCTTTACGTGTCTCGTGGGAATTGGCCAACTATGTTGTACAAATAAACCGTCTATGGTTTGTAGGAGGCTGGGGGTCTTAGAACTCTCGAATTCACGTGGTTGGTGTTATACTTGTACGCTCCACCAGATTCTGTGATACGTGGCGCATAGCTGTGGACCAAGGTCCAGGACCAGGATACCTGTTTCGCTCAGGGTGTAAAGACTCAGGGCATTAGAGCAATGAGAGGAGCTAGAGTGGTTTTGCAATGGCAGGTTTACCAGGTTAAGAAAAATACTGCATGCAAATCTCAGAGGCTATTCAGGTGAATACAAACAACGATAAGATCTATCATTTGGTCTAGAATCAACAATATTCAGTAGAAAAGACAGAAGTAATGTTAACCTATAAGTAATTTCTGGAAAATACATTTTTTTTTCTAATTGCATAATTTGATTTTAATGGAAAGCACAAGTTATCGCCATGTAAGTGTCTGTGGTCTGTACCGCCACAAATTACAATTTCCTTAATGTCCTTTCCTTATTAAAAACTTTACATTATTAATCCCCATAGATTAACATCAGAATGTATGCTATTATTTATAGACATTCAAATGTAAATGAATTGATTTTAACAAGTAGACACAGCAAATGTTTTTAAATTTACCTATAGATGCGATGCTCCCTTTGGAGTCCCTGTTGTGAGGCCCTTTTCAAGGGGGATCAGGAGAAGCAATATAATCTCAAGTCCTTTAATACGTCAGGAAACAGCTTTTACTTCAGATGCCAAAAGTGACCTGCTTTCTGCTCTATTAGAAAAAATGTTGCCTTAAGGGTCTGGTGTGTGTTTGGTTTGCCCTTGTCCGAGGAGCAGCACTGATGCTGAGCTCGGGGGACGTGGCAGCACCACTGAGCCCAGGTGTATGGTGCCCACACCAGAGGACGAAACCCACGGCAGCGAAGCGCTTTGTCTGTTGCTTTTATTTTCTTTTTAATTGTATCTATTTGCTTTTAAATGTGTAGGAAGCAGCATAGTCAAAGTCCCTTTTATTAAAGTACTATTCATTCTCGTCCTTTTCTCATCAGCTCATACCACGGGTCTGTCTGCCTGACAGTATCTCTTCTGATGAGATCCTTGCTGAGGAATAAAGAAAAGAAGAATGTATTCTCCCCAGAACCTGAAGAGAATGGCTGCACGAGGAGACAAAGACTGTGGAACAGTGTTAGCCTGTGTTTTAGGATTCTTTTCCTGAGACACTTATGCTCCCTAACAAGAAAGAGAGAGAGAAAGAAAGAGAGAGAGAAAGAAAGAGGGGAGGGGAGAAGAGGGGAGGGGAGAGGAGGGGAGGGGAGAGAGGAGGGGAGAGGAAGGGCAGGAGGGGAGAGGAGAGGAGAAGAGAGGAGAGTAAAGAGGAAGGCAGGCTGGCCCTGGATTCAACAACATTATACTCTTGACAGTTGGTACAGGTGTGAATGGGAAGAACATCAGGGTAAAGAGCTCGGACGTTTGGCTTCAGTTTTCAGCTCCCTTCTTTACAAACTGCAAACTCTTAGACCAGTAAGAAGCCATCCAGGGCTCAGACGCCTTAACCACAAAATGAGGAAACCAGCTGCACGTGGGATGATTGTGTGCATTAACTGCACAGACACTTATAGTCAAATCTCTGCGCGGTTTGGAGCACATAGTCACTATTCCATAAAATATGATTATGCTTATTATTAATTTGGCTTAAAAGTCTGCATTAATAAACCTCTCCCATGCCTCTAATTCATTTAAGACATTTAATGAATTTGTGGACTGTTAAGAAAGCATGTTTCTCACTAGTAATATTAGTTCACAAATCAAATCCAGATAAGAGGACATTGTTAAATATACGGCGCAAGGTGGCCCTCCGTCCCAGCACTGCCCTTTAACAATTTCTAACTGCTGCACGGCATGAACACATCGCTTAAGTATGTTCCAGGGAAATCCCTTATTTTTGCATAAACTATGTCTTCCTACAATGAGGAAACTTGTCTGTTGAGCTTGTGTCCTTTCCTGTATTTTGGGGGAATATTGCAGAATCATGTGTGACTGAAACTTTAAATGTGCAATGAAATATAACTGTACTAATTCCTTCATCCCATCAGGGACTCATACACCAATGAAGCCTAAAAATGCGTTATATCATTTAAAATATGTCACAATGTCTTCTCCCTGAATTCTTTCCTCTTAAAACTTTGGAGATCTTTGGGAATGAAACATCTCTTATGACGAAGAAAAAGGTGTCCAGACTTAAACTCCTTCCTTACCTTTTCTGATAAATATATGTTAAACTAAATTTAAACCTTTTTAAAGAGAACACATTTTGTAAAAATCTGTCTTTCCTCTTCTCAGCTATATCCATCTACCTAAGCATTTCTGCCATCTCTGTTTCTATTACCTACATACATGAATATATTACATATGTACATAAATACATGCTATTCAAAAAATGGCTCGTTAGCCCTTATCTTCAAATGTACATGGGTACATTGTTGCTTCCTAAAGGTTTCCTGAGCTCATGATTTTTTTAGTCACTTACTTTGAACTGACTCATAGAAATTAGTACCAGTGTTTCAATTGCCTTTATGTTTTGCTTTAGATTATTAATATCTCAGGCCAATTCATACATACAGTTTGGAATCAAATGACATGAGAATTTACTACAGGTAAATTCATTAAGAACAAACATGTCTCTCCAGCCTATCAGCCTAATTATTTGCACACTACTAGTATACAGACCACATGTATACAGAGACCCAGAGAGACCTCCATTGTTGCTTATCTGTAATATCTGTATCATGCATTTCTCATTATATCAAGGGAGATGTCTGCAATGACATTTATATAATGTTAATAATACGTAGGTCCAGGTGGTATGATTTTGGGTTTGCTGTAAAAAGTTCCTAAAAATGGTTTTACATTCCTCTTTGTATTATGTTGCTTGAATTTCTTGTAATGGGCATAAGAAAACAATATGGTCATACTTTTTTTTTTTTTTAAAGATTTTATTTATTTATTTGACAGAGAGAGACAGCCAGCAAGAGAGGGAACACAAGCAGGGGAAGTGGGAGAGGAAGAAGCAGGCTCCCAGGAGAGGAGCCTGACGTGGGGCTCAATCCCAGAACGCTGGGATCACGCCCTGAGCCAAAGGCAGACGCTTAACGACTGTGCCACCCAGGCGCCCCAATATGGTCATACTTTTAAAAACTCTTTAGCTCCCTACTTCCTCCTCCCCAACTTAAGAAAAAAAATATTCTTAAAAAAGATTTATCTATTTATCTGAGAGCAGGGAGAGGCAGAGGGAGTTGGAGAATGTCAAGCAGACTCCCCACTAAGCACAGAGCCGGACGCCGGGCTCAGTCTCACAGAGTCTCCTGAGATCAGGACCTGAGCTGAAGGCAGACGCTTAACCAACAGAGCCACCCAGGCACCCCAAGAAAAAAGAAATCTTTACATAAATTTTCAGAGTTTAAAAATATAGAAGATTAAGTTAGAATTGTAGTTGTCTAATAAATTTATAGCAAAACTCAGGTAAGTGGTTAGTGGGAAATTTTCATTCACTTATTCATTTATTTTCATTCATTCATTCCATAGATATTTACTCAATGCATACCACGGACCAGGCACTGTTCTTGACACTTGGAATATATCCAATATATCTAGACACTTGGAACAAAACCAAGATCTCTCACATCGCAAAACCTGCATTCTAACTGAGCAAGATAGACAAGATAATAAAATAATAAAATGTGGGGCTCCCGGGTGGCTCAGTCCGTTAAGTGTCTGCCTTTGGCTCAGGTCATGATCTCAGGGTAGGGTCCCAGGATCGAGTCCTGAACCGGGCTCCTTGCTCAGCAGGGAGCCTGCTTCTCCCTCTGCCGGCCCCTCCCCCCCGGCTTGTGCTCTCTGTCTTAATAAAAATCTTAAAAAAATAAAAATTAAGATAAAATGGCAGGAGTGTTTAGGAAAGGTGCCACTGAGAAGTTGCTGTGTGAGCAGACTGAAGGAGACAGTGAGTAATGTGGACATCACAGGCAGGAGCCTTCCAAGAGGAGGAAATTGGCAAATGTGAAAAGCCAAGTGTACAAGTGTGGCTGCAGCAGAGAAGTTGGGGACAGATCACATAGGGGCCTGTAAGGACTGGAAGGGCATTACCTTTTATTCTGAGTAAAACCGAGACCACTGCTCGAGTTTAAACATGGAAGTAATAGAAGAGACCTTTAAAAGAAACAACACTGGCCGCTATGTTGTGACAGGCTCCAGTGGGGGTCAATAGGAGAATCGGGCAAACAAGTTCGTAAAGACTTTAAGGAGATGAAGATCTTATTAAATGCCTAGTCTACTCAATAATTTGGATGAAGAGAAGATACAACACAATCCTTGATTATTAGCCATCTATGAACCACACAATCAAGTATTAATACCTATATATTATTAATATGCCTGGTTAAATATGCAAGAGGCCTGAATCTTTTAAAATAGATCAGTGAAGGCCATGCTTAACTGGACAAATACTTCCAGTAATTATCTGGTCGACCTAGCTAAGCTCTGGCCTTTTGTGGTTGCTCATTTGGAAATAGGTCAATTTTTATAGATTCTTCTTTGTTTAAAGAAAAGCATAAAGGAAAGACCAGAGCTCAGAATTCCATTTCTGATGCTTCGTTATTTCCCTTGCAGTGTCTACCTAGGCACAGATGGCTCTCAAAAGAGGGTACCATTTTTTCAGAGTTCCATCTGCTTCTTCCTGTTGCTTTTTGTATTGAACTCAGAGCACAGATCCCTTCTCTGCATCTTCTCATGCCCTCTGAATTGTTTCCTTATGAAGTCCAGGATTTTGCGTATGGGGAAAGGTGATCCTAGTAGCCATGGGATAACTACACTATTATACAGCATGGTATTAAAGCTCGCTGACTTCTCAGGAAAAGGGGGATTTATGCATAACCACCGACTTGACGATACACTTTGATGATACTTTAGGTCTATAATGTGGAGAAAATTGCACTCGACTGCAAAAATAAAAAACAGTAATAGAAAAGTATTTACTGACTACAATATTCTGTGAAAGACCCCAAAGGGCTGAGGATTTTCCACTGTGCCTGCACAGGTGTGCCTCCTGGACAGGAGCTGGGCCGTTAGCTGCTCCCTGCGCCCCTCTGGATTACCCAGACTACTCACGCAGTGGCTGCTTGCCCCAAGAACATAAAGCCCTATAGAACATTCTATCCTCCCTCCCCAAGGTCCTTGGGAGACTTCCATGCCTGGCATTTTCAAATAAAAGCTTATGCTAATCGTGCTCTGATTTTCTCCCACAATATTCAGTCACCTGCCCTCCCCCTTCCATTGGCTTTAGAGGAGAAACGTTTTAGAGATATACTAATATTAAATTTCAGAGAAAGAACTCTCGGGCTCTGTTTTAGATGAGGATGGGGATGGGGCCCACAGTTTATAATGTCATCACTGCTGAGTGGTTCAATACCTGCTATAAAGTGCATACTCTTTGGGATCTCTAAAGAAGTAATACTACGTGGACACTGAACAAGGAAATACATATTAAAGCATGTTAACTAATTACATTCCTGGAAAAATAAGATTACGGTTCAAACAATACAGAGCTGGATTTTACCCAAGCTCTTTGCTCCTGGCCAAGCGCTATAAGCCCCCAGCCAGCTCTTCCGGGAAACAGCATATTGCAAAGAACCATCCTTCTCTAAGCCATGGGGATGCCAGGCACAGATCCTCCAAATTCCCATTTTCTTCTTCATACATGATTAGCTGAACTGTTTTGTCCCAACCGATGTATCAATCAAACAAAAATTCTTGTTAACCAACACTAGTTAAGTTTTTCTCCTTCCTTCAAGTTTCTAGATTTTGACCCACCCTTGGCATGTGAGAGCACAGAAGCCCACCGGCCCCTCCCAGGACGGCGGATGTTGGGGTGAAACACTCTGTGAGCTAGATCCACTGTCCTGTCACCCCCTTACCCACAATGGTCCTTTCTGCCCTTGCTCGCTGCTCACTATAAAAGAAAGGCTTTTTTTGCCTAACCTTCGAGTGCCGTCGACCTCTGGGTCAGTTTTCCCTATGACAACGGTTCTTCTCCCTAGTACCTTAGTTCCTCTCTCCGGCCCTAGAATAATCCTTACAAGTAAAGTTCGTCTTCTAAATCCAGATTTGTTTGACACACAGAACAGGTAGACAGCTAAAGGAGACTTTCTCACACTCCTGTGTCGTCTTGTTAAATGAGTGTGTATTACCCGCCAAAGTAGATGATATGCGAAGAATGTTTAGCAAACTACACGAAACAAATGATTTTTCATTCTCCCCTTTCCTTGATCCCTATGCCCGCTGTGAATTAGCCATGAGGCCCCAAATTTCCAGTTGCATTAGCTGCTTTTCTCTCGCTTAAGACGTGTGCATTCTCATCAGCACTGCTTGATTATAATTTAAAACTGTTCGAACGAACTATAAAAGAACAAGCTCTAAAGTTTGTTTCTGCCACTAAAAATGACAAAAATACGAGCAAGGCTAATCAACCCCCCACCCCTGACCGTGGTAATGAACGGTCATCCCCAGCGCCGTCTACTCATGACAAATGGAAGTGTATGCCTGGGACTGTGCTGTCCATACCACAAGAACTGTACTTGGTCCTTATAAGATATGTGAAAAAAAGGCGTTGATAAAAAAGGCACTAATGCCCCCATGACCCATGTGGACTGTGTTGGGTTTTTGTCTGCAAAAAATTTATTTCTCTCCCTCAAAACACCCTGATTTCAATGGAGGCATCAGCCTGGTGCCCAACACGCACAATTGACTTGAATCTGTGCTCCCGTCCTGCCTCATCCCATGCCCAACACAACCGCAGGTGACGCAGACCAGACCCTCTTCTCTCTGGAGTCTGGTTCTTGAGTCAAAGACACAGGAATGTAAAACGTGTGGAACTCCCACACTGAGGTGCTACACACTCATCAGACTGGAATTGAGCTCATACCTATTCACCCCTGCGGTTCTTGCTTCCCCAGCCTCTGCACCTGCCCCTGTTCGTGGCTATTCCCCAGCCCGTGTTCCCTCCTCTTGTTGCCACTGTCGGCTCCCAAAAGCTTCCGGCAAAGCTCCCTCCACTGAAGTTAGCCTCAGCCCATTTCCTGCACATTAGCCCTCGTAAGACGCATATTTGCTCTTACGGTCCCACTGTACCAAAACGCAAGTCATTTTTCTAATTCTCTCATGGAAGCAACATCTGTCTGATTTTCCTAGTCCGGGTCTAATCGGTCCTGCTAGACTCTATAAATCCGCCGGCCACATATTTTACTTTCTGCTTAAAGTTGCAAGTTGCTCATTATAGAGTTTGAGAAAAATTTGTATTCTGGAAAAATCTAATCATTTACATTTGCCCTGAATCTAAATTCTTGGGAGCAATATATTAATTTCAAATACAAATAGTGTAAACAAACATATAGCAGAATAGTATTTGATTATAACAAACTTTCTCAAAACAAAGGACGGTCTTTGATCTTCTAAGAAGCAAATATAGTGCAAATGAATTAGTATAGTAATTACAATCGTTAACAAAAACTTAAATTTTTATTTAGGGCTTATTGTTCTACTTTAGTTTAAAAGATCCGTAATGTACTCATTTTTTTAAAAAGATTTTATTTATTTATTTGACAGAGAGACAGCCAGCGACAGAGGGAACACAGGCAGGGGGAGTGGGAGAGGAAGAAGCAGGCTCCTAGCGAGGAGCCTGATGTGGGACTTGATCCCAGAACACCGGGATCACACCCTGAGCTGAAGGCAGACTCTTAACGACTGCACCACCCAGGCGCCCCCTGTAATGTACTCCTAATACTTAGTAATAAGTCACTATGCCATCTCTAGACAAAGTTTCAAAAACTCAAGTTCTAAATATAACACATACATTTTATATGCGTATAAATACACATGGGTGTACGTATATGCGTGTAGTTACATAAAATGTTTATGTCTTATACACATAAGCTTATATGAAAATACATGTGTGTAAAACATCTCTCGTGTTACCGCATTAATTTTAACTAGTTTATTATTTATTTATTTTAAAGATTTTATTTATTTATTTGACAGAGATAGAGACAGCCAGCGAGAGAGGGAACACAAGTAGGGGGAGTGGGAGAGGAAGAAGCAGGCTCACAGCAGAGGAGCCTGATGTGGGGCTGGATCCCAGAACGCCGGGATCACGCCCTGAGCCGAAGGCAGACGCTTAACCTCTGTGTCACCCAGGCGCCCCTAACTAGTTTATAATTTAAACTAGAAATAGTTTAAGTAGCTTTTTACAATAAATGTTGAATTAATAAATTTTGCAATAAATGTTGAAAGGCCTATTTAACTGAATTTTTTTAATGTGCAAATAGCTTTTTTCTTTAAATCATAAACTGCAGTCACCAGTGAAGAACTGGGTCACTTAACTAGTTCATTCTCTAGCCAAGTTTTTTTGGTAGATGCCCCTAAATTTTAATTTACAACATCACTTTATCCAGTTACCTGTATGTACTTCAATGAGTTTCAACTGGACATTGCATTATAAAAAATTATGTTAAAAAAAAAAGCCTTACAGAAATAGCTTTACAGCTGAAGCAGGTATTTATTTATTTATGGCTGAATTACCCTGATTTACCTTTTAGTTTTTCACACTAAAATCATTACAGCAGCCATTTTCTCAATTACTCATTTGCGTGAAGGAGCCAACCTAAAATTACTACTTGATGGAAGTTTCTGTATGCGGGAGAAACCCACTCCCAAGAAAAGGAAGGGTTGGATTTTTTTTTTTTTAAGATTTTATTTATTTATTTAACAGAGAGAGACAGCCAGCGAGAGAGGGAACACAAGCAGGGGGAGTGGGAGAGGAAGAAGCAGGCTCCCAGCGGAGGAGCCTGATGTGGGGCTGGATCTCAGAACGCCGGGATCACGCCCTGAGCCGAAGGCAGATGCTTAACAACTGAGCCACCCAGGCGCCCCAGGGTTGGATTTTTAATTCACTTTTCCTCCATGCAAAGAGCAACTGGTTAGGAACCCAGCCTGCTGCTGGCCCTTCGATAGAGACTCAAATTAAACCTCTACCACTTGCATTCTGTGTGTCTTGGTGGAAATCACTACTTCTCAAAGCTGTAGGGAACTCATCCGTACAATGGGGAAAGTAATCAGACCCACCTCAAAGTGCTCTGCAGAAGTTAATTAGACAGCATCGATTAAGTGCACAAAACCCAACAGATTAAAAAGAGCACCGCAAAGATGTGTTATTTGTTGTGATGATTACAGAAACTCCTTGCATTTCCTGACTGCAAACCCCACTTAGCCTTTTGGTGCAGTAAATGGGTTGCATTTACCCAGCAACAGAGGGTCCACCCCAGGTACCAGTCATAGTGTTTCAAAAGCCTGGCTGAGAAACTACTGCCGATGGCCACTGGGACCCAAGGCCAGCTTTCCTGACATCCTGTGATTTCCTCTGTGGATATAGACTCTTAGAGACTCCACCCAGACCAAAGCCCAGGAAAGGTTCTGAGAACCACGGGACACCATGTACATCACACTCTGTACATGCATGGTGTCCTGTAGGATTCAGACCTTCCCCTCCAAACTGGCATTTCACTCAGAAATGGTTTTGTCTTTCCACCAGCCCCGGGTGCCCCCCGCCAAATTTTGTAACTGATTCTATTCCTTTTTTTTTTTTTTTTTTTTTTTTTTTTATTGGTTTGCTTCTTTCTCTTTGGCTCTAACCTGATGAAAACCACATTCCGGACTCCTCAAGCAGCTCTTCAGGGCTTGGTCCCATCACCTCTGTAAATAGTCTCACTCTTGACGTGTTTAATTTCTTTCTATTCTGTTTGCTTCTTTTTATGACTCATGTTAAATGTAGATTACCTTGTTTTATTGTATGAATCACTGTAAAATGCCTGAAATTCTCTTTGAATAGGAGGAACATTAAAAATAATTACATTTAGCATCTAATACAATTTAGATATAAATGAAAGTATCTAAAATACCATTTATGTTGCTGCTGATACAAATCGAATTTTCTTATATAAACTTATGGTTGAATTTATTTCTCATGTTTAAAAAAGCCGGAGCAGAGACAGAGGTAAATTGTGCATAAATTGGAGACAGTTAAAAGAAGAACCATACATGTAATTAAGAGAGGAGAGGAACTGGCTCTTGCTGATCGGGTGTCTGAACTGAGTAGATGCACAAGGGAACGGTCTATTACCTTATACCACAGGTTGGGACTGATTATAAAAAATAATAAGCTGTTTGGAGCGCCTGGGTGGCTCAGTCGATAAAGTGTCTGACTCTTGATCTCAGCTTAGGTCTTGATCTCAGGGTCATGAGTTCAAGCCCCACGTTGGGCTTCACACAGGGTGTAGGGACTACTTAAAAAAAAAAACAAAAACAAAAATAAAAACAGTAAGCTGTTCTATTTGGCAAAATTTCTGCACCATAAAACTTAAAAGAACATGATAGAAGAATTCTGAAAGGAACAAATGCCCACTATGTATTTTAAAAACCTTTATAAAGCAACTGTGACTCATGCTTTAATGGAGCCATCCATAACGATCTTTCACCCTACCTTCGCTTTCTAGTTCTTTCCTGTTTGGTGCAAGCAAATGCCTGAAAAATAAGCTGAATGGAATGCTGTGATATTTGGGAAAAGTAAAACAGATTATGACACTCTACTTTTTTCTGCTTCTCTCTCCAATTTCCCCAATTGTGTTTCCAAAGATTTTTTTGACGAAAAGATAAGTACAACAGGAAGCTGGAAAATGCTTTTTTTTTTTTCTTTACTGTTTTTGTGAATGGATTTTACCTTTGGATTATGAATAAGCACTTTCTTCAAATCACAGGACAGAATATAGCTGTATAAATTAACTTCTTTTATTAACTTTTCTTTTATTAACTTTAATATTTATGTTAATAAGTGATGCTAATAAGTAATAAGTTAATAAGTGAGATATGTACATATATGTATCACACATCATAAGTTAAAATAAAAATATTAGAGCCAATATACTGGTACCTTCATTATAATTGTCTCTTATGAATTAAACTGATTTCCACCCTCAATCAAAATCTACTTTTTAAGGCTTGCTATTTTAACAGACTACGTCCTCCAATATGATTTTTTTAATGCTTATATTTTTCTCACAGAGCAAACAAAAGCAATGAAAGAATGTCTCTATGTGCTCTAAAACTCAAAAATAGCATTTTTAATTGATCTTCCATTAAAATAAGACTTTGAGTGAAGGAAGAGTCTACTCATCTCTTCTTGAGAACAACAGCTATAATTCAAATATGTCAAACATTATTTTAAAATAAAAGCAAAAGTAAAACATCCTCTTTGGAATTACAGGAAGTATTTTGTTTATTTGTTTTGGCTTTGTTTGTTTCCATAGGTTTGAGTACCAAAAATAAATAAATAAATAAATAAATAAATAAATAAATAAATAAATAAATAAAAATAAAAGGAGAAAAAATACTGATTCTCCCAAAATATACCATGTAAATGTTACAGCTAAGCCTATTTTTTTTTTGTAAATGCATATTGCTGAGAAAAATGGGAGAGTGGCAAAATTATATATTTAAATTTTTCTCTATTACATGTACCAGATGGCAAATATTAACTGAGAAAGTCGATTTAGTATCCCTCAGTACTTCTTATTTCTCCCCACAGAAACTAGTATCGTTTTGACTATAAAGATTCTGAACTTTGTTAATTAATGAATGATGCATATTCTGACCATTAAAATACAAAACAAACCCATTCAAAGCAGGGCATCAGCACACATAATTCTTTAATGGATTACTATACAACGGAATCTCCAGAAAAGGCAAACTCGAGGTGGTAAGTCCATTGTTTCTGGTTAATTCTGCACGTAGGGAAGTATACACTTCATCCTCGACCACCACCGGTTTGAGCTGCGAGGACCCACTGATACATGGGATTTTTACAGGACAGCACCTTCAATATATTTTTCTGTCCTCTATGATTTTCTTACTAACATTTTCTTCTAACTTACATCATCATAAAAATATAGTATATAATCCACAGAACATACAAAATATGTGTTAATCAGCTGTGTTACTCGTAAAATTTCCAGTCAACAGCACGATTAGTAGTTGAGTTTTTAGTGAGTCAAAGGTTATACGTGGACTTGAGCCCTATGTTGTTCGAGGGTCAACTGTATATGAATTTGGAAAATCCACAGGACATAAAATGAAAAAATAAGAATTTACCCTAATATATCTGAAAGCTATTATAGGAAACAAAACAGGAAGTACTGTGAATTTGAGCCATTCTGACAGAAGTTTAATCCTTAGTGTAAATCAGGCATTCATGTTGTGCTCTGATAGCATACCTTCAAATAACAACTAAGAATTCATACACAATGGGACATTGTAACCCTCACAAATAGGATGCCTGAGGGGAGAGCTCCCCTCTGGGTAACTATGGTTCCATGCTGTTAGCTCACTACTGACATATTGGGGATAATCAAAAATTTTGCTACACTACATGAAATACAAATTGGACTTCAAATCCCTGTACTTTTCCACATTTCAAGGAATTAAGCTTTAAAGATACTACCACAATATGCATGAGTAACAACACTGAGGCCCTATTTTGTAGAAGTCTAATTGCATTCTGGGCTAGCTTCCGTTTTGTAAAGAACCATGACTTCTTACCACACAGTACGTTCAAGTAAGTATTTGTTCTTGCAAAAAGAGATTACTTCTCCTTTTCTGCCAAAATAAAGCCCCAAACTGAGTATTTCAGAAAAAAAATAGCAGATGATTTTGCTTTGTGTAGAAATAAAGAATCACCAAGGCTTTGAATAAAACCAAATCATATTTATGTTTTTTTTTTCAAAGAATAATGAATTATACCTTGAATATTAAAGAGTAGGATTTCATTTTATGTTGAGTTTGTATTTTATTTTTACGACTGGCTTCAATTTATTTTGCAGCTATTACAAGCCAATTATAGAAAATGTTGTTTTCAAGAGTTGTATTTTGAAATGTCTGTATTTCATTCTGATAGAAATTAGATCATTTATGGTCAGCCTCTGCTGATAACCCTCCAACTTCAACCACATCTTGTGCTAAGTATACTTAAAATCAGCATGTGATTGCCAATACTTACAACAATTTAATTTAAAATGCAGCAGACAAGAAAGACTACACAACTGAAGAAAGTCTCATATACACTAACATTTCATATATTCCAGCTGCACTTTCATAAGACAGAAGAAAATAACCTTAATGCAGGGCTAAGGAAGTGGCCATGTGGAGGAAATAATGGAGTTTCAATTCATCACTGAGTTGGGAAATCAGCAGAATGATGATGAGAAAGAGAACTGGTGTCAGGACATTTATTGATGGGAACCAAAAATCTTATTAAATAAAGTCAACGCTCTCCAAGAACAGAATACTACTACTTTCCCACATGTCATGTTATCAAATTCTTCAGTGGACAAGTAAGAAAAGTATTTTTTTTTTTCCATCTGCTCAGATCCCAAACCAAGCAGTCATTATTACTTCTTGCCTTTGGTCATACATCTAGTCCCTGACAAGCTTTAAAGGCTGTACCTTGAAAATATATACCCTTGATCTAATTACCTCTCCTTGTGTTCACCTCTACCTTCAGTCCAAGCTACCAACGATCTCTCCCTGGACTCCTTCCTGCTCCGAACCCACAGCTGGTCACCTCATCTTCTACTCAACAACTTTTGAAAACGCGAGCAAGAACATGATTTCTCTGTGCAGAACTTCACAGGGAACACGGGCCAAAAGAAATATAATGCAAATCACATGGAAATTCAAAATTTTTAGTTCCCACATCAAAGGACTGAAAATCAAAATGGTGAGATTAATTTTAAGATATTTATTTCACTCAATATATCCAAAAATTATCATTTCAGCATAGAATCCACCTAAAAATATTAATGATATTGTCCCTTTTTTGGGGGGAGTATCAATTCTTTTAAACCTGGTGTGTATATTATCCTTAGATCACCTTCCATTTGGACCTGCTGCACGTTTCAAGCAGTCAGCTGCCCAGTGGCTATTCTACTGGACAATCAGCTCTAAGGACTTTGTATCTTACACAGAATAAGATGTTAAAATTTTCCAAGGGGACTGTGAGATCCTATATACTCATTTTCTATCTTAATAGGATAAGCACGCTCCTACAGCTGGGTTTTCAAACCAGCAGTGTCCTCTCCTGGGAAAACAGCCTCCACAACCCCCACCTCACACCTCCATCCCCATCACAGTAGCCACATGGCTCTCTCCCTTAATTCCTTTCTGCTTGTGATGAAGGAACAGAAGGCTGGCTGAAGACAAAGCATAAGCTGACACCCTGCAACCTCCTCCTATCCCCACGCCTGGGTGGGATACGTGATGTTCCTCCAGAAAGTTCCCAACTATCTTAATGCTAATGCCTTGCTAGAGAGAAAAACAACCTTAACTTGACAATGGCAAGGCCTCGGTATCCTGTGAGTCTTCTCTAACATATGAAAATCCTTTTGAAACCTCCCTTTTTCCTTACCTCCCCCAACTCCATAGTAAATTATCAGGCACCCCTCACAACCCAGGGCAGCAGCTCTTTCTGCCCATGGGTCCTGTCCCCGTGCTTTAAATAAACCACTATTTTGCACCAAAGATGTCTCAAGAATTCTTTCTTGGTCATCGGCTCCGGACTCCACCCCACTGAATCTTACCTGTATTCCAAAACCACATCACTTGGATTTCAGCTTATCAGAGGACTTTCCTAGGACATCCTATATGAAATAGTAACTTTCTTCCATCATTGCATATCCCTACTTGTATTGGTCTTTATTGCCCTCATATTATTATATATATAAATAACACGTTATATATTTTTTATTTTATACATATATATACTTTTATTTCCTGCTTTCCCCCCAAAAGAATGTAAGCTCCATGGGAACTAATTTACTTTGCTTTGTTCACTGCTAAGTCTCCAGTGCTTACAAGTAACTACTTTTTATTTAATGAATACATTTCCAGCTTCACATATGGATATTAGTACTAAAGAATTTTATTGACTAGCCTGAGACCTCCCAGCTGGTCACTGATGGGCCAGGGACTTGAGCCTAGGGTCCTCTGAACTCAAAAGGAATTGGCTTTCTGGGTAGGGGGGGCAGTTAATAGAACACTTAGGACTTTCACATGAGATTTTCCCCCAAAATGTTTTCTTAAAGGAATCTGAATAGAATAAATTAGCATTTTTTTTTTCCAATCTGGAGAGGATAACGCTCTAAATTGGCAAGTTAAAGCACACAGGCTAAATGCAGGCTATTATCTGTTTCTGGAAATAAAGTTTTACTTACACAAGTATTGTCATTAAAATCACTAATGTAAAAGTATTGTTTCTAAATTTTAAATTACTGTAAATATTTAAAAATTATAATGGAAAGAAATAATGTAGTAAAACAATTTAAATAACATTATCAGCATTAGAAAAATTGTTTTAAAATGTATTATTAGTCTACTAACATTAATATTTATAAGATTCCTATCTGTCCTTTTATAGATGGTGTCCTACCCCCACCACCAGCTCTGAGTCAGGAGAGGGTAAGGATGATCATGTTTATTGATTTGCTTTTCCATTTGAACTTTCCCCTCAAGACCAGTCTTTATTACACTGATTTAAGAAGATAAATGCTAGCATTTATTGTTTACTGTTTCATAGGTTCTTTTCCCAAGAGACTTCATAATTCTCCTCCTAGCAATATGTACCTTGGCTAGATTTCTAAAGTATGTTTTGTAACCTTAGTCCAAGGAGCCATCAGTTAGTTACGCAGGCCCATTTCAGATGCTGTATAAATATTTCATGGAGATGGGTCCTTCTCCACCAAATCAATACCTACTTCAGTAAAGTCCTACAATCGCTGAATTTCTATATTGTATTTAAAGTAAGAGAAGTGTTTGAGCAACTCGTGACCTCAATGATCAATTCCAATTCCTCCTCTAACGCAGGACTTCTAAAAACTCATTCACGTATACTTTTCAAAAATGCCTTTTCTGCGGATTCTTAAAGATTTAAATCTTAGAATCCCAAGCTTCTTTTACTCCTTTGGGCTCCATGATGAAGTAGAAGGAGAACAGAGACACGATGCAAATGTTTCCTACCTTCCTCTTGACACACCCTTGCCAGTGGTCCGCTGATCAGTTGAGTTTCGGTATCCTTATCCTCCCACTTAGCCCACTCCTTAATCTCAAGAATTTTTAAGAGAAACACAAGGCCCACCGAGAGATAAATCCTGAATTCCACCTAAAATACTTCAGAACATAAACATGAAAGGCCACCGGTGGGCACAGATTCTCACTGGAATTTGCTGAATACCTTAACAAGATGTAAAAGAAATGTGTTTCACCAGAAAGGAGCATTGATTAATTCTATAAGCCCCAAATAACAAAAGTCATAAAACAATCTTCAGTAGAGCCATTTAGGTCAGTTTCAGGAGAACAGCGAATAATCATTACCACCACTATGGCAACGCCCCTTTAAAGAAGATTTCTATTTTCTAGGCATTCTGTTCTTTGCCATCAAGGGACACTGACCCCCTCTGCAAAACCTTCCCCATCATGAAATGAATGTACTAGGTCATTGCATGTTTCTTTTATCAACCCTCCCAGTTTGCACTGATTTTATGCTTACCGAGAAAACTATGGATTATGATCTGGCCTCATTTATGGGTCTGCCTAAAGGAAGAAATAAAAGTGACGATCATACGGAATTTAAGTTTCCCCCTTTGTAGGGTGAGGATGTCTTGGGGGAGATACAGGAAATGGCTTTGGCGATGCTGTGACTTGCCATCAGAGAATGTCTACAGGAATGAGTGTGCTGGTGAGCCTGGCCATTGAAGCAATGAACTCCTACGTTTATTTAACATCCTTACACTGTTTGATCATCCTTACCCTCTCCTTACTCAGAGCTGGGGGTGGGCGGCCAGGATACCATCTATAAAGGGACAGACAGCAGTCTTATAAATATTAACGTTAGTAGACTCATAATACATTTTAAAACATGTTTATAATGTATATAACATTATTTAAAAGTTTTTACATTATTTCTTTCCATTATAATTTTTAACTGTTCACAGTAATTTAAAATTTAGAAACAATACTTTTACATTAGTGATTTTAATGACAATACTTGTGTAAGTAAAACTTTATTTCCAGAAACAGATAACAGCCTGCATTTAGCTTGTGTGCTTCAACTGGCCAAGTCCTGATTTAGAGCGTTATCCTCTCCCAACAGGGAAAAAAAAAAAAAAAAAGCTTATTTATTCTCTTCAGATTCCCATTACTGTCATTCTGTGGTTACATGGTTACACGTGTATTTCGATTCTTCCCCCCATGCTCAGGGAGTGTGTGGTGCTGACTGGGGCTGAATCAGATCTAGCAGTCCTTATCACTGCCACTAGCCACGTTCAGAAAGGAATCAGAAAAGCTACAAGCCTATCATTCCAGCCACATGACATTCTGGAAAAGGTAAAACTATGGAGACAGTAAAGATCAGTGACTGCCAGGGGAAGAGAAGAAGGGGGTGGAGACAGGAGGATTTTAGAGCAGTGGATCCATTCTATATTGACGTCATTATACATTAGTTTAAACCCACAGGATGTATGCCACCGAGAGTAAACCTACTGTCAACTATGAATTTGGGGTGATCCCGATGTGTCGGTGTAGGTTTGCTGGTTGTAACAATGTACCAGTCTGGTGGGAGATGTTGATAGGGAGGGAAGCTATGTGTGTGGGGGAAGGGGCATATGGGAATTCTTCTGCTTAATTTCGCTGTGAATATAAAATTACTCTAAAAAAATAGTCTATTTTCCAAAGGGATCAGAAATTTTTGTGCTTAAGGATCTCTAAATTAACACAGATTTTTAAAAATCTACAATAAGGAATCAGGCATGTGCTCACTATGCTTACCACACAAGCAAATTTATATTTGATTCTTTCAAGGCAACATGGGATTACCATTCTTGTTCCAATTTTCTTTTCTTTTTTTTCTTTTTTTCATAAAGATTTTACTTATTTATTTGACAGAGAAGGAGAGAGAATGCGTGCACAAACAGGGGGAGCAGCAGACAGAGGGAGAAGCAGGCTCCCCACTGAGCAGGGAGCCCAATGTGGGACTTGATCCCAGGACCCTGAGATCATGACCTGAGCCAAATGATGCTTTAACCCACTGAGCCACCCAGGTGCCCTTGTTTCAATTTTCAAGATGAGGAGGTGTGTCCCTCAGTGTGAAGTCTCCTGCCTGGAGGTCACATGACTACAATAAGATTCAAACTTGTATGTTTGAACCCATCATCTGAGCTCCATACTAAACTACCCTCTTTGGAAAGAATGGAAGAACTGGGGTCTCTGTCTTTACCGTCCTGATGGGGTCACTAACCTCATTTCTTAGAATATCTGTTATTCCTTGAGAGTCACAATTCCCATTGTCCTGGGTGGCTGATATTGTTTAGTTCTCAACAACAACCCCATGATAGTAGCTTTATTAGTTTCTGTGAACAGATGACTAGAAATGTGATGCAGTCTGGGGAAGATGAAGTAATCTGCCTCAGCTCGTGATTCTAAACCGTTACAGAGCCCAAAGCTCCTTTCACAGGGATACATTTCTTTCAAGACTTGAAAGATGCCTGGTTTTTCTCATTCAGATCTTCATTTCCACTTCAGAGGAAGAAATCATATAACCTGCTATGAAATTATACTTCTTTGTTGTTGTTTTTGTTTTGTTTTGTTTTCATCAATGTTGTCTCACTATGAAAAAGGGGAATCATGATTTTGCTTGTATAAAATTTTCATTCAATAAAATGCTTTAGGTGCCCACTATATGCCTGGAATTTTAGCAATGAAAGATAGGTTTCCTATCCTTATGGAGCTTACACTTTGGTGGGAAGTTGACATATAATGAAAATATTAGATAACGATGTGAAGAAAAATAAAGCAGAATGAAGGGCTAGAGGATGAACGATGTTGTACCATCTTCTGGATGGTACAATCAGAGCAAGCCTGCTTCCACAGATAACACTAAAGCAGCTAAGAGACAGGCGCGATTCCAGGTTTTCTCAGGTGTAATCAGCTATTATTCTGACAAAGGCTAAATGTGTATATAGCCCTTTTGCAGAACCAGACACTGCATGATTGATAGTCCAAGCATACACATTGAAAATCACCTTCTCCATAGGACATTGTACATGACACACAAAGGTTAAGTTTGTGAAACTGCAAGAAATAATTGTTACAGAGCACATAGGTTTTCATTAAGGGAGAAACACTCATGATTCCATCACTGCTTTTCCTATTGTATTTGACACCTAATTACAGAAAGTTTAGCTATCTGATATCTGAAGCTTCTTCTGCCAACTTGGATTGAAAGATACTTTGTTAGAGAGAAGCAGTGATAACTGACATCTGTCAGCCTGAACTCAAGGGAAGACACAGAATAACAAGTGTGTGCCCATATAAAAATTATGAAATGACGTCAGGCTAGGTTCAGGTCGCTTAGAGTGAACTAGAAAGGCACTGTAATAATCCTCAGTACCATTCTGAATATTAGAGAACTGTAGCTTCATAAAGTCACAACTTTGTCTGAGTCAACAGTGACAGGTTAGGTCAAAAGGTACAATGTAGCATATATTCTAGAAGAATCCAAAATATGTATTGTTTAAAATTAATCTTCATGGTTTTTGAAAGGATAAGCTTTAGCCACCTAGATATATCACTTTGAGAAATAGCATTCCTTGGACTAGCTGGATCGCTGAGATAATGAGCTTTTTGAATCATTTGGGGCCACAAAATCAAGATATATACTCTAATAATGAATGTTAGGATTTATTTCTTATAAGCAGTGTTTTAAGATAATGTTGATGCATCAGTCAAAGCATACTGAATAAGATCTTCTCACATCTCATTTCCATACCTATTCGCAGGCACTCTCAGAAGCTTCACATACGTTAAATGAAGCTATCTACTTCAGGAAAAGGGTCCCCTGAATTGTTAAGATGGCATTTTATATGTTTAATCTGAACCCTGTAATGATTAAAAGGATCTAATCCAATAAAATTATAACCATATGAAAATCAATATATAAGTAAAGAAAAATCCATTACTCTGTAAGATCTTCTATCTTCTTTTCCACCAAAGTCGGGGGTACGTTGGAAACGATGACCTGCATGTCCAGCTGATTGACCACAGAAACCTGCAAGGGGGGAAAGCCAGAGCCCGTTCAGAACTCACCAGCATTTCTATAACCTAAACATAACGCTTCTATTTCTTCCCTCCTATGCATGGACCCAGTGGTTTCCCACTTGTCCTGGAGGAATGAATGGTAACTTTAGGTACACAAGCTCCTCTAGATGTTGGGGCAGATGGAGACTGACGCACGATCAGGATTTACTTAGAAGTAAGTCTAACTTACTTAGACTTCCAGCGTGGCTGATTTGTGCTTGTTTGGTTGGTTGGATATTTTCTAACACATGAAAAAGGGTGTGTTTATTTTTCTAAGTAGGTTATTAAAGGACACTCAGGATAATGGAGAACACAGGTTTTACAAATCTCAAGAGATCAATTATCCAGTGTGACTAAGAAGCTGAGATATGACTGGTTCCAATAATTCACTCTATACGATCATCCTACGTAGTCTTCGTGTCTGCTTTAGCCAATTCTATGTGTGTGTGAATAAAGAGATACATTCACATTTACATATGGGACTAAAATGAGCTCATTTTAGCAGCTGTTTACAAATCAATTCTTTTTTTTTTTTTTTTAAGATTTTATTTATTTATGTGACAGAGAGACAGCCAGCGAGAGAGGGAACACAGCAGGGGGAGTGGGAGAGGAAGAAGCAGGCTCACAGCGGAGGAGCCTGATGTGGGACTCGATCCCAGTACGCCAGGATCACGCCCTGAGCCGAAGGCAGACGCTTTAACGACTGCGCCACCCAGGCGCCCTACAAATCAATTCTATCCTGCTAACATTTATGGAATTCCTTCTGTGACCTTATTTAGAAAAAATGAAAAAAATAGTATTTATTCAGCGTTTATGACCTATCATTTACCTTTTTTCCTCAATACTCGATAGGTTTTCACTCATTTAATTCTAAATACGACCATATCAGCTAGTAATTACTATTATTCTACTTTTTATTTTTCTTAATTATTTTTTAAAAGATTTACTTATTTTAGAGAGAAAGAGAGCAGGGGGAGGCGCAACGGGAGAGGGAAAGAATCTTAAGCAGACTTCACACTCAACATGGAGTGAGACGCAGGGCTCCATCCCACGATCCTGAGATCATGATCTGAGTGGAAATCAAGAGTTGAATGCTCCACTGACTGAGCCACCCAGGTGCCCCCATTCCACTTTTTAAATAAGAAAACTAATAAAGAGACTTTTAATATCTCGGCCCTGATTAAGTGCAGGCTAACTCTAGAACACATGCTCTTTACTAATAACCAATATGGATACAGAAAATATAAAGTTAAATTGCATATTGTCCTGCACATATATTACGACCCACTAAAAATGTATAAATGCATAGTCACCGGAACTATGAATTGAATGCTCTGGATTAGTACAGTATTTTGCACCACACATCTGAATATAATTTATACTACGGAACAACTTCATGTTGGCATGTATTTTTAATATAGGCTCCAGGTTCTCTACATATGGTTGTGCATCAAAGCCCTATCAGAAGTCACTAACTCAAAGGTCTTCAGGAACCAGTCATGTAACATAAATGAGGGAAGTAGCCAAAAGTGTGAAATGATAGAAATGGGAGTGTGATGAATCAGAGAGCCCACGACTCATCTCTAATGAATATTGCCATGTGGGAGAAAAGGTCCGGATTTGCTGGATCTATTTTCCAAGAGAAGAAATCCAAAATATTATATGAAATATTTCAAATAAATAGAAATCTTTCAAACCATGTGTGAGTCTCATAATTCATGTGTACAGACTATATTAAGTCAGGGGTCTGATTATCACCTAGGAGCAAACAGTTCATACAAGCAGTTCCAATCCTGTACCTCTAACTCATTATTGGCATCTGGGACCATATGTCCAAAATTCCCAAAAACATGTGCATGGATCCTGATTGTGGCTTTACCAAAAAATAAAAAGAAAGAAAGAAAAAAAATCTGACTTCATTAGAAAAAGGGTTTAACATACTTTTGGTGTAACTTTGTCTTTTATTATGGGTTCCCTTTCTTTCCTGGTCTCAATCTGAATTAAGAAACCCTAAAGAAGGTCAAAGACACAAGGTGGAAAGAGCTGGAGTCCCTAAATCTCCATTTTCTGGAATGCTGTCAAGAATACCACCCAATCATATATACTCTTATTGTGTCCCCTGAGAGAAAAATAAAATTTGTTATGTTAAGCCTCTGACATTTTTTGGAGTTTTTGGTTACAAAATCAGCCTACCATGGCAAACACCCAAGGATCTATTATGTATGAGTGTTAGGTTCTTACTAATTATAGGGCAAGGAAAAACTAGAAGATTAGTTATATGTGGGTGCAGGGAAGTGGTAGGATTTCCTTTTGTGTAATTATGTTTTGAAGTTTCAGAAGCTCGTTTACAAGAAATCTTTTGGAAAGAAATCAATTCATGCGCTAGGGACTCAACCTGGGAGCAAAATTTGGCCTTGATGATAGTAATAACTCTATCATTTGTCTTTTAAGGAGAGTTGGTACTTTCTTTTTATTCAGAAGGATAAAGTACTTACTCAAGGGAATTTTTAATTTGCTAATGAGTTTTGGGGTTAAATTCTATCTGAACTAACAAAATGAATTAAGATTTAAGATCCTCCCGGGGCGCCTGGGTGGCTCAGTCGGTTAACTGTCTGCTTTCAGCTCAGGTCAAGATCCCAGGGCCCAGCGTCAGGCTCCCTGCTCAGCAGGGAGTCTGCCTCTCCCTCCTGCTTGTGCTTTCTCTCTGTCCGATAAATAAATAAAATCTTAAAAAAAAAAAAAGATTTAACTTCCTCCAGAATATATACATTATTAAGCTCACAATTTATCAATAAGATTTTTTGATCTTAACTTTTGAAGACATACTTTTGTACTCTTAAGATAAAAAATAATGTAGTTATAATTCTGATAAAAATAACAAAATTCAGATTGCATGTAACTCCAAAAGTATTTGTCTCAGACTAACCTATAAATACTTTAAAAGTTTTATATCTCCTTAAAAGTATAATATATGATTTACGGAGAACACATACATTTTTCACTATACGCCAACCAAGAGAATAAGCTGATAGAGTTTAAATTTTGATCTTTCAAAGAAATGTTACAATCCTGAATCTTGGCTTCATTTATCATCTATAACAAAGGTATTTACATGTTTAAGATTCCTATATTTTATTTATGTTACTTTCCTAGTAGAGTATGCAAATATTTCTGGAAATACACCTGTCAGTTTATTATACCAACCATAACAATTCTGCTTATAAAATTCTACTTATAAAGACTTTTTAAAAACATATTCTATCATTGTTGGGATCAATCTCTGTAATGCATTAAAATTATGAGCAACAGTCTAAAGAAGGAAAAGTAACATTTGTGAAGCACAACGTTCTAAAACCAGAACTTGCCAGTTTACAAATTCTATTATTTCTAAGTCCTTTTAATCCTTCTTCATAAATTTCTTAGCTTTCCTTTTTTTCCCCTTCCATTTGTTCCAGTTTAGACAGTGCTGTCCAATTAAAAAAAAATTAATGTAAGCCACACATACATGCCCGATATGTCATTTTAAATATGCTGGTACCCACAATAGAAAGATAAAAAAATAGTGAGTCATTTAATAATACATTTAACCCAATATATTAATATATTATTATTCTCACACATAATGAGTACAAAACATCTTATTAAGGAGACATTTTACATTTTTTATACCAAGTCTTTGAAACTCAGTGTGTGTTTTATGCTTATAATACATCTCAATGTGACATAATGACAAAGGCAAGTGCTCAGTAGCCACACAGGACAAATAACTCACACTCTGGGCAGCAAAGCTCTAGAGACCCTCACCATCTCTTGCTTAGACTGGTCACTGTCTCTCCTGACTGGCCTCTGGTGCAATGTCATTTCTCTTGAAAAGGAAGAGGCAGCTTAATAATCCTTTTTAGAGAGTGTTGTATAGTCTTTGATACTACACCCAAACCCGTGGTAGTCAAATAGTAGTTTCGGTGTGAAATTGAAAATTGGGTTTAGCTACGTTAAAACCTACTTCTCTATTTTGCACTTTGAGTGGATCTTTACCCACAGTGATGTTTTAACATCATGAATTGGTCCTTTGGAAAATACTGGTTCATTGAATAATGCAGATTTTTCAAATACTGACACATTACATTACACGATATCAAGAAAAAAATCACATTCTTTAATATGCCCATTGATCTCATCATCTTTAAGTAATGGGAAGCTGTCAAACTCACAGTGGTGAGTGAATACAAGTTTCCAATATTCTAATTTGTGGTTTTGGATGTTATCATTAGCAGCAAACACTGTCTGTTGTGTTCCTTAAATTGGCTATCTCACTTTGTTCATATTCAAGTTTGAATAATCATATTTTATCTCGTTATTTTTTTTCAAATAAAAAGCTATTCCTCGAAAAAAAACCCCAGCAAATTCAGCTTGCATAGAGCTTTTCCTTGAGACTACAATTTACTTCCTTTTACAGCAGAAATGCTTTCTGCATACTTCCCACTTCATTACAGAAAATATTGAAAAGGTGTTTAGTCACGAGTGGAGATTTGTTAAAATTAGTAAGTTTTACTGCTTATGAATAAGGGCACTTTTCAGGCTTTTTTTTTTTTTTTCCTTTGTGTATGACTCTGAAGGATACAATGAAAATAGTGGTGCAAATACAATATAGTAAAACATCAAACAATGTCCTAGCATTCTCACTAAAAAAAGGTTCTGACCATACTGAACCCTGAAATGATTTGGGGGATCCTCGTGTTCCATGGACCACACTTCGAGAGCTGCTAACCTACATTGTATGAGAGAAGCCATTCATCCATTGAATAGGCAATGAGTGCTCACTGTATGTCAGGAATTATTCTAGGCACTTGAGATACATCAGGGAATAAAATAATTAAAAACAAACCAAAGAAACTCTCCTCATGGAGTTTTCATGGGGAAATATGAACATGAATATTGTAAGTCCACTGTAAAGAGCAAACAGTAAAGAGCTGTGGAGTGACACAGTAGGGCTGCAACACTAAACTGGGTGGTCGGGGTAGGCTTCACTGTGAAATACATCCTTGCAAATATCTGCAAGAGATGAGGGAGCTGGTCATGAACACATTTGTGGAAAGAACAGCAGCACTGCATAATCTCTAAAGTGAGGACGTGTCTGGCTGTTTGGAAAACAGCAAATTGGCCAGTATTACTGGATCTGAATGAGTTAGATGGAGAATAGTAGAGATGAAGTCATTGAAGGCCTTCTAACTACAGAAGGTCACCTTCTAGAATGACCTAACTTCTCTGAAAGAACCTGGGGGGAGATGAGAAGATTTTGAGCAGAGAAATAATAGGACCTGGCTTACCTTTTAAAGGAACACTTTGCTGCTAACAACAGACTTGAGTGGGGTAAGAGCGGAAATATGGGGGCACGTTAATGATCAGGTGAAGTATGATGGTGGTTTCAACCATGCTGTCACAGGAGAAGTGTCGAAAAATGTACAGATGATGTATAGACAGCATATATGAATACAACAGTATTTACTGAGGGATTCAGGGAGTGATTTAGGAGAGAACGCAATCAAGAACTTTTTAGCCTAGGTAACTCAAAGATGATCTAGTCACCAGTAAAACTGAGGAGTTTAGGAAGACTACAGAGGGAAGGCGTGTGATGAGGAACAGGAGCTCAGTTCAGGAAACATTAAACAGGCATCCTTTAAGACATCCCAGCCTTACTGTTGCATGTGCACACAAATGTATGAACTTGCTGTTGAGAAATGAGCTTTGGGGCCAAGACATAAATGTGCTATTTTTTTTTTTAGCACGTAGATGACATTTTACAGTTTTACTGGTTACTGAATGAGTTGACTGAGTCAGTGGTAGAGGTAGAAAAGAATTAATGTCTGCCCTGGAAGAAACATCAATATGAAGAGGTTAGGAGAAGATGATGAACCAGCCAAGGATACTGAGAAGGGATGGACAGTGAGGTAAGAGATGAACGAGTAGAATAACCAGTGCGTTAGTCACAGGGACGTCGTGGATGGCGGTGACATAAGAGTTCTGGTAAGTGCTGGGAGTGGATTTATAATTAGAGACGGTTTAAGAGAGATTGCATGGTGAGAAATTAGAGTTCACCCTGGCATCAATTTGTGTCTGGAAAGAGGAACATAGAAATGGAGTGGGAGTTGGGAGAAGATGTAGGTCAAGACGATTATTATTATTATTATTATTATTATTATTATTATTATTATTATTATTTTGAAGCTAGGACAAAAGCATGGTTATGAGAACAATCAAATGAAGGGGAGACATACTGTTAACTTATAAGAGAAACGGGAGAGCTGCAGAAACAATGTCGCAGAGCTGCAGGGCGGGAAGTGGATCTGTTGTACAGGTGGAAGGGAGGGTAGGAGCATGGAGAACTCATCTAAATGAGCAGGAAAGGGGTGCCTGGGTGGCTCAGTTGGTGAAGCATCTGCCTTCGGCTCAGGTCATGATCTCAGGGTCCTGGGATAGATCCCTGCATCAGTCTCCCTGGGAGACTGCTTCCCCTCTGCCCCTCCCCCTACTCATGCTTTTCTATCAAATAAATAAATAAAATATTTTAAAATTTTTTTAAATGAGGAAGAAAGAAGGCAAAGAAAATATTGGTATAAATTCTGGTAAGTAGACTGGTGGGATTGCAGAAGTAGCCTTCTAAAAGCTTTGATTTTATCTTTCAGTGAAACAGAATGGCAATTAATTAGGCAACAGCAGGATGAGGAAGATACTGGAGGACTACACGGAAGGGGCCCTTCTAGGAGAGAAGTATGGATGGACTGGGAAGCATAGTGTGGTTATGGGACCACACAAGCACTCACTTGGGGGCTTTCGTTATTAATTGAAAATAAGACTATACTTGGGGCGCCTGGGTGGCTCAGTCAGTTAAGCATCTTACTCTTGGTTTCGGCTCAGGTCATTATTTCAGGGTCATGAGCCTAGTGTCGGGCTCTGTGCTTAGTGGGGGAGTCTGCTTGGGATTCTCTCTCTCCTCCCTCTGCCCCCACCCCCACATGCTTTCTCTCTCTCTTTCTCTCTCTAATAAATAAATCATTAAAAAAATAAAGGAAGACTATACAGTTGTGTATATTTTTGAGGATATATTCAGCCTGACTATAGGTCTGGAGAGAGGAGAATGTTGGAATTATTTAGTTATGGTTTTGCCCAATGAATATGACGTTGGGAGAAAGGGCAAGGAAGTTCAAGTCTTATGTGGCTGAGTGGTTATGGCACTCACTATTGTACTATAAGTTAGTATGCAGAAGAGGGAAACCATGGCAGTATGGGGGTGGGGTTGGCAGTTAAAATATATTATGCTAAATGGACTGAAGGTCCTGGTGGAGACCCAGAGCGCTGGTGTTAGCTGGATGCATTCAGTGTTAACATTCAAAGACTGGGAGGTCTGAAATGGAGATTATAGAGGGGACACATTAACTGGTAATGGCAAAAATCATGGGTTTTTAGTGGTTGCAACAGGGAGGAGGGTGAAGTCATTACAGGAGAGGCATTGAAGGAACTGTACATTCAGCATCCTGGAGGAATCATCTGTGTGTAATAAAATTGTCCCAAATCTGGAATTGCTGGAAATGGTTAACAGTAACCAGAAGCTAAACTCTCTGAGCATGTTGGAGACAGACACGAGGTTTGGGAGACTGCAGCAATAATGTGAGGGGGCCAGTGAGTCACAGGGGCAGGTGGGGAGAATCAAGGCTTGGTTCAGAGGAAGAGGGAAGGAGCCATGTCCTGCATGAGGGTCCTCCTCTGCCAGCATGTGGTCTGGGCAAACAAACAGGAGAGGAGGCAAAGGAAAGTCACTGCTCCTGGAAGACATCCATGCAAATGGTATCCTTAGGGGAGAACCAGATTCCCAATAAGCAAGGTTTCATCCAACTTAAAAATCTTACCTTCACTCACTCCTACTAAAAATTTTCCAATGCTTTCCCACTACTTTTAGAAAGGAGTTCCAGTACTTTCAATACAGCCTACGGCTATCATGGGAGCCACCCACCGCATGTCCAGCGGTGGCTCTCATTCACTCTGCCTCACTCCGATTCCAGGCAGAGAAAACACCTGTTGGGTCTTCAGGCTGCCATCCTTTCTCTTCCTTCCTGTTCTGGTACACGCTGTTCCCTCTACATCAAAATTATTTCTCTCCACATCTCCCTTCTCTTGACTGAAAGGATTTCTGATCTTACCATAAAAATGGTTTTGCTAGGAAGTTTTCCATATATATATAATTTATAAATATATCACATTATGATTACTTTGAAAAACTCTTTCTTTCTAAATGTATTTTGGGTAATTTTAAAGGTATACTTTTAAATTTCCACACAATAGTTCACAGAGTCAAATAAAAAACCCATAAACTTCACATTGTTCATGTCCATATTACGTAGATAACCTATATAGTTATGTTTTATTTATGCAACTATAGTTTTTTTTAAGACTTTATTTATTTGACAGCAAGAGAGCATAAGCTGGGGGGAGAGGCAGAGGGAGAGGGAGAAGAAGGCTTCCTGCAGAGCAGGGAGCCTGACACGGGGCTTGATCCCAGGACTCTGGGATCATGACCTGAGCCAAAGGCAGATGCTTCACCAACTGAGCCACCCAGGCGCCCCCGTTATTGTAGTATTTTATTTATCCTTAGTGTGGTGACCTTACTGTCTAGCCTGAGAGCACCACATTGTGCGGTCCTGAAATAAGGGGAAGGGAGATAGCAATGTTATGCACATTAGGTTTACAGGTCTTCACTCAATTAAAAATCAATGTCAAGTTTAAAGTCTTCTATGTCAAAAGCTTCTTGGCTTAGATTGGCCTTTGCTTATTCTAGTGCAGCTTTCTTGCTCTAAAGGAGGACATCCTGGCCTTCATACCCACCACGGTCATGGCAGTTGGTCTTCATGATGATCTCTTTAGAAGAAAAATGTGACCTATGATGTCTATGTATATGAGAAGGTTAAACTTGTCCAGAGAACTAACGGAGGGGAACTGTGAAAATGAAGATCTAATAAGATGTAAACAGCAGAAAATAAAAAAAACTATACTTGATTCTGTCTTCCTGTGACAAGTATTTCCTGTAGTAATTATAACTTATAATGTTTACTAGATTCATCAAAGTCCAAACAATCCATGCTTCCAAGTTGGCAGAAATTTCATAGGACAGAAGAATTGGTTTGAATAGCTTGAATAAACAGCAATGTCAAACTGCCCTTGGGAATACTCTACCACAAAGATTGTGTGCAGCCTAAGACAAAGACGAGAAAAGTGGTATTTGCCATCATTGGGGATTTTGGTAAAAGAAGGAAATTACATCTATTGGAACACGAATTTGCTCCAAGACATTTCCTTTTGTTTTCTTAACTACGAAAGGTCTAAAAGGAATCTAAACAGTAATAAAAATTTCATACATTTAATTTCTACAGTACAACACGGTGAAGCATTTAAAAATTTTGAGTAGCACCAGCCAATTCTATATTAAAAATGCAATCTACAGACCAAATGCAAATCCAACACTTGCGGAACTGCTGTCACAGTCATATATGAAAACATATTACGATGTATTTCCCAAATGTCAAAAAAATACACAGCTTTAAAGCAATACCTTTTATAACCCAAACTGTGGCTACCAACAACCTGGATGAAAATTAATCACATTTATGTTTTAGAAAACCTATTTCGAATAAATGCAAAAGTTCCGTGAGTTGGAAACATCGACCACAGACTAGCAGGTGCACATGCCTCCCGTAATCAGGTCAATCTACTTACCAGGACATCTGCTTTACCGCTCAGCCCCTGCCCATAGTTGTCAGTCGCGATGACTTGGAACTTGAAGTAGGACCTCCTCATGTTGTGAAAGAGCATAGCAGTTTTGATGAGCCCCGTATATGTTTCCACCACAAATCCTTCTTTTCCCTCTTTAATGGGTGGAATAATGAGTCGGTATGCCATGGCGCTGTAATTGCCAGTATCTTTGTCGGTAGCCTAGGAGGGAAAAGACACAGGGTATAATAAATAAGCAAGAAAAAAACAACCTGTATTCAAGGGCTTATTTCTGTTTCTAAAACTGATGTTCTTTTGTAATAATAACACAATACAACCCTCCTAAAAGTCTATTGTTCTGGGTATCCTTATGTAGGTTAACAGGCTTTGTGTCCACAGGGTGAATGGTTGTTATTAGAATGATGACTACCCAATTGTGAATAGGAAGGACACAGACTCTGTTGTAACAGAGTCCAGCCTGGTGAATTAAGTGTTTTGATTGGCATGTCTGAAGGGTTCGACTCTGGGCTGTGATCCAAATTGGTTAAAGGATGGCACGATTGTTTACCTAGCCATTGTCTTGTGTAATAGGCATAGCATGTGACAGTCGTTGTGATCTAGCCTATTTCCTGAAGGGGAAAAATAAAATAACGCACTAAAAGATCTCAAATGACAGTAAGAGAAAAGTTCAGAGTTTATTAACCAATAAATCCATATTAGTTAATGCCATGTCATAATTAGAGAAGGTTAGAATCTAATCCAGGTTCCTTTTTAATCATTCCATATCCTAATTAACCAGATTTGTTCCTAGTTGTAGGTACTTACGATCTACATGTTAAGGTTTCTTAACATTTAGAATTTAAAAGAGGAAATAGTTGTTCAGAAATTATTACGATTTTTTTAAATTGAAGTGGTGAATATCATCTACTCGTCTACTTCTATGGCTTCTACTTTGGAGATTTTTCAGAATGTCGATTTGAGAATTATTTCATAATGGAAAATTTGGAAGAGGAATGATGGCTATGAGAGTCTCAGTGAATTTATACAAGGCCACATACACCTTATTATTATTATTATTTTAATGTTCAGTTACTCTTATTTTTACTAAAGATATTATTAAATATGTATCAAGAATTTTTGACTTGCCATTATAATGCTAAGGATTCTATAAAACATCATCTTCTTTAATAAAAACTCTGAGGAATGCATTATTCCAATTACACAAGTTAGTGCTGTCCAAGAGAACTTTCTATGATGAAGGAAAAGCTCTGTGTTCTGTCCCACACAGCAGCCATTAGCCACATAGGGCTACTCAACACTTGAAATGAGGCTAATGGGACTCAGAAATTGAAATTTGAATTCTCACTAAATTTCAACAGCCAAGGGCTCCATACTGAGTGGTAAAGTTGGGATATAAATAATGATAATAACAGCGAATGTATATTAAGAGTTACCATTAGCTTCATTCTCCAGCTTCAAATTCTATATATGTGCTTAACCACGGAAAACAATTCAGGATAACTCTAACCAGCTAGTAAACAAACAGATATTTCACTTTGGGATAAAATATTTTTTTGAATTTTCTAAGAAGTCAAAATTCTCAGCTTAAGACCAGCTCATCTCCGCAGACGGTCTGTATGTTTCACAGAATGGCAGATCTTAGTTTTTGGCATTAGAGGGACAGTAATTAGATTTCAACATTAGATCACATTATCAACAAAAGGAGAAGAACAAAGGAAAAATAGTTATCAAAGTGTTTCTTTTTAAGCTTTGAACTCAGGGTTCATTTAATAAAGGATAGATAAGAAATGAAAAGCACATTTCCAACTAAAATTAAAATCAGAGTTTGAATCAAGTAATCAAAGACATTTCTTTAACATACTAGGAGCAAACTTGGGACTAATGCCAAATATGTCAAAGATCTGGTTGAATATTATCCTTTAACTTAAAATTAGCATGGGTGTTTCCACTGAAATAAATTTTTTACCGTTAATGCAAATGACAGTGAGGTATAAAAAATGTGCACAACAATGGACAAATCATAAGTAAACAGCTCAGTAAAATTGTGCAAACTATACACACCCATGTGATTAGCACCTCCATCAAGAAAGCTTTACCACCATCCCAGAATGTTCTGTCTTTCCAGCCATACCCACTCCCCAGGAAACCACTGTGCTTATTTCTAAATAAATAAACTGATTAGTTATGACTATTTTTATTTTTTCAATTTTTAAAAATTTATTTAAAATATTTTATTTATTTATTTGTCAGAGAAAGAGAGAGATTGAGAGAGAGCACAAGCAGGGGGAGGGGCAGAGGGAGAAGCAGACTCCCTGCTGAGCAAGGAGCCTAATGCTGGACTTGATCATGACCTGACCCAAAGGCAGCTACTTAACCCACTGAGCCACCCAGGTGCCCCTAGTTATGCTTATTTTTAAACTTTATGTTGATGGGATCACACTATATGTTCTCCTTTCTCTCTGAATTCCTCTACTCATTTTTGTGTTGTGAGATTTTAAATCTTTATATTTTTAGAATTTTATAGATATCTTAAATCATTTTATTTCATCTTTACCATAATACCATGAAATATACATTATTATTCCCTATTTTATCTGAAGAACCCGAGACTCCGGTAGTTCTAGATCTTATCCACTTAGCTATTCTATGCTTCAGGATTTGAATTGTGGTCATTCCGACTCTAGAATCTAAGTCCAATTTGCTGCATCCCCACTCTCAAGTACTTACGACTAACATTCATGGGCCTGTGCTTTTCAAAAAAAGAATTAAATTTTTATAATAGAAGTATAGTTGATGTGAGGTTGGGAATATAGGTGAGGCTCAGTGGGGTGGAGTCCGGAGCTGACGACCCAGACTTGAGACGCCTTTGGTGCAAAACTGGTGGTTTATTAAAGCACGGGGACAGGACCTGTGGGCAGAAAGAGCTGCTGCCCCGGGTTGTGAGAGGTGGCTGATTATATACCATGGGGTTGGGGGAGGTGAGGAAAAGGGGAGGTTGAGAAAGCACTTTCGTATGTTGAAGAAGACTCTGGACACTGGAGGCCTTGCTATTGTCAAGCCAAGGCTGTCCCTCCCTCTACTGAGGAACTAAGATTAGGACAGTTGGGAGTCTCCCGAGGAATGATCACAAGTTCTTGTCCATGGGCTTCAGGTTTAAAAGTAATTCCATTTTATTTACATTTCCTTCTGCCTCAGCCTCCTTCAATTTTATGGAGGGGGTGGTAACGTTAGGGCTCCAGGAAACTGAATTATGGGTCTCTGGAAGTTAGGCTATTGATAAGAAAGCTGCTTCCTTGTAAATCACTAGGACATGTGTAAACTGAGGGAGACTCAGGTCTTGCAGGACTGTGATCTCTGTTAGTTAACCATTTCTTTTTCTTTTCCCCAGCTTTTGGGCAGCCAGGGGTGCCTGAGGAATGTCCCGTACATCCCATGGGGGCGGGGGTGCAGGGCGTCAGTTTCTGCTTTGTCCTCAGCTTGCCTTCTGTTCCCTCATCAGTTGACACACAATGTGACATTAGTTTCAGGGATACGACACAGTGATTCAACATCTCTATGTGCTCCCCACACGTGTACCGACCATCTGTCACCATACAGTTCTATTGCAGTATCATTGATATCCCTTAACCCCGTGACTTATTCATTCCATAACTAGAAGCCTGTGTCTCCCATCTCCTCTCCCCTCCCCTCTGGCAATCCTCCCTTTGTTCTCTGTATTTATAGGTCTCACTCTGCTCTTTTGTTTTTTTAGATTCTACATATGAGTGAAATCATATAGTATTTGTCTTTCTCAAATAAACCTTTGTATTTTAAAATAAACCCCGCACCACAATACAATCACATTTAGAAAAGAAAAGGTGGTTACACTAAAATCACATGATTGCTTAGTACATTAAGTTTCTCTGTGCAGTTCTTACGGACGAACTACCAATTTCAATAAACAAGGAATTTCACTTTCTAGTAGTCCTAATTTATTAAGTTAAGACAATCACAAGGTAGCCATATTTTAAGTTAACAGGTTAAGGTGCATTTAAAAATACACTGAGCCAGGAGGGAAGCGAGGCTCGGGAAACAAGTTGACTGAAGTAAGGCCATTTTGGTTTTAGGATAACCTTTAACCTTAAAGTCAGGTCATTTAAAAAAAAAAAAAGCAGGTCATAAAAAGAATCACGATCCGACTCATGGAAGACTACCAGGCCCCATTCCCTTTGGCACTAAAAGCCACAAAGGCTGGACGTTCTTAAAATTGTTCTCTGTGGGTAATTCCACAACCCCAGTGATGAGAGAGCAGAAGGCTGGCTGAGGACAAAGGCACCCACTCCTGGGCGGGACATGTGTGACATTCTTCCAGGAAGCTCCCAACTATCTTTATGTTAATACCTCGCTAGAGGGAAAAACAACCTTAACTTGACAATGGCAAGGCCTCAGGTATCTAGGTCCTCTTTAACATATGAAAGTTCTTTTGAAAACCTCCCTTCTCCTTACTTCCACTAACCACAGACTATATAATCAGCACCCCTCCAAACCCTGGTGCAGCCCCTCTTTCTGCCCCTGTGTCCTGTCGCTGTGCTTTAATAAAACCACCATTTTGCACCAAAGTCGTCTCAAGAATTCCTTCTTGGGGGGCGCCTGGGTGGCACAGTGGTTAAGCGTCTGCCTTCGGCTCAGGGCGTGATCTCGGCATTGTGGGATCGAGCCCCACATCAGGCTCCTCCGCTATGAGCCTGCTTCTTCCTCTCCCACTCCCCCTGCTTGTGTTCCCTCTCTCGCTGGCAGTCTCTCTGTCACATAAATAAATAAAATCTTTAAAAAAAAAAAAGAATTCCTTCTTGGCCATTGGCTCTGAACCTCACCTACATTCCAAAACCACATCACCAAGACAATGGGAAAATAAATGGCCCAATGTAAGGAATAAGCTCAAAGTTAAAGAGTAAGCCCCTCCCCATATGGTTAACTAATTTTAAAAAATTTATAAAACTTTTCATTAGAGGCAAAGGGGGGTCCTCTTCCTCATCTGGGAGAAGATGATGTGGGAAACAAAGGCAGAAGAAAAATGATTAAATTTCCTGACTACCTAGAGCCCACTGACAAGTCCTTGAAACAGGCAGAGTGACATTCCTCTAGGGACTCAGCTGCCTCAATGTTAGTACTTTCCTAAGGGCAAAAGGCAATCTTAGCCCTACCCCCGATCCTGTAAGTCTACTTTAACATATCAAAATACCTTTGGAAACTTCCCAAGCAAATGGCCCACCGATACACATCTGTAGGGTTTTATGACTGAGGATCTGTTAGACGGTAATAAATGACCTTTTCCCCAACAGCTAGCTCCCTCAAGGTCTTGGAAACCTTGCTTCCAAATTCCTTAGAGAGTTAAACTATCCCTAATCCCTTCCTAGCTTGAAACTATATAATGGGCCACTCCTCCTGACCTCATTGCAGCTATTTCTGCCCAAGGGTCCTGTCCCTGTGCTTTGATAAAACTACCTTTTTGCACCGAAGACTTCTCAAGAATTCTTTCTCGGCCGTCGGCTTCGAACCCTAATGTTCTTTCCCACATCGGAGAGACCGCTACTCTGTGCGGTCGCTCCTTTCTTATTTCTATACTTAATAAATCTTTGTCCCTTTCTCTAAATGTCTTGCTCTTGAAGTCTGTCACACACAAAGCCCGGTCTTGGGACCTTGGCCCTTTGGGCATCAATACCTATCCTGAATAAATAATGAGCAAGTTGTCAAAAAGAGAGGATTTTAAAAAATTATGTTTACAGGATATTTTTCCAAAAATATAAAACTACTCATATGTACATTGTCAATAATGATTCCACTTTGAATTTCTCTTTCTTCGAATGGGCTTAATCCTCTTAGAATCTCAAAGATCTCATTTCAGAGAACAGGCATTGATGAGGGTTGCCAGCATCATCAACCTTCTTTCAAACCCTCCCCCCATGTACCTAGCCGAATATAGCAAGTTCAACAGTGAATGATTAACGTGCCAATAGGCATCACACTTAGAAGCAACTTAAAGGATTTTCAAGTTCAATTTTGAATCTACTCAATTTTCAACAAACACATGATTTAAGACCGAAACCTGTTATAAAAGATGTGACTGATCAATATTGGGTAGTTCTCCTCTTTCTGTTTTCTTTTCCACTTTTCTTTATTGCTTCCAGACCATCTCTGAGTCAAGGTTGCAAAACTTCCCCAACTGAAATCCATGCATTTATATGTAGTGCACGCTCTACCCTTCCTTGAGGCCGTGGGTTCTGACTCTCTAGTGTACCCTTTCCTACTTCGACTTTCTCCTCTTCTGTGTATTTCAGTGTTCATGGAGAGGACACAATCAATGACTCATCTTCAAATTCTTAGGCATGAATAACTGTCATTGATCTTTGAACTGCCTCACTGCATCTATTCTATCCCGTAACCACACGCTAATCTTCTGACTTATGGAGATAATCCCTCTAAGGAAACACTCCATCTCTGGAAGTGTAAACTTTGATGTATACATTTCTGACTGCAACCTCCCATCACTTTCTTATTCAATGAAGACTTCTTTGAGACCAGGGAATTCTCAGGTACACAAACACCATCTCTGTTCTCACTTCTTCGGGACTTATGTCCCTTCCGTCCCCATCATGGATGTCACGGTGGTCACGTTGTGCTCATTGTTTTGTCCTTCCACAACTCCTGGAACTTTTCCCTCTACAGCCATATAACTGTCAACTGGGGACTGAGGAATGATGAAGGTGAGAGTCAGGCAGACCGATGCCTCACATAGTATCTCAGGACATCTTTCCCACTGAGTACATTTTATAGGTCAAAGAACCGAGGCGCAAAGAGATTAGTCACTTTCTCATCATCACAAAGATGGCTCATAGCACAGGTGGGGAGATCTCACTCTAAAACCTATACTGGAACCACTACACTCAATACGTCACACTAAGCACCAGGACCGGGACTAGTGAACACAACAGTAAGAGCTGGAAAAAGATCACAAGTACTCCTCCTAGACATGTCATGGAGATGGAGAGAAAAAAATAGATATGCAGGCCAAAAACTAAGTAAAGGCAGGGATACAAAAACCTTTGTGCTAATGGTAGTTCCACTTAGAGGGCATTTTGCTGATCTAGGTGAACTTAAAATTAATTCTTGAGGTCATGAGCGGCGCAGAGAATAGGAAGCAAGACCTGAGCCCCAGTCGTGGAAGTGAGTCTAATAAGATCACCTTTCCCAGAATGCTCAGTTCTCACTTTAAGGGCAACTGAGGAATTCACCTCTCCTTTCCAGCCTCCACTGCCACCACCACCCCAAAACTGCAAAGAAAACCGCCTGGCTTAAACTTTGCTGTTGAGTGCAGGGGAAAATTTTTCCTTGGGAATCAATCCAACCAACACAGCTCCTCATTAGGGTCAGCAGCCTTTATTCACACACTAGCAATCGCTCAGTTCTAGGAGAAATCATAATAATCTGAATTCCTGAATTTGTAAATCCAGTGGTTCTAAACTCTACCTGCATGAACAGAAAAATCACAACTGAGAATTTGAGAAAAGTGATCTTTAATAGCCTAGCCTCCTCACAGAATTAGGTGCTTTTTCAAAACAGTCATCTCTAACCTATGCCTCAAATAATCCTACCAAATAAGTTCCAAGAAAGATAAAATGTTAGAGTGAAAATAATCCTCAAAATGAACAATAAAATAGCATAAAAAAGAGCTTGTTGGAAAAAAGCAAAGTCCTACCCACAAAGGGAATTCGCAGGCACAGAGTATAAAGCAAAAACGTTCAATATGTTTCAGTAAATAGAGTCTTAAAAATAAGAAAAAAGAATGAGAATAGTTGAACATAGATAAAAAGAAACTGCTAAAAACAATAAATAATAATTGAAATTAAAAACCCAGAGATGAGGGGCGCCTGGGTGGCTCAGTCGTTAAGCATCTGCCTTCAGCTCAGGGTGTGATCCCGGTGCTCTGGGATCGAGCCCCACGTCAGGTTTCTCCACTGGGAGGCTGCTTCTTCCTCTCCCACTCCCCCTGCTTGTGTTCCCTCTCTCGCTGGCTGTCGAATAAATAAATAAAATCTTAAAAAAAAAAAAAAAGAGATGAAGGTGTTAGCAACCTAGGCATCGCTGATGAGAGAATTAGTGAAGTGAATGAAAGGGATAAAAGAAATGATGCAGAATGCCCTACAGAGCAACAAAGACCAAAAATCTAAAAGCAAGTTTGAGACAAAGCACTGAGAGTGATCAAGTTTAGCAAACATCGAATCAGAAAGTCAAGAAGAGAGAACAGAATTTTCCAGAACTGATAGTTACGGACAGATTTAAGAAGCCCCATAACCTACCAACAGAATACAAAGTGACCTACCCAGAACATGCAACACCCCACACCCAACAAAAAGGGGAGTCATAGAAGGTCTTAGCACCCTCAGAGAGTAGCATGGAAAGGCACCAACAACATTCTACACTGTGTCCCTTAAGTGAAAGGCATGTGATTCCAGGGGAAGATCTAAGACTTAGGAAGACATGAAAAAGCAAAGAAAGTATCAAGTGTCTGAATAACTCTACTTAAGCATAGACTCTACAACACAGTAATTATATTGTTGTGTGTGGCTAAAAAAATAGAGTAAAATATCCAAAAACAATAATATACAAATTTCAATGGGAGGGACTAAATTTAAATGACCTAAGATTCTAAATAGTATTCAGGATGGAGGGTATATTGATATTTTTAGGTACGTGTATGTTAAAATTTCTAAGGTAACCCTTATTAAATAAAATAGAGTATATAACTTTACAAATACACAAAGGATACATGCATGGGGCAAGGAAAAAAATATCCATCCAAAAGAAAACAAAAAGGAGAGAAAAAAATATAGAGAACAGAAGAAAACAAAACAGGACAAGGGAAAACCAAAATAAAATGATAGAGGGTAAAATCTACTATATCTGCAATTAGAACAAAAGTAATTCAATCTTCTACTTAACAGACCAGGTTAATTACAATGGATAGAATATATTCTAATGTAAAATGTATCATCCCTAAAAGAAGGAAAGTGATTGGAAACATAAGTCAAAATTCATTTATATTTTAATGTAGGACACATTTACTTTCATATAGAAATTTACCTTTCTGGCTTTTTGGGGGGAAGTGGAGAAAGAACTGATAGTTAGCAATATTAAAATTTAGTCCTGATGCATTCTGTGCGACTAAGAAGAATGAGTTTGAAAGGAAATTCTTTGCCAAAGATATCACTAATGACGTTAGGTGTGACTAAAGCAAAACAGCTACATGTGTTTTTTGTTTTTTTTAATAAATAAACTATTATGAATATAAGCTGCATTATTTCCTAAAAAATTGGGGAAAATTCCTAAAGATATTCTGAGAAAGGGAAAAATAGGTAAAAATTACAGACTGATTGCATCATTTTTAGATAGCCATAAGGGGACATCCAACAAGCTTGGTTAAACTAACACCTAAAAATGGAAACTGGCTCTTCAAGAAAAGTGTAACTGAATCAAATCTGCTAAGGAATCAATGTCACTTTACTTATTCCATCAGCTTCTTTATAATCAAAAATGCATGTGGGGCTGCAGGCACAGTCATTATTGTCTGGGAGAGGTAACCCTCAAAGATTTGATTCGCAGACTTTTAGGAGTTTCTGTTACTGAGCAAGTCAGGAAAGTTACGTCTAGAGTTGTTTTAACAGAATGAAAATCAGAAATGAATATTATAATTATACCTGCTGTAATTATATTTCTAAATGAAAGCTAAGACACAGGAAACCACTTATGCATTTCTAAGACCTCATCTGGAAATTTTAATGCACACAGGTGCCCAATATTAAAAGAAAATCACCAAATAATTGCCTCTATCGTACAGGGGTGTAGGTGAGCCCATTAATTTTGTAGCAGCGTAAGTAACTGTTCCCCTCTGTTGCCTAAATGAATACTGTGAATACAGAAATATTAGTGGAATAATTAGTGATGTCCTAAGAACTTCCAAAGCCCATTAAAATCCAATAATGCTAACTTTTAACTTCAACTTTTCAATTAGACCTCACTTTAACATTTAACAGTGCTGAAGTCTCACTTTCCCTGAAATAGAGTGGAAGTATTTTAGAATGTCAGGGTAAAAATACTCACATCCCACATTTTCAGCTACTAATGTCCGTATGTCAAGTTGTATTTGTAAGGGGCAAAAAGAACATCTGCCATGTAGATCTCTTTGGCTTCTTAAACTACTTTACCTTGGCTCTTGTATTTGCAGAAACTACAAAGAAAACTTCATTTTAAAGCACTTACAGACAATACATTTGACCAAGGTAGGATAAAATATGAATGAGGAAAGGAAAATGTCAGGTAGACTGGTCTATTTATAAAGCTATTCAACACTTATGCAAAAAACAAAAAACAAAACAAAACAAAAAAAAAAACCAACCTAGAAAAAAGAGGAGAGAGACATTTTAAATAAGAAAGCTTAGTGTTTGTTTTTTTATCAAGATGTCGAAAAAGTGATCACAGCCCAATAATTTCTAGGTTCAATATATGCACTATTTGTACGGTTCAGTAAAAGTCTAATACAACTCAGATGTTCTAATGAGTAAAATGCAGCTTATTGTAGAAATGACGACTTAATAATGGTATGTTGACAAGTGCAACACCGCTTGAATTGCAAAGACCTTTTCAGGAGTTTTACTATTGTTTTATTATACTTAGAATTTGCCAAAGTTTACTCGTGAAGAGTGGTGCCAAATATCATGTGATAATACCCATTTGAAAAATCAAAGATAGAAACCCAAGAACAGCAAAATCTTCCTTTTATCCTTTTTACAATTTTATACTGAAATATGTTTTATTACAGAAGGCATGAGATTCAAACATCGGGAAGACCTGCATTGATGTGATAACTGCAACATTTTCTTTAAGTGCTATTTTCCTTTCCTTGTAAATTCTTTGGAAAATGAATATTACCTCAAAAAAATAATTGCTTTGTTCTTTTCCTCGTTATTGCTACTATCATGACTGATCATATATTCCTCAAAGATGCTTTGAAATGAACTCTGAAACATTTGCTCTGTCTTTTCATTCACTTGGAAAAGAAAGAAATTGTGCTCCGTTCCACAGACACAGTAAGAACCGAAAACACATGTACAATCTGAGCCTTCTATTTGAGAGAGGAACACTAGCTTTTAATGTTGATTCTGAATCCCAAAATGTTCAGGGCTTTTAGGGAAAGCTCACTTATTATTGAAATGTTTAAGAAATCTGTGCCTTTGCAATAATTCTGTAGTTAGGAATTCAAATTCTTCGGCATTCAAAGCAAGTTAAATGACACATTATTTCTAACTCAGTGTTCTTCCTCAATTACATTAAATCCAATCAATCCAAACAGAATAGTTTCATCTTCTCAGTCATCCCCCCTACCCCACTCCAGTCCCTCTCCAGGCTACTGTGCTGGTCCCTCTAGCTGTAGTCTCCCTGCCTGGCAAGGGCCCCCACCTACACGGGAACTGAGCGAAAGATCCCTGCATCCATCATCTCGTGCCTGGCCTCCTGACTTCCAGTCCATCAGCAAGCCTTCTGCGTTTGCCTTCTGCAATATTCCTCAGCTCAGAGACTATTTATCAAGCAGATGCTGCCCAACACAGGTTCTCGTGTCCCATTTTTCACTCCAGCAACAGCTAATAAGTGACCGAGAGCCCCCAGTTGCCAGAGGAGGGACATTAAGACAAGTCCATGAAATACTCTGATCCCAGTTTACCATTACAACCTCTTACCCTACGTTTAACTCTAGTTATATTTCCCCCAAACCACATTATCTAGCATTTTTCCTGAATGATCTATGTTGTTTTATGATTCAAACCCTTTGCTTACACAGTTTCTTCTAATTTAAAATGTCTCTTGTGTCCTAGGCTAGATGATGTTCCCTCCTGGACTCTATTTTGGTGCACCCACAGGTGCACGCGCATACACACACACACACACACACACACACACACACACTGAACATATATATATATGAACATATATATGTTTTAAATATATATATATAAAATATTGAGCAACGTAGTGAACCCTCAGTCTAAATGACTAGTTTTCTGAAGGCTGTCCCGACTCCCCTAGGGGCAGTGTTGTTTCCACCTGCATGTTCCTAGTACTGTATCTTATGTATCTTTTACTATAGCACTTACCTTGGCATATTATAATATTTATGTGTCTCCATTACTTATGAAATTTCTTAATTTTCTTATTCTTTTTTGTCACTTGGTATCCACATTGATTACTAAAATCTATTTCAAAAATGAAAATTAAAATTTAAACTAGGATATATAACATGACTTTAAAACATGTTTTTAAGCTTACTTTTGTTCCCATGATTAGAATATTTAAGATAGGGTGTCCTTCATGTGTTGAATAATTTGGACCACCTTGCTTCATACAAAGATTTGAATATCTTTTAATTTAAACATCCTCATATATACTTTAACAATTGTAAAGCACAGTTTGTGTTAAAAGATAAATAATGGCACTTTCGTTATTACAAAAAGGTTTAGAATATGAATAATGTATAAGAAGCCTATTCATCCTTCAATTGTTAAGTTTAAGAGAAAATCAGGGGAAATGGATAGCAGGGCATTTTCAAATTAAATCCAAATGCTGAATCCTCTTTGCATTCTCTCTGACAATGTTTGATTGCCCATCTAAGAAGAAAACAGCAAGCACAAACAGAAAGCTTTACTACAAAAAGACAAATCTTTATCATTGCTTTTTAAAAGAGTATGTCAAAGGAAAATAGAATTCAATTTATAAACCTTTTACTTTGGAAAATAAATGGAGAACTTTAAAAAATATATTGAATATAAAGTACTAGGATGAAACTAATGATTAGAAAAAAAGCCTTAAGGAACATTAAAGTGACACTAATTATAAAGAAGGCTGTATTTACAGATTGGAATGGTGCTATTTACACATGGGACAATAAACTGTCTCCTTGAGTATATATGAATTGCAACATTTTAATATAAACAACACAACACATTCAATAAAAAAAAAAGTTGCTCTCTGCAATGTCCCTCATTTAAATGGGAGGTATTTTAGAAAACCTCCATCTCTTTATATAGATATATACAATACGTATATACAATACACATATATATGTAAACACATATGTCCATACACTTACTTTTTTCAATTTTGTAACAGTGTATTTATGTCTAACATCTGACAAGTTTGCTAAGAAGACACAGCTGTTAACACTAAACTAAAATCCCTATTATTTTTTGTTGTATGAAATTCTAAAAAGAATTGACCCCAAAACAATATGCTATAAAGCAGAGTGGCCAACATTACAATTCCATCTTAAGATGATATGATAAAATATTAGCATTGCCAACTGCTGATTTTTAGAAATATTTTTATTTTTTGAGAAGCATGGATGGGGCTATAATAATTTATGAATCGACTTTTACAAAATTATTGCTTCTATGCTTTTGTTTTCACTATGCTTTCCTTTTTACAAATTCCTAAATCATTCTTTCTTTTTTAATTCCTTAATCATTTTCACCTAATTATTCTTGCTCCCTGTTATTTGTAAAGATTTGTAAAGATGAAGTTATAACAACTTAAATGGCCAGTAGTCTTTTATATGTGTTAAATGTGTCTAATATATAAAATATTTGATTACTTCTCAATTACAGAAATATCAGAAAATGCATATTAACAAAGAAATATTAAAAACCCTATAATTACATCCATTTATAGACATTAACATCTTTATGAATGTCCTTTTATATTTACTATATATACATACACTTTCTGTAACCAGGATTGTATCATCTGTACGGCCTTATAACCTATTATTTTCAGTCATTAACTGGTCACATAGAATTTTTTTTTATTTCAAACAAAATGTATATTTCTTTTTCAAACAAGATATAATAGTAAGAGTAGGACTTTTAAAAAATGTAATAAACAATATTATTTTTTTAAATAGACATATTTTTAAAGGATACATAAAATCTATAAATTGTTGTAAAACCAGCCCACAGAACACCAATATTATCAAGACTTGATAGTTACTAGATTGTTTCTACACCTTGGCTATTGTAAATAATGTTGCAATAAACGTACGGTGCCTATATTTTTTTGAATTAGTGCTTTTGTTTTCTTTGTGTAAATATCTAACAGTGCAATTGCTGGATCGTAGGGTAGTTCTATTTTTAATTTTTTGAGGAGCCTGCATACCATTTACCAGAGTGGCTGCACCAGTTTGCATTCCCACCAACAGTGCACAAGGGTTCCTTTTTCTCCACATCCCTGCCAACACCTGTTGTTTCTTGTGTTGATTTTAGCCATTCTGACAGGTGTGAGGTGATATCTCATTGTGGGTTTGATTTGCATTTCCCTGATGATGAGTAATGTTGAGCATCTTCTCATGTGTCTGTTGACCATCTATCTATATGTCAATAGACAGACAGACAGACAGACACACACACACACACACACACACACAGCCTTAAAAAAGGGATGAGATTTTGGCATTTGCTAACAGCATGGATGGACCTAGAGGGTGTTAGGCTAAGTGACGTAAGTCCAATGAAAAAGACAAATACCATATAATTTCACTCATATGTGGAATCTAAAAAACAATGCCACAAATGAGTAATAAACAACAACAAAAAAAACAGAATCAGAGCCATAAATACAGAAAACAAACTGATGGTTTCCAGAGGGGAGGGGGGATGGGAAATATTGGTGCAGGGGAGAGGGAGACACAGGCTTCGAGTTATGGGATGAATAAGTCATGGCCATATCATCAATGGTACTGTAATAGCATCATGTGGTGACAGATGGGCGCTACACCTGTCGTAAGCACAACACAATATACAGAGAAGTTGATCACTATGTTGCACACCTGAAACTAATGTAATATTGTGTGTCAACGCTACACAAATTTAAAAAATCAAAGACAGTTTCTAGATAACATTTATATTTGATAAAATTACTAGTTTTCGTTTGTTTTGTTTTGGCTAAGAAATAGCTTTGGCCAATCTATTTTTAGCTTAACTGCCTTCAGCCCTCCTGCTGTAATCCAAATAGTTCTTCAGCCAATTAAGAACTGGGTTGACAATGACTGGAATTATTAGATGCAGGTTGAATGTCAGCACTGAAAAAGCATAATGAATAAAATATTATATTCAAGAAAGATCTGGGAAAACATAAGAGATAATCAGACTGTGCACCAAGTGTTCTGCATTGGACTAAGGACCTTATAAATAGGGTATCATTTAATTTTCTTAACTCTGGTAGGTAGAAAGAACAAGAACCATTCTGTAGGTGCCATTCTGGAAGTGTGTATGTGACAATAAAGTCCGTAAATGAGCCCAAATCACACAGCTGGCGAGCAGAACCTGGAATCTTTGACCCCAAGGCCCATGCGAGATTTGCCAGTAAACTGACTGTATGGAGAGAAGGATGTGTTGGACGGAAGGTTATTCCCAGGCTCCTTGCTTCAGAGATGACTTGTGTACCTCACTAATAGATTTTATTAAAAATTCAAATGTAGTATTTCTCAATTTTTTCTCCTCCTGAGTCAGTAGGAATTAAATTAAGACAAGTAGCTTTATCTGTGCATCTCTCTTGCAGGACGAAGGAGAACACAAACACTGGGACATCCGTATCCTAGTGGTGCTGGTCCATTAAATGACATGTTAAGAATTCAATGTTTTAATTGCATTTAGTGCTAATGAGACCCTTGTAAATGTAGGTGATATTATACATTTTCATTGTGTTCTTTTCCTTTCCTCATTAGTTATCCCTAATTTTCATTATGACTATTAACACAACATAACATTCCTATGCTCAGGAGGTGCCAGAAAAGACTGCGTGTCATGCTGTGATTCATTAAAGCCAGAGAAAGGACTCTTGCATTTTTCAACTTTTTAACAGATAATTCATGTTATAATCTTGAAAGATAAATTTTCTGCTATTAAGAACTTTCCATTAATACTTTTTCTTTGAAAAATGGCATTTTTGACCATATCTATCTACAAAGGGAAAACTTAAAGGATCTATTTAACATTCTTAAATTGCTGGCCTTTTCCAGTTTGTGATTTTTTTTTTTAATATAGCTTTAGCGCCTTCTTTCTGAAAAAGTCTATTTAAGAAATTGTACCGACTTCTTGATTATTTTTGTGTTTAAGAGAATTTCAAGATTTTTTTCCCACTTCTCAGACATTAATTAATTACTAGAAGATAACTTCACCCAATGTTATGGTTTGCTGTAGTGTGATAAGGACCAAAACCCCCAACGTGCCCTTTTAAAAAGTATTCTTTTTAAAACTGTTCTCTGGATAAGCAGGTACGGGTGTTGCCTGAAGACTGAAATGTCTCCTAGCGGCGCTGTTAGGGTTTGCTATTCAGAACCTCCCCTCTAGGGTCGCTTGGGTGGCTCAGTCATTAGGTGTCTGCCTTTGGCTCAGGGCGTGATCCCGGAGTCCTGGAATCCAGCCCCACATCAGGCTCCCTGCTCATCAGGAAGCCTGCTTCTTCCTCTCCCACTCCCCCTGCTTGTGTTCCCTCTCTCCCTGGCTGTCTCTCTGTCAAATAAATAAACAAAATCTTAAAAAAAAAAAAAAGAACCTCCCCTCTAAATATGTGGAGATTATTTTTTTCGGAAAGTTGCTATGATTTCCCAAAAGGGAAATGCCAAGCCATTGATAATTACTGACAAAGAAAAAAGTATGTACAAAGATACTTCAGAGCACAGTGCTGAGATAATTCTGCTCGTTTAAAACATGTAAATGTCTCATAAATACCAATTGCCAATACAAGAACCATATCATTGGGAATATGCAAGTTGATCTTTCTCAAGATACCTTTGGCTATTCAGGGTCTTTTGTGGTTCCATACATATTTTAGAATTATTTGATCTAGCTCTGTGAAAAAAGCTGTTGGTATTTTAATAGTATTGCATTGAGTCTGTAGACTGCTTTGGGTAGTATGGACATTTGAACAATATTGGTTTTTCCAATCCATGAGAATAAAAAAATCTTTCCATTTGTTTGTGTCATCTTCAATTTCTCTTATCAATGTTTTATAGTTTTTGGAGTACAGTCTTTCACTTCCTGATTAAGCTTATTCTTGGGTATATTTTACTCTTTTTGGTGCAATTATAAATGGGATTATTTTCTTAATTTCTCTTTCTGCTTTTATTATTAGTGTATAGAAATCCAACAGATTTCTGTACATTAGTTGTGCATCCTACAACTTTTTTTTGAATTCATTTATCAGTTCTAACAGTTTCTTGGTGGCGTACTTAGGTTATCACAATCCCAGATTTCAAGATACACTGCAAAGCTGTAGTAATCAAAACAATATGGTACTAGCACAAAAGTGGGCACATAGATCAATGGGACAGAATAGAGAGCCTAGACATAAACCCATGATTACATGGTCAATCAATCTATGACAAAGGAGGCAAGAACATACAATGGGGAAGACAGTCTCTTCAACAAATGATGTTGGGAAAACTGGACAGCTACATGCAAAAGAATGAAACTGGACCACTTTACTACACCATCCACAAAAATGAATTGAGAATGAAGACCCAAATGTGAAACCTGAGACCATAAAGTTCCTAGAAGAAAACATAGCTATTAGTTTAACATCAGCCGTAGAAACATTTTTCTAGATATGTCTCCCGAGTCAAGGGAAACAAAAACAAAATTAAACTACAGGTACTACACCAAAATAAAAAGCTTTTGCACAAGAAGGGAAATAATCAACAAAACAAAAATGCAACCTACTGAATGGGAGGAGATATTTGCTAATGATATATCCAGTAAGGTGTTAATAACCAAAATATTTAAAGAACTTATACAACTCAACACCAAAAAATAAATAATCCAAGTAAAAATGGGCAGAGGACCTGAATGGACATTTTTCCAAAGAAGATATACAGATGGTCAACAGACACAGGAAAAGATGCTAACATCACTAATCATCAGAGAAATGCAAATCAAAACCACAATGCGCTATCACCTTAAATCACCTTAAAATCAAAAAGACAAGAAATGACAAGTATTGACAAAGATATGAAAGAAAAGGAACCCCTGTGCACTCCTGGTGGGAATGTAAGTTGGTGTAGGTACTGTGGAAAACAGTCCGGAGGTTCCTCAAAAAATTAAAATAAAACTACCATATGGGGGCGCCTGGGTGGCTCAGTCGTTAAGCGTCTGCCTTTGGCTTGGGGTGTGATCCCGGCGTTCTGGGATCCAGCCCCACATCAGGCTCCTCTGCTGGGAGCCTGCTTCTTCCTCTCCCACTCCCCCTGCTTGTATTCCCTCTCTTGCTGGCTGTCTCTATCTCTGTCAAATAAATAAATAAAATCTTAAAAACAAAACAAAATAAAACTACCATATGATCCAGCAATTCCACTATTGGATATTTACCCAAAGAAAACAAAACCCTAATTGAAAAAGATATATGGATCCCTATGTTTATTGTAGCATTATTTACAAAAGTCAAGATATGGAAGCAACCTGAGTGTCCATCAATAGATGAATGGATAAAAAAGAGGTATATATAAAGAATTTATACAACTCAACATGCAAAAAACAAATAATCCAATTAAAGAATGGGCAGAGGACATGAATAAACATTTTTTTTCCAAAGAAGACATCCAGATGACCACTAGACACATGAAAAGATGCTCAACATTAGTCATCATCAGGGAAATGCAAATCAAAACTATAATGAAGTATCACCTCACACCTGTCACAATGGCTAAAATCAACAACACAGGAAACAACAGGTATGGGCAAGGATACAGAGAAAGAGGAACCCTCCTGCTCTTCTGGTGGGAATGCAAACTGGTGCAGCCAGTGTGGAAAACAGTATGGAGGTTCCTCAAAAAATTAAAAATAGAGCTACCCTACGACCCAGCAATTGTACTACTAGGTGTTTACCCAAAGGATACAAAACTACTGTTTCGAAGGGATACATGCACCCTGATGGTTATAGCAGCATTATCAACAATAGCCAAATTATGGAAAGAGCCCAAAAGTCCACTGACTGATGAATGGATACACCATATCTATCTATCTATCTATCTATCTCACAATGGAATATTACTCAGCCATTAAGAGGAACGAAATCTTGCCATTTGCAACAATGTGGATGGAGCTAAGGGTATTATACTAAGCTAAATGAGTCAGTCAGAGAAAGACAAATACTCACGATATCACTCATGTGGAATTTATGAAACTAATGAACAAAGAAAGGAAGGAACAACAACAACAACAACAAAACAGACTCTTAAATACAAAGAACAAACTGGTGGTTGCCAGAGGGGAGGTGGGTGGGTGATGGGTGAAATGAATAAAGGGGATATACTTCAATAATGAAACAAAATGCAAGTGGAAAAGTTACATGGATTATTTCTCAGTAGGATAATATCTTAGTGTATTTCAAAGACTGGATATACCTAGTCATTATATAATGGATGAAACTTTTTATATTAATTTTCAGCATTTATAACTATTCCTTATTCTATCATTCACATAAGAAGAAAACTTAGTATTCTATACTGATACTAAAGTGAGTTCTAGAAGGATAGGCCCACTATTCAGTTGCAAGGGCAATGTTAAAATACATGAGCATTCCATGGAATTCTGTTTTGATAACTTACATGCACAATGCATGCTGAACTGAGAATACCGAGATGATTACTACCTTACAGGTAAAAAGAACCTACTCAGATAAAATAATTCACAGTGACAATGGACGTTTGAGAAATCCACACGAGCCAGGCACCGTACTCAGTGCTTTGTATGCATTCTCTCATTTATATTCATGAGAAATTTGTTATATAGTCATAACTTGCAGAGGTGATGCTTACAAAAATTAAGAAATCTGTCCAAGTTTAGGCAGCCCAGTAGTGGCTAAAAGATAACAGTGTATAAGGGAGCCTGGGTGGCTCAGTCGGTTAAGCGTCTCCCTTCAGCTCAGGTCATAATCTCAGGACCCTGGGATCGCTCAGCAGGGAGCCTGCTTCTCCCTCTGCCCCCTCCCGCCCCGATCGTGTGCTCACTGTTCTCTCAAAATGAATTTTAAAAATCTTAAGGAAAGAAGATAATAGTCCAGGTTTGTCTTCATCACGGTGCTTTTGGAAAAGAGATACAAATTTAAATATTAAAACTTAAAAAATAAATATTAAGACTTTACTTTTATGGCCTTTATGTTTCATATTCATTAACCTTATTTTTCATGCTCTTGGGATTTAGCATATTCATAACATTGGATTACACTTTAATCAATAGGGACTCAAATGAAAACTTCCCTAGTTCCCTTAGTAATTGCTGTCACACAGAAGGAGCCGGAGCTAGCATTCATTTCCTGCCTGCGGATGCGCCTGGTTTGTTTCTGTTTTTTCTTTTTTGTACCTTCAGTCTCAGCTCATCCCACACTGTCATTTTAGTTCTAACCCCAAACAGTAAATCTACAAAAAGCCTGTCCCTCAGAAACGTCTGTGTCCGTCTGGATCACCAGGCCTTGTCCTACTGCGATGTCACTAATCCTGGAGTGTGTTCTGAGCACAGCAGCTCGCCGTTCTAGGTCTGGAATGCAGACTGGTCTTTCCCTGTGATGCCTGTTCTTGCCAAGGGCCTAAATCCTTCTTCCACCTGGCTCTTCTAGGACTTCAATCCCTTCCCTGTAGTTTACCCTTCCTACCCAGCGTGGATGCTTCATTTGCACCCTCTTTTGTAGAATAGCAGCCAGACCTTTGCCTGTCCCCGTGTGTCTTGTGGGCACAGGGACTTATCAATCTACTCCTGACCTGTTGACATGACTACACAATTTTCAGGTCCAAATCTCATCTCTTTGGCTTACGATTCTGGAACCTAGAACCAGATAAAACCATGTGCTTTTTCGCTTGCATTCTATCAATGCCATCTTCCACATCTAACCTGCTGTACCTGATGGCTGGCAGTTCTCAGCCACCGCCACCCGTAACATAGCTCATGTTCCAAAACATGCCTTCTTACTAGAAACCATTAGAAAACTATATGGCATTGTTTCACTAAGCATTAAAAATAGAAAAAAATTTTTTAAGACTTTGAGAGACAGACAGAACACAAGCAGGGGGAGGGGCAGAGGAAGAGGGAGGAACAGACTCACTGCTGAGCAGGGAGCCCAATGGGGGACTCGATCCAGGACCTTGGGATCGTGACCTGAGCTGAAGCAGACGTTTAACCGACTGAGCCACCAGGTGCCCTCCCTTCCCTGCAAAATATAAAACTTTTAATTTATAACTAAACAGAGAACAAGAAAAAATCAATCTCCTCTCCTTCTATCAGAATTATTTTATCTTGCAAGAGGAATAGCTTAAAATGACCAGAAATTTAAGTAAACATCTTCCCTTTTTTAACGACATTTTTTAAATTTTAATAACGTTTTTTAAAATATGGTTTTTCAAATTATATCTCTAGAGGCAGCCAGCATCTAGATCAAGACATGTAGCATTACCTGTCTTCCCCCTTAAAAGTAACTGTTCTAATTGGATTAATTCTTCCTGTTTCTGAACTTTATATAAATGCGCTTAGTAAATTTTTTGTCCGAATTCATTTGCTCACATTGTATTTCTGAGAGCCATCCGTGTCGCTGCATAACAACCACAGCCATAATCTATTCATTTTCATTGCTCTGCAGAACTCCGTTGTACGAATATACTACAGTTGATGCACATACTGTGTCTGGACAGCAATGTTGTTTTCAACTTTTAGATACTACAATAAGGAACATATCTACAAAAAGTGGATTTTTTGTACACATCTTTTACGAGCGTATGTACACATTTCTGCTGTGCCAATATTTAGGGGTAGAAATTCTGAGTCAGGGGTTATGCATATGTTCACACTTAACAGATAACGCTTTCCAAAATGTTGTATTAACTTACATCCTTTCAGCAGTATCTGCGAACTCTGGCTGTTGCAAAATTTGGTTTCATCGGTCTCTGATTTTAGCCATTCTGATGAACATAGGGTGGTCTCTTGTGGTTTATTTTGTAATTTTCTAGTACTTAATAAAATCGAATGCCTCTGTAGGTGTTTTGTTTTGTTTTTTGCCAATTTTTATATCCTCTTCATGTAGGGCCTATTTCAATCTTATTCCTATCTTTTCATCTTGGGTGTTTTGTTTTGTTTTGAATCATCATTTTGTTAAGAGTTCTACATGCTCTGGATTGGAGCTCTTTGATGCTAGTTTAACACATCTTAGGGTCTTTTTGGCTTCAGGTGGTGATAAAGTCTTTCAAATTAGTACGAACCTCATTGGTTTTGTCTTTTTATGGATGACTTGGATCATAAGAGGCCATGACCACCTAGGAAAAAAAACCCTGGGAACAAATAAAATGAAGCACTATAAAAAGGAGGTATGTTTACAAAAACTAGGGTAGCTACCACAGAAGTCTCAGGATCTACTTGACGGGAATCCCTAGTTTTCAGTTTTATTATTTCTATGCATTAAAGTGTTGTTTTGTGAATTCAGACCTATCTGGGCCTGTTTTTTAAAATGTGTTTTTAAAGTCTTTTGGCACTTCTCAGATGTACAATGAACTAACCAAAGTAAATCATGTTCTCTTTATGTACATAATCTTGCTTTAGGCCTGCTGCTTTCCATTAAGGAAAATTCATTAAAACTACTAGGAAGAATCAGCAATTTTTTTTTTATTTTTTTTTTAAAGATTTTATTTATTTATTCGACAGAGATAGAGACAGCCAGCGAGAAAGGGAACACAAGCAGGGGGAGTGGGAGAGGAAGAAGCAGGCTCATAGCAGAGGAGCCTGATGTGGGGCTCGATCCCATAACGCCGGGATCACGCCCTGAGCCGAAGGCAGACGCTTAACCGCTGTGCCACCCAGGCGCCCCCAGAATCAGCAATTTTTTATGACTTATTTGGACCTAAGTTTTCTTCATAATACATAATAATCTAGTATTTTACTCTTCTTACTGGCAATATTAATAGGCAATTCAAAATTAAAATGTATTTAGACAGATATGAATAAAACTTTTTAAAAAGATGATTTATCACTTTTGCTTAGATTGGTGTTATAGGTCTTCTGTGTTGGGTCAATACGACACAAAGTTAAACAGATGTTTAAGAAATTACAGGACATTTTCAGACAAAAGTAATTCTTACTGCCTGAATCATCTTTGGAATTGTGTTTGGCAATGCAGTCCTCCCTTTCACAAGGATTCTGAGATTTTTAAGCTGAGTGTCAACATTCCTACCAGATGATGGAAGACGCGATCCTTGAAACATAATATGGGAGCACATACACAATCATTACTGCCCTACAACATATAAAATCTCCTGCAAGGAAATGCAAGCTTGACTCAAAAGATGATATTCCACATCCACACCCTGGACTGTTATGCATTTAATCATCTGAAAGACTTGCATTAAATAAATTAAATAAATTCTAATCCCAGTAGAGTGTGACCAGACTTTGAAATATATGAGCCACCAATGAATTTAGGAAAGGCAAAATGATTTGGCCATTCATTGAATAAAGTATTTTCTTTTCACGTATCATGTCCAATGGCTTAAGACCCATAAAAATTCCTTAAGCTCTTTACTTTTAAGGAAATTTCCAGTTTTGAGAACCACTTTTCATCTAGTTTTAAGGGCTCAAAACCTTCTTCATTTTTCAGACACTTATAGCTTGGAAAAAATAGTTTCCTTTCTATTTTAAGCAACAGAAATCAAGACAGTTTTTAATTAAGTCACATTCAAACCAAGAAGTGTAAATTAAGTTACTACCATGTGAATGGGAAGATTTCAGATCTCCCTCTGTGATAATGGAAAAGCTGATTTATATAGAGAAGAGAAAGAATAAAACTTACATATGCAAAATTATATTATCTGGACATTCCATTTGCGGCAAAGACATGGTCTTGTTCATTTATACTAATAGCGATGAAACCATAATTGTATACTTGTTCATACCAATAAAGACAAATGCTATGTATCAGAAACTTCACATATCTCAACTTGTACAAGGGAAAAATGTAGGCTTGGACTCTTAGAAACAGAGTATTTGGTGATCATTTCTTTGCATATAAGTTAGTGTGCCTCGTGTGCATTGCATTCATCTTCTAAAATTGCTAAAGATGAATCAAATATTGACTTTGAGGCTCCAGCAGACAAACCAAAAGGAAAACATTGTTCACTACAACATAATCCGAGACCATATAACAAAAGTATACCAGTTGTTAGGAAAGAACAATTTTCTTGACAATTGGTGTCTCCACTGGAGTTAAATAAATGGAAAAGTATGATGGATGCCTGAAATTCAAAAGGATATCAAACCTAAGCTCTTAATTTCAGCAAGAAGGGAAATTCCCAGGGAAATAAGAGGTCTTGTTACTCTTGGTGTTGTAATCAGGCTCAAGAAAGTTTCATTGAAAGAGTATTTCTACTAATCTAAAAGTCGGTAATTCGTTCACATAGTTCATGGAAAGTCCTGATTAAAAAGGCTAAAAGACATGGCTACATATAAAAACAAATAAATACAATTTTAAGCAAACACCAATTTGAGGTGATAAGCACAATATATCTATAATGTCATTAAATTTGTGAGGAAGGATGACATTTGAATTACAGTAGAGAAAACACACACATGGATATGTAATTAAAATATAATGTGTCTAAGTTCTAAATTAGACACAGAGTAATTCAGTTATGGTCATAATGAAGAAGGCAATGGACCCCTAGGCACCCGAGCCTCTTGAAATAATAAGTGTTTGTATAAAGCTGTATTTTCCATAATTGGCAAAGGGGAATAAAAATCAGTATTTTATGAGACCTTCATTCTAATTAATACTTGTTTACATGTCTACTAAATAGAGTACCTAGGGTGGAAATGCTCATAAAATAATCCACTAGCTTCCAGTGACACAAACCACAAAAACTGAGACACACATATACGGTGCTTTGGATTTCAGAATTAAGTAATCCACACAACTGACCTTTAAATGGAGCTCTCAAATGTAATAGTTCTCTCAGGGCACTTGGCGTTTTCTACCCCCATGCCATCATTTTTGTAAGGTTAAGTAACATACAACTCTATCAGAAATGGTTAAAGGCTTTAAAAGGCACCCAGTTCTAAAGCAATATTTGCATAAGAGAAGACAAGACTGGCTGGGAGGGTTGAAGTGTAATGCCCCACAGAGACTTAAATTCTGGGACTGAGTCCAAGTGATTTGAGCCAGCCCTGCACTCTGGCACCTGGGGGGCAGTTGAGCACTGTCTCTGGGTGGGGAGCTGGCTGCACATCCTGACTGCTGTACTGACTAGCTGTGGGCAGGTGACAGACTGCTTCTGTTCCTCCGTGTTCTCATCCGTAAGTTGAGAATAATACAAGAATGAACCCCATGGACCTTCTGAGGAATATGAATGAGTTAATTCCTGAGAAGCATTTAGAGTACCCAGCATCGTGTAAACATGAGGTCCTGGGTCGCTATTAGTACCCTCCTGGACGCGAGCCAGGCACGGGTCTAGTACAAGATGCCACGCTGGGGAGACATGCTAAACCCTCACTAATGTGCTGGAATTGTTTTCCATCAGACCTGCATGAGCAGGCACAGGGCTGGGGCCCGGGAGCCCTTAGAAGCACCAACCTGACTACAAGCAAACATTACTGCCCCCCTTACTGTTCACATCGCAGATTTCTACAAGCTTTGCCCCAAAGGACATTTGCATCCTCTACGGTGCCCTTGGCTTTCTTCTCTCAACAGCATCATTCTGCTAAATCCTCCTGCCATGTCGCATGCTTATTGAGAAAATGTAATAAAGAATTAAGGATTTGACAGTGAGAACTGTTCCTTTGTTGATGCTTTTTCAAAATCGTATTTTCTTTTAGTCCATAACTTTCTTGAATCTGGCTTCTCTAATAACTCAAAGATGCAATATTCATAGTCTTTTTGACATTCAGTAGACATCAAGTCAACATTTTAATTCAATTTTTCTGACACTGAGTTTTTCTCATCTCCAATCTGTAGAGAGACGGACTTACCACACTAACTTCTGGAAAATATCCTCATAACTCAGAGATTTCTTGGTCATACTTTACCTCTCCCTACATTTGCATTAAGTCAGGCTCCTGCTTGCAGTTAAAAAGACATGCGGTAAACTGGAAAAATTAGTTACTAAATTGAGCAGTGCTTCTAAAACCAGATTCGATTTGTTACTTTAATAGAGGGAATCGTAATTCACAGAGGCCACCTCAATTCGAAAAGCAATTAGTTGCCTTCTTAATTGCCTCCTAATTTTTCATAGAAACATAATATGTTCTGTTATTTCTGCCAGCATTCCATTTCTGCCACGATTCTACTCCTCACTTCCCATGGGAAGCAGGGGATGTGAAAGATACAAGAAAAGTCCTTAAAAAAAAGTAAACCTAATCAAATCCTGACTTCACTAGTTAGGGGCTGGGTGATACTTGGAAAGTTACTAAACCTTACTAGCTGCCATTTTCCCCAACAATAAAGAATAATCTACGTCTACCGTAGAGGTAGGTGTTTTATTTATTTGTTTGCTTGTATTTACTTAAAAAAATTCTGTATGCTGAAATATGAAGAGTTTTTCAGTTCTCAGAAAAATAATAAAGACAAACAAGTGGCAGCTACTGTTATCAGTAAGGTATATTCATTAATTAATATTTTCCAAAGGACAAAGAGGACCAAAAGAGTTAATGTTCAAGTCCAGCTTAATCTTACTTAGCTCACAGAGAATACTATGAGTAATGTGACAAATACTCATGAATTTTTCCAACCTTGCACAGTTTGTTCTGTATTCTGGACACTGTTTCTTTGACTTTTAAGAAATTTATGTTGCAAATGCTTTTCTTTTCATCATTGACAGCGTCTCTGTCATAACGCTCTCTTACTCTGATGTAACCAAATGTATCAGTCATTTTTCGTTAGCAGAGGACATTTCAGTAAGTGATATTCAACTAATGGCCTTGCCCCAAAGTTAGGGGCATCTGAATTCCCTGGGGCCTTTTTAAAGATTTTATTTATTTATTTGTCAGAGAGAAAGAGCACAAGCAGGGGAGAGGGAGAAGCAGACTCCAGGCTGAGCAGGAGCCCCTGATGCAGGGCTCCATCCCACGACCCTGAGATCATGACCTGAGTCGAAGGCAGATGCTTAACTGACTGAGCCAGCCACACAGGCGCCCCTGGGAGCTTTTTCAACATACAAGGTGCTGGAGATTCTGACATGTATGTACTCCCCCAGGCTGAGAGCATCATGGCCAGACAGCTGCAGCCAATACTGACAGCAGTGAAGACGTGTTGGAGAACAAAATATTAAAATCCAGTTACATAATCAATAAAAATAAACAGACTGCAGCAAATCTTTCCTTCTGAAGCTGAATGTAAGATTCACATTCACATCAAGCTAAGAGGCATGGGTACCACTGAGGAATAATAGTTTTGAAAGGAACAGTTTCCATATTCTGCCAACAATGGAGATGCCCTTCTCCCTCTGGGATTTTCTCCTTTACTGACCTAAAATAGCCATTACATAAAATTTACCATTTTAACCATTTTTCAGGGTACACATCAGTTGCCTTAAGTACATTCACATTATTATGTGACCATCACCACCATTCCCGCCTAGCACGTTTTGGTCTTCCCAAACTGAAGCTCTGAAACCTTACACGTGAACGCCCCGCCCGCCTTCCCCTGGCCCTGGCAAAGCACCATTCTCAGAACCTCATAGCAGTGGAATCACACATCTGCCTTTTTGTGTCTGGCTGATTTCACTTAGCATGTGGTCTTCAAGGTTTATGCATGCTGCAGCACCGGTCGACATTCCCTTCTTCTGCAAGACTGAATCCTATCCCCTTGCGGTAAGCACCGCATGAGCTCCGTCCAGTCACCTGTTAACGCACATGCAGGTTGTTGCCACCTTTTAGCTATTGTGAAGGATGCTGTCATGGACAATCCTGTGCCTGATTGCGTTCCTGCCTTCAACTCTTTCGGGGATATACTAAAGCTGGTACTTTTAACTGATGTTAATTCCTGTATCAATGACTGGAGAGAGAAATTACTATTGATTTTCTTCCCCCTCTCCCTGCAATTAAAAAAACTGATGGCTTGTGACCAATGGCAATCAATGTGCTGGAACCAGTGGTGACAGAGATATCAACAGGAAACCATAGTAAATGTTGTAGACATTCCCAAATTGATACCTTTGTCTGTGTCCTTTTGATACAACCTAAGAAGTACTTCAACGGGACATGAGCATTCAAAATGTTGAGTCAGAAACCAAATTTCTAACATGTCTGTATAAATAAAAGCCTGATTTATTTACTCTTTTGTCTAGTTACTAGAGTGTTAACTCTGTCAGGGCAGAGGGACAGTCTGTTTTGTTCGCCTCCTTATTTTCAGCATGTGCTAGGAATATATATTTTCTAAAAAAAATGGACTTTGAACCAGTCTCTAAGCATAACAGGCCATTTCAGAGCGTATATACACAACTTTCTTTTATTATCACTTATATTGCAGAATTCATTTCAGTAATGCTCTCATTGCATTGCCTTTACCTTCCCATATTTTTAGCAACGCCCTTAATCCACTCTCCATATTTTAAGCTAGTGAATATGGTTTTATTCGCTGATATTTTAGTCTCACTTTCTTAGTCAATTCTATATGTTTCCTCTTCCCCTTCCTATACGTTACACGATTTTTTAAATTTAAAATTTATGATTATGCATAAAAATCTTTAAAAAAATAAAATAAAATTTATGATTATGCATTTCATGATAAATTACAAAAAATTAACTTGCATGTATAGTAGATAAAATACTGAGCACCCCACTACCACACAGGGAACCGTGTGAGAGCCTCCTTCCGTGTTTTGTAAGTGGTCTTTCCAACAAGTGCCCGCGCTTGGCCAGCCTGATTCACTGCTGTTTCCAATAAGATTTCTGCTGCTTTGTGAATTGAAAAGAACCGCTTAACTCACTTTCACTCTGATTAAATTTGGAAAGGAGAAGATTCCAGGCGTCAAGGCTAAAGGCAGCTCTTGAAAGTGTCCACTAGTTAAGATTTATGACTCCCATCACCTCTGGAGCTCCCTGCTTGCAGTCACTGTTCCACAAACACACTCTCTGCTTTTTCCTCCTGGGTTCTGGCTCCCTGTTTCCTCTGCTTAGACGTCCCGGCTCTGCCTCATTTAAGCTTCAACCTTCACTGAGAGAAAATCTAACCACCCTTCAGTGCCACTCACATTCATCCTCCTGGAAGCGTTCACGTTCTTTCACCAACTGAAATGTCTCCTTCCTTTGAATCCATGTGGCAATTTGTGCTTTCCTAGGAGAACTGATTATTACAGCACACACCTGCATCAATACATTGTTAAAGTCCTCTCCCCCTCTTCCTCTCCCCCACCTCCACCCCTCCATTCCTCTTCTCTCCCTCGTGTGGAATACTACACTGCATAAAGCTGGCTTCCCGGGGAGAAACACTGAGTAGCCCCTGATAAATCGAAGGTTGGGGTGTCCCTCGGAGTTCTCAGCAGTCCCAGAGAAAGGACCAGTCCCAGCCTATCTCCCTCATCACAGGAAGTCCACGTGTTCATTCCAAAGCACCTGTCACCACCCAGATACTTCTGCCCACACAGCCCTTTACATACTAGGATGACCCAGATTCCCACCTTACCTCTGCCACCAGACTTTCCCGGGGGTCCCCCGGAGTTCACAGTCAGCATTACCAATATCCTCTAAATATCCTGCCGTCTCTCAGACTATTAATTTTACTTTCTGATTTCTCACTCCCATACTGTCCCTCCCCCACCAAGAGACATGGCTTTCTGCAGCTGTCTCAGACAGCAACCCCCATACTTTACCCGGCGCAGAGCCTGGGGACAGAGAGATGGCAGGTATCTGTCTGAATGGAGGCTTCTAGAATGTCATTCCACCTCCTTTGCCACCTCCTCCCAATTCCTCTGAAGTCCCTGCCATAGTCAGATTATATCACTCACAAGTATCTCGCTACAGTCATCTATGGGCCTCTTGAAAAATCCCCTTTATTTATGGGATATTTTCAAGCTTGGCTTATTTTTCTTTCTTTCCACTACAAATGTTTTCAGTAGCATAAAGGGTCATGTGAAAATCCACAGGGGCTTCAATTCGCAGCAGCATCGGACTTTTGATCACTCCCTCTTACCAATCTGCTCTTTACGGGGCGCACAGACTGTGTTTTCCTGGCATTCCTATCCCCTCATGGCAGCGACTTCTCAGTATCCTCTAAAGGATTCTCTCCCTAATGTCTAAGTGGTGAGTGCCAAGGCTTAGTCTGTGGACCTTTCTATCTTCACCCATATTCTAGGTGATTTTACCCTGGCTCACCATTTCTTCCCTGAATCTGGATCAGCATCTGCGACTGCCTTGCCATATTAAAGAAGCCCCCACACATAAAATCTCCAAAAATGAACTCTTGATTTCTGCTACCACAGTACCTGGGGAGGGATGGGGACCCGCTCGGAACAAATCCTCAGGGTCGCTCTTGATTTTATCTCCTGCCCCATGTATAATCCATCAGCAAATCCTCTTGGCTGTCCTTGACTCCCTCCTGACCATCTCCCCAGCCTACCACCATGGTTCAGCCTACGGTCATGTCTCTCCTGGAAAGTAATGTATTGGGCTCTGTGGCTCCTCTTGTCTGAAAACACTGTTCACCACCGCCATGCTAACCCTGCACAACATCCGGAATAATCCTCCTATACTGGGTTATGTCATGCCTCTGAACAAAACCGTTCCTTTCTAACACATCGAGGATAAACCCCATATTCTAGTCCTGGGCTACATTTCCAATCTCATCTCCAACCAGTCTTCCAGCCATACTGACCTCCAGGTCCCACTAGCGTTACGGACTTGACAGTGGAATGAACAGAATGCTCCTGACCTAGGAATCCACAAGTCTTGCTCTTGACCACGTGACTTTGTATTAGATAGCTACCTATTTTATCTATCAACGACTTGTTTCTTTCACTAGCTTGTAGTACTAGGATGATAACTCTGTTTTCGTTTGTTTTTTGAACTGCTCTATGTTCAACTTCAAGAACGGTACATGCGGAATAGTAAAAAAAATATTTGCTGACTGAATGAACTGAATCAATCCACACTTCATGGGACTAAAATGTAAAATAGGATACAAATCAACTCCTCTGGAGTTGCTTCTTACTTGTAAATCATAATGTGATTGAGATATAATGTGACTGACACATTTGTGGGCCACTTTTGGTTCTAAGTGGTGATTCAGATCGGGAGTCAGTTTTTGGTGCTATGAAGGAGCTGTGCTGCAAGCACACTATACATGTTCATTTGCTTGGCTGATTTTCCTCTTTTATACTTAGTGTGCATAAGATGAGAAAACTGTATGTTAAAAGAGTTCTAGAGTTCTAATCGTGGCTCTCCTGGTAACAAGAAGAGAAAGGCAACTAACTGACCATGAGTGAAACTAGAGAGAAACCCAACAGCTGGATTTGCTCAGGGAAATTTAGGTTTTATGCATGTACATGAATGCTATTTAAAAAAATATTCTTAAAAGGGGCGCCTGGGTGGCTCAGTCGTTAAGCGTGCGCCTTCGGCTCAGGGCGTGATCCCAGGGTCCTGGGATCGAGCCCCGCATCAGGCTCCTCTGCTGGGAGCCTGCTTCTTCCTCTCCCACTCCCCCTGCTTGTGTTCCCTCTCTTGCTGGCTGTCTCTCTGTCAAATAAATAAATAAAATCTTTAAAAAAAATTCTTAAAATACCTCCAGGAAAATAACTGCAATTAAGAATATAAAATGCTGGAATGCCTGGGTGGCTCAGTCAGTTAAGCATCTGCCTTTGGCTCAGGTCATGATCTCAGGGTCCTGGGACTGAGCCACTGTCAGTCTCCTTGCTCAGCAGGGAGTCTGCTTTTCCCTCTGCCCCTCACCCCTGCTCATGCTCGCTGGCTCTTGCTCTGACCAAAAAAAAAAAAAAAAAAATCTTAAAATAAAGAATGTAAAATGCTCTAACCTCTAAACTTTCTCCCCAGTGTAATACAGTATTTATCAATTTATTTCTCAGTAACAAAACTATTATAACTTTATGTACTGCTAGCCATTTACAAAATGTTTCAACATATCTGATGATGACTAATTGGAGAGAAATGAGAAATTATCAATTTTAGTCTTGGATATTGTGCTTTAAAAAAATTCTAAGTAGGTTTGTGATTTTTTTTCTGACATATCTGAGGGTTCTTTTTTTTTTTTTTTTTTAAGATTTTATTTATCTATTTAACACAGATAGAGACAGCCAGCGAGAGAGGGAACACAAGCAGGGGGAGTGGGAGAGGAAGAAGCAGGCTCATAGCGGGGGAGCCTGATGCGGGGCTCGATCCCATAACTCTGGGATCACGCTCTGAGCTGAAGGCAGAAGCTCAACCGCTGTGCCACCCAGGCGTCCCTGAGGGTTCTTTTTAACTTTACTTAGTAAAGTGCTACAATTAGTAGTGTTATGTTTTACATTTGTTTTGGATTTTGAGTTTTAAAAAACACTGCAGTAAAAACAATTTATTATATTATATCTTCTATTAGAAAACAGTAATTTTATATTTGCCACTAGAAACTCCAGCTTGCAAATCTTTGGAGTTATCCTGAATTAAACCTATGAGAGGCCTACAAATCTGCTGGGAGCCATGCATTTTAATGATTTAATATCTTAATCAGTGTAAATTATCATAAGTCATTCTTCCTATTTTCGTAGTAAAAATAAAACAACAGTTGCACAGTATTCGCTTCATAACTAATCTGTATTTAGTTTGGCTAATTAAACTCATGTATCTCTGAGTTTCAGACTTTCGTTTAAACAACATGAATAAGTACTCAGTCAATACAAACTACATGCTTACGCTGTGTCTGCAAAGTCTGAGCTCTCTGTTTTAACGTCAGCTCGGTATCTTAATAAATTTTCTCGTACCTTAACTCTGAGCACAGAAGTAAACATCCTTGCATCTTCAGATACACCTCCAATGTAGAATTTTTTCTGAAATACTGGGGGATGATCATTTTCATCCTGAATCTCAATATACACTTTAGCCGTATTGCCTGGAGGATAAGAAATAATATATTTTTAATTGGTGGCTATTCACTAGAAAAAATGCACTGGAGTAAATACTTATTATACTTTCTTTCTTTTTTATTTTTTGCTCTGAAACAATGGAAATGGCTTAAATCAGAAAGTCATTCCTGAACGGCAAGTCTAATCCCCCCGAGGTCCATGGGGGACACGGATAATGATGCTTCTGGCATAATAATGTGAAGTTGTTGTAATTTCTTTTAATTACAATGCCTTGGTAATTCATTTTACTTGATATAATAGGCACTAAAGTATTGTGTTCTGTTAATTTTAATGAAACAAGTCAACTGTTCATGGTCACAAACACTTCACACACTACCAATTACACCAAAGGGACACAAACATATAAACACCTTATGAAATAAGACAAACTGACATCAACTAAAATTGATATTTTTTCCTTAACTGTAAAACTAGCAACGATAGTCTCTCAGTTTAAAAATGTACAATATATATATATATATATATTTAATTTTAGGGTGAAAAGTAAACAGTGTTTGGGTGAGGGGCTTATTTCCACAAAGAGAAACCAAGTTTAATCATATGTTATAGGCTATCATTCATCCACTGAAAAGATGAAGCTGGAGAGATGACCGTCCTGTGACTCGTCAACACTGCTGTGTAACATCTGTCATACTAAATATGGCATAAAGAATGTATTTCATCATCAAATGTTAGAACCTCACCCCTTCAGTCATCGTCCCCTTAATGAGAAATGTAGCACGTGTCATAGTCTATGCATCACCCTTTACAAAGAACCTGATATATAAAAGTAACTCGGGGGGGCTTTGGGGGGGGGCTCAGTTGGTTAAGCGTCTGCCTTTGGCTCAGGTTATGATCCCTGGGTCCTGGGACTGAACCCTGCACTGGGCTCCCTGCTTAGTGGGGAGTCTGCTTCTCCCTCTCTCTCAAATAAATAAATAAATAACTCACAATCCAGAAAAAAAATGTGGAATAGGTAATCATTTTGCAACAAGTAGATTGAAACGATAGAAGTATTCTGATGTCTTACCTACATGAATTTTTCTCATACATTTAAATTAGGATCAAATATAGGGCAACTGAGCTACAAATTATTTATCAGGATACCCTAAAGGTGTGTCTTTATCATCTCCCCAACTACAACTAATTAGCACCGATCTACAAGCACGGTAGGCACATCGTGGGTGTACAATATCTGAGTAGATTGAACACATGAAGGAATAACCTGCATTGTCTTAGAACTGAGACACAGGCTGCTTTCTGCTTGCCCTGAGAAAGGTCAGAGCAGCAAGAGTTATTATCGTCGAGGTTTTAACCCTACCCTGCTGCTACCCATTTAGTTTCTCTTATTTGTCTCTTTCTCACCATCCCTGACCTGGAGGAGTCAGAATCAGAAGGAGAGTGCCCTAGGTCAACAGAGAAGGTGCCATCAGGGAAGGAAGGCTAATGGCAGAGTGTGGGCTCCATCCTGCAGCGCAGGGGTGGGAGGTGGGGGGCTCTGAGCTGCACCCTGGTCGGCCACCAGTCGAGTTCGTCCAAAACGAACACCACTTTCATCTTACTAGTGGACCATTTTTATCTCTGGAATCAAAGGACCTAACAGCTCTAAATTTAATATGTTTTAACAAAAGGAATCCCAAACTACAGTATTTATGTTCTTAATGACATTAGTTATGGTCCCTATTGGCAACACTTGAGAAAGTGAAGGCCTATTTTAAACTCGCTGTAAAGGAATAAATTTATGCTCTGAGATTTATCTACTTTTCTCCTGACATTTTATAAGATGATGACAGAAGGTTAAGGCCCAGGTACAAACGTATTATGCCATCAGGAACAATTTGTGCTTTAGCAAATCTTTTAAAAAGTGAGTATTTCCTTAAGTATTGGGAAAAATAATGTGAGAATCAGTGTTGTAATTTAAAGTGACTCTTACATGCTAATAAACATATTACATGTACGCATTTTATAAATGCCAGAGGACAGTAAAAAACTTAAAATATCAGTTTAGTAGTTACTAAAAATCTCCAAAATTAACATCTAGATAAATATCTATTTACACTAATAATATTCAATGAGTGTAAATTTTCTGTAAAATAATTTATCCTGCTTTAACCACTGGACTAAAGTTTTTCAAGGTTTCATCTTACAAATATCTTTATTACCATGTAAAATACCATGCTTCCGTATCAATTGTGCGTAAGTCCATATCTGTTATGAGACTGATACAGAGTTTAACCATATTTCAGTTGGTACTTTAAGTAAACCATAAAGTAAATTGTGATAGTATTTCCATAAATACATAAATTATATGAGGAGAGCAAGCACGATGATTGGGGAAAAATCACAGGACTGAATTATCTGTTTAAATTTTTCTTGCCAGGTTTGGGCATTTTTAACTTTATATAATGATAATAATAATAATAATAGTAACAATAAATATATCTACGTAACATACCTACTTCTCTGTTTTTTTATTGGTTGCTCTTCGTCTTGCCTCTAATGTCTTTTCAATGTGATGAGTTAGTTTCTCCTCTTGACTTTTAAGATATTTGCCTAACAATCCTGCAGTTTAATAAAATTATACTGGAATTGGATCATAAATCTGTGCTACTGAACTGCATAATTTCTTTTTTTTTTTTAAAGATTTTATTTATTTATTTAACACAGATAGAGACAGCCATCGAGAGAGGGAACACAAGCAGGGGGAGTGGGAGAGGAAGAAGCAGGCTCATAGCGGAGGAGCCTGATGTGGGGCTCGATCCCACAACGCCGGGATCACGCCCTGAGCCGAAGGCAGACGCTTAACTGCTGTGCCACCCAGGCGCCCCTGAACTGCATAATTTCTATCTCATCTGCCCGGAAAATAAGGGGAAAGAAAATATTATAGGTTTTTTATATTTACTCAGTTTATAATGCTGTTGAGTTCCATGTAAGTTTTATCCTGGGCTATTTTTATACCCAATAACTTTATCATAATTACTGCCTTATTGCATTTCATACACTGGAGTTTTGCGCAATCACTATTTATTCATTTTATTTTTAAAAACATATTTTATTTTAAAGGTTTTATTTATTTGAGAGAGAGAGGGACAGAGCATGAGCGGGGGGGGAGGGGCAGAGGGAGAAGCAGACTCCCCATTGAGCAGGGGCCCTGAGACCATGACCTGAGCTGAAAGCAGACGGTTAACCGACTGAGCCACACCAGTACCCCTTAAGGATTTTATTTTAAAATAATCTCTACACCCAATATGGGACTTGACGCCCACAACCCCGAGATCTAGAATCACATGCTCCACCCAATGAGTCAGCCAGGTGCCCCCACAATTTTATTGCAATAGGAAAAAAAAAAAAGCAGCACCAAAGTGTGGTTAATGGTATAATTATTTTTTTACATCTATAGGAACCTATTTAAAAATATTTTTCATTTTAATCATGACTTTGTCCAAATTTAAAACCATCAACATAAACATTTTCTTATTTTGATAGCTCCTTGTTTCTCATTAGAAGTTGAAGAATTTAAGCCCAGATTCACATCTTCATGTGGTCTTCCTAAGCTTAGCTAAAATTCAATACTGGGAGCTAATAGATATTGGGCAGTATGTGGCTGGCATTGTTCCAAGCTATACAGGACAATCCAATCCATGAAACGGAGCTGTTATCACAGCTATTGTTATTCTCATCTTCATGCAGAGAACTGACATGAGAACAAGGTTAGGTGTTGGCCCTGTTCTCTCTGGCACATGGTTTGGCTGAGACTGGAACCCATAATGAGGCACTAGGACGCAAGCACTGACATCTGCTTGCTGTTGCCTCTAGCTCCTTGGGAAAAGGGCAAATTTGTGCGCCCTAACATGGGTGAAAAGAAGTTTCAGATTTACTGCAGGCAACACTTTTGATTGACTGACCACAAACAACACTTTAAAGATTACAATTGCAAACACCTTGTCTTTCTTTAATTTCTCACAAGGAGCCTCTGCACCTTGCAGCCCGAGATGTCCTCGCCGACACCCCAGAGGTCATTTCATCCCTCTCTTGAATTCCCACACAGCCCTCAACACTGTCCCAAGTGACTTTAGTGCACTGTTTATGATCTGACTCCCCAGTTATCATAGGAAGTAACTGATGGCCTGTTCTGTATTGTGTTTTTATTGAACAAGTAAACTCATAAATACATTAACTGATCAATACATTTTAGTATTTGCCTTTGCTGGTGATGATTCCAGCCCAGTCATCCCCCTCAGGATAATAAATTTCATGAATTTATAATGCGTTGTGTGAAACACAATGTCATCTTAGGTGCCTGGAATTTGCCTATACCCACTTTAAGAAACGTCCTCTAATGGTCAGGGGTCAGATTTGGTCAGAAGATAAAAGAATATCTTAAGGATACAGTTTGTAAGGCAGAAAATGAAGTGGGGGGGGGATCATGGATAAACCTGCAGGGCACTTTGCCAAATTAAGTCAGACAAATACTGTATGATCTCGCTTATACATGGAATGGAAACAAGCAGAACTTATGGAAACAGTGAGGGAGGGGGAACATGGCGGGCGTGCTGTTGATCAAACGGACAACGTCCGGTTATAAGATGACTCCGTTCTGAGACTCTAGTGGACACCATGGTGACTGGCGTTTCTCATACTGCCTTGTTTATCTGCTCAGAGTAAATCTTAAACGTTCTCACTACACACAGGTGGGCGTAGGTATGCAGACGCATAGGCGCACACACAGGTGAGTCGATGGATGGTAACGGCGTAAGGTGATGGATCCAAGAACTAGTTAACTTGATTGTGGTAAATCATTTCACAATATATACGTATATCAACTCACCGTATTGTAAACCTTAACAATTTTATTTGCCAATTATACCTAAATAAATCTGGAAACGAATTTTGGTAGGTCTAATCAAAGACTGTAAAATGAATACTGGGCATTCACAAAATAAATAAAACACACCAGGTGGTTTCATCGGATGTGGCTCACATGTTCTGACTCACAGACATGCCATTTGCATGACACTAGAGGCGTTATTGGCTTACACACTTTCATGACGCTTTTTTAAGGACTTGGGGCTCTATCCTGACCTTCCACCCAATTGGGGTTTTGATGATTTCAAAGGCAGAAACTTGGAAGCAACTCTGATTTAAATTCCTTTAAGGAAATCCACTTTTTACATTTTTAAGAATATTTGCACAATCTTATTTTTGGGGGGGGTCAATACCATACCCTTTATTTAAGGTAGCTGTGAAGCTGCTGAAACAGAAAGATGTGGAGGGAAAACAGGAAAGGGGCGTTGATAAAATGGATGGGAGAACAGTGTGAGATGAGCAACACCACGTGCCCTCCCCTTCCGGGTGAGACCACACAAGGACTGCGAGGAGCCCCACAGGGGATGAAGGACATTACAAGCTGGGGGGCAGATTTATTTGGCATGTGTTTTGGTTAAAGACATTATACTCTTCCTATGCACTTGAGGCCTCAGTGCCTCATTTCCCTCTCCTGATTCACAGTCTTTTTCTCCAGTTTTGTAGGAGAGAACCTCTTCTTTGGGCAGCACCTTTGGCTTCAGTGAGCCAAGAGGTTCCAGAAGGGGCCGCTCCAGTGAGGGAATGTGAGACGTGTCCTTAGTTTGAAGAAAGAGAAAACAGAACTGCTTAATAGTAAAGCTCAGGAAAGAAAGCAGGAGTCAGAACAGAACCTCCTGGAATAGCCCTCTCTTCCCTTAGGCCACCTAAACAAAGTGAAAGGTATTCAGAAAAGTAAGCGATGCTCAAAATACCATTCACTTCAACTTGACTCCATGTTACTCTTACTGTGAGCGTTACTCCATGTTTTTCAAGATCAAATTTAGTTTGGAATTATTTTTTCTTCTTTCCTTTACTTTCAATAATTAATTCTGGGCTGTTAGTTTTCCCAGGAAGTGCCTAGTATTCTCAAGATCAATCTCTTTCTTCTATCCACACGACGAACCTATTGTCTACACTGCAGTGGGTTCTCAAAAAAGACTTTCTGGATGGCGATCCAAGGAGTTAAAGCCATGGTTCTCAGCCACGGTTGACTCGGCTCATCTGGAGGCATTTTTGGTGGTAATAACCGCAAAAGGAGGATAGGTAGCGAAATTTAGTAAGTAGAGGCCAGGGATGCTGAGAAACATCCTGTGAGAAACAGGACAGGCCCCCACAGCAAAAAAAAAAAAATTATCCAGCTCAAACTGTGGATAGTGATGAAGCTTTTATTTTATTTAAAATAAAAGAGGTTAGAGGAGTTAAGATAAATGGAAAGATTGTGTGGGTATTTAATAACACCGTGTCCTGAGTCTACCTGCATGCACATGTCTTTAATATGGGACTACATCAAAACAGACTGATATTGTTCAATCAAAGGATGGCTATCCCCATTTTGGCTGAGTTCTTTAAAGGCAGGGGTTCGATCCTATTCACAAGCACTCCTGTCATTGCCCATTGGCCTCTGCTCTTGATATTGCCTCCATCTTAATGCTCTGAGCTCAAAGCACATCTCTAAACATCACTGATAAATACATCAAAGAAATAATTACTGTCATCCTTAGGATTAAAGGAGTTTTGTCTGATTAGAAAACATACGCTAGACTCTGAAACCTTGGAGGCAATGACTGTTTTCCTTATTGTTATATATTTTTCATGGTGTACTGCATTAAATAGATCTTTTTGAAATGTTATCGTAATGACGGTAAATGGCTTATATATTCTCCAATGATTCTATTGCAGAGAATTTTCAAAATGCTTGGAATACCAGGCCTACTTTGTTATTCTGCTGGTGCCAAAACATTGATTAGTTCCTCATGAAATCACATGTGCGCGCGCACACGCACGCACGCGCACACACACCTTTTTACGCTGTCTTTCCATTGATGCTATTTTTGTATATGCTTGACTGACAAGTTAATTCTTTGGAAGCACTGTGATTTCCACATGGTAAGTGTTCAATAAATGTTGATTTAGACCAGAATCGCTACCACCCCTCACACCCAGTATCCACTTAAATAAAATGAATCGCTCTATTTTATCCCCATAAATGAAATGAGATCATATATTTCAAGCCCTTAAAAATCACAGTACCAAACAAAAATATTGGTATTAGAAAATACTGACTCTGAAATCATTTCATAAATCTAAGGGCTATTTGGAATGACTTTGAGGATTTATGGTATTTTTACTATTGTTTAATTTCCTCTGCGTTCCTCAGCCCTCCTTTCTGTGCCAGATAAATGACTGATTCTTTAGATAAAGTAGTGTTTAAGAACAAAAGGATCATCTGAGATAAGAACTTAATCCGATCTAAGGTTTATGGATATTCAGTTAAAAAAAAATAGGCTCTGATTTGAAAAAAAAAAAAGCATGGAAGAAATAAATGTTTTGGTGTGTTCATTAGATGGCATTTGCAGGAATACAATATATTTACATGCTCTTTTGAAAAATGAATTAAGTATGTTAGAATGAGAAAAACCCCTGCTTTTTTTCTTTCTCAGCTTTCTGCTCTGCAGGAATGGTACTTAGTTATATTTATACACACTATTTATTTTCAGTAGCTAGGCACCAAGAGAGATTCAATCTTTTGAGGTTCATTTTAATAGTTTTGTAATTGAGCTCTGACGTTGATTTAATTAGCCTTTGCACGATTTTAATTGCTTGTATCTAAAACATACATTTTGTGTACGTGTTTGCTGAAAGGTGAATAACCGAATTAAGAAACTGCCTGTAACTATTGGCTTCAGAAACTTACACTCAGATTACTATAATATATACTTGTTTTTAGCTAAGTCTCTTAGCCAAGCAAATTATGACACTGACAATTTTACCAGAACAGTGATGGGGAGATAATCAGAAGAGTACTATTCTCAATACCAACTGAAGTTTGGCTTTGTATCCAAATAACATATTTTCCCATTAGGAACATTTAATGAACTTAAGTTTCTCTGTAAACGCTAACCAGAAAAATAGAAGCTAAGAATGCAATATTGTTTCTTTTCATTGGTATTGCTAGCATTTTGTTTTAATCCTGTGAGGCCGAACTGATGCATTTAGAGGCTTTGCGAGGCAATGATTATGTCTTTTAGCTCACTCTGTTTCCATCCAGAATAAACAGTAAACACTGTTTTAATTCATTTGTGTCTATTAAACTCCAACTCTCTCCACAATGCAGCTTAATACAGGACTTATAAGTGAGTAAGGGACAGGTGGGGCAAGGTAGCAAGAGACAGATAAGGGGCTTTGTGTTTAGGCTCACAGAAATCACCAAAATGTGGGGGTGTGGGAAAAGCAGAGATAAGGGAATAAACCAGACCACCCGCCATAGGACCACCCTGCCCTGGCGTGGGGGGTATTTTATGATAATCACCTGTGACCAACAAAGACTAACCAGACCCTAAAATGAAGGTTAAGTTATCACTAGTCCTTGCTCAGTGGTGTTATCAGTAGAAATGTTAAAAGGATGTAAGTTCCCTGGTTAGCTTTCTATAAAAACCAACCTTAAAGGCCCTCGTTGACAACACTGTCGGGACCCCTCCCTCTTGAGAGCTTTTCCTGTATCTTCGCTTAATAAACTTCTGTGGCTTTACTCACTCTCTGTTGTCCGCAAGATCCATTCTCAGGCTCCGTGAGACAAGAACCTCGCTCTCCCATGTCATTTTGGTGCCAAACCTGGGATCACTTCCACCAAAGGATGAGTAAAAGCGGACTCTTTTCTTTCTTTTCTTTCCTGGGAGATGTCTCTCAGGACCTCTTACACACGTGACCTCTTACAAACAGCAAAACCAGGCACCAGTCGGTTAAAGGGGAAGAGCGCAGGCGCGGGTCTTAGGTCTCAGGTGATAGGCTTCTGGGGAAAGCGTGGTCACCCCCTTCCTCAAACCAAGGGATTGCTGGCCTAACCCCACCCAATCCTGCTTTCTGTTCATTGGCTTTTCTTAAATGACTTTCTCCTGCCTCAGGTCCCTTGCCTCAGGTCCTTCCAATCTCCTGTGATCAGTAGGCCCAGCTAACCGGGGATTCGGCTCAGGGTCGCCTTTACCCTCCGCAATTCCTTCTCTAAGCCCCTGGGAATTTTATGGGTTCAGTGGTCCCACTGTGTCACACGGGGGAAGAATGTTGCCCATGAAGATATAAGGTTTTTTTCATTTAAAAATGTCTTTTCATGAGAACTTAGTTCAGGAGGAAAATCTTTTCCTCATTTTTTGTTGTTTGGTAAGTTATGTTTTTCTGTTAGGCACCACTTAGGTTTAATCATGGCCAGTGATCAAAACCCAAGGTATTGGCAAGCAGGATTAGAGCTGTCTCTTTATATGATACTTTAGAGGGAGCCCAATGTTTTCCGGGCATTTGCTGGAATACTTTGGGCAGTAAGGAGGGAATTACAGACCTCCAGTCAATTCCTCGATTGGTTGCATTAGCAGCTGGGACTTTAATGGGTCATATAGTTAGGGCTTTCTTATTCCAACAACAGAAATATGAAATTATGATGCTAAATCTTGGGGTCTACACCCCTCAACAGGGCCATGCTTGCAAACAAGACCTCAGGAATACGGACAGAAAAAGCACCCAGGGGTAAGGGGAGGGAAGATAATTGATTCAAAGTCTAAACTGTTCACCTCGGTAAGCTTTAGGATTAGGCCAGATTTTTTGGGGGGCGGGGGATCCAGAGGAGAAAAGGAGGATCAGGTGACGGATGGGTAAGAGTGGCTACTCCCGCCGGCCTGATCCCTCCCCAACCCAAGATGTCAGGCCACTCTTTCACCTTGGGTAGGAAACCATGGGACACCTTGGTTCACAGGAGGGAGCTGATATGTAGGGATGCCTTCATAGTCACCTCTGTAACAGGTACAGGGTAACACCTACCGGGATCACGAGATGGGAAACTATTCTCCCTGGTGACTCCTCTGGATTGGGTACTGCAAAATTGGGTAATTTCCCTTGTAAAACTTTCTAGTGTTTTCCATGGGTTAAACATGGCAGGTTCTTCAAGGCAAGGTCAAATCTTGCCTTCGTGGCAAGGCATGGTCTCTTCAGTTCCCAAGGACTGTTCCTTGGGGTATCTTTTAACCCATTGGAAATAATTTGGATTGCAAATTTAGGAAAGCATTGCGCTCCTAGGATGCTCACCGTATGGGCACGGTGGGATCAGGTCTCTCCTGCAGGAAACAGGGCAGAGAGACTGAGGTACCCTCGATCCATCCAGGCTTTCAGGGCTCTGAATCAGGGCCCCAACATGAAGGCCTCTTGCAGAAGGCATTTACCCAAACATGTTGGCTAGTAAACTCCCTCCTGACATTGGACAGTTGTCTAAAGAGCCCTTCTCCGATTTAATCCAGGTTGCTGGAGGAAACACAGCCATCCCTACCTAGCAAAGGGGATACTGACTCTCTGTCTCTCACTGTTTCTCCTAATAGATGTGAAGGCATCTCCCTCATTCATTTCCCGGGGGTTAATGGCTATAATTGGAGCCAGCTGTGGTTAGTTTACCTCGGGATGGGGACTTTAAGGAATATTCCCAAGCAGCTGCCGAAACTCCCTTTGCTCCAGGTAAGTTCCGTCTTCTCCAGCCTGACATGGACTGCCTAATCCCACTTGTTGGTGGAAAAACAGAGTGTTTACTCATCTGTCCAAGTGGATGAGCTTTAGAAATGGGAACCCTTTTTCTCTGTCTTCTGGAAGCACTTTGCCTCTTCTGTCTGCCCCACCCCCTCCTGTTTCTGTACCTTGGGTACGGGCTGGATACACCGCTCACTTCAGATTTCCCCACTAGTGTCTCAGGTAAAAATCTACAACGGGGAACAAACAGACTTCTAAAAGTGGACCCAGGAGGAATATAATGTGGTATTTAAACTAAGTTAAGTTGTTGGTTTAATTAAGACAGACATGTCTTTAAAGTTACCACCATTAAATGTGAAAACTTATTCTGCCAAGGTTTCCTGAAGGTCAAATAAGCTTGTGTTATCTCTGTTGGCATTTGTTTGCAAAAAGATAGCTAAAATGATGGTTAATTGTATGTCTTATCAACGTTTTCATACAAAATTGTTAAAGTAGCTTTCAGAGTCTTTGGGATTAAATTCATTGGACATCTAGGTCTTTTCCAAATAGGATAAGGTGCTACATTATAGATTACTGGACTTAGGTTTGTGCTTTTGACTACTTATTGCAAAGAAACTTAAGGATATTTAAATCTGCTGGTACACATGCTTTGTGCTCAACCAGTTCATAAATTTGCCATCTGAAGAATTCTGGTGTGACAGTTCACAACTGGTTACTACTTAGTCTTCACGGGAGACTAAGATCTTTAAGAGTGCAAAATTCGGCAACTCTGTATGTAGAAAAGTAGGAGATGTGTAAGAAAGATACAAGGAATGGGAATACATTTTTGTTGAAGGTAAAAGAAAACAATTTTGTCCTAAATGAAATTGGTTGTTTGCAGAGAAATGGCTTGGAACAAAATCTGAATGCCAAAGAAAGTTGTAGAAGGTTTGAGAAGGGAAATTTTGGAAAGGAATTTTAGGTGTGGTCAGGACAAAGATTAAAATAAAGGGATTTTATAAGTACAATGGTGTAAGATTGAAAGTCTGCTATCTCTGTTAAAAAGACAAAGTTTTCTTGAATTGTTGGTGCTCTTGATAAAATGTAAAAGAGCTGTTTTCTCTTTGCCTGCCCAGAAAAACCAGTTTCTATGTTTTGCCTTTATCAGGGCTTTGAGGATCCCTAATCCTACTTAGGCTTGTGCTTTAAAACTTTCTAAGGTTTTAACAAACTTCTCCAAGATTTAAATTGTGAACGAAGTCTGGTTGACTTATTAGGCTTGTTTGTTTGGTATGTTACGTTCTGGTATAAAGTCATCATCACTCCATATTCTGGCTATTGAAGTGTTAACGTGCGACAGAAATAACTGAGTTTCCTTGTCTATTGTATCATAAAGAACTCTCACATCAGATCATTAACAATGTCCGTTTCTGAGTTTTTGTCATTTATAATTGTTCTTATTCTCTTGCAAAATGAGTGTCATCTTCAAGGAGGTTCATAAAAAGGAATTTTAGGACAAATACAAGTATTCAATATGTTTAAGATCAAAACTAAAATGGGTAAAAACTTCCAAAACTAAAGTTGCATTTTAAACAAGAATAGTAACATGGGACTAAGTGAATTGGGAAAAATGATTATAGCTTTGTTTTTGTTTGTGTGTTTGACTCTTGTTTGAAACACTGCTGGTTCTCTAGTGTTTGCTCTCCCAGATTAAGGAAAATTTCTTTTAAGAAATCCATGACTTACAAAAATGTGATAAAGTATTCATGTGTGAACAAAATCAAAGCATTTAACTTTTCTCTCTGCCTGAACCCTCTGAAATTCAAAAGACTTCAGTAAGTATCCTTTCTTCCACGGCAATCCTAGTCATTTGCATAAGTTCAATAAGAATCTGTTCTCCTTGTAACAGGTCACCATTGGAAATACTGGTTATTTTACCAAGGCTTTGACTGGAATGCCATATTTGAGAAACACACATAGACTCAGATATGACCAAACAGCTTTAAGGAACTAAGGTTGACTTTATGAAACCTGGGGTCATAAAGCCCCTTAGAAATATTGGCCTGATACTTTACTTAACCAGTTCCCAGCAGCCTCACCGGGTGAGTAAAGAATGTCACTTCCTGGCAGGTGCGGGAACCTCAAGATACTTCGGGGACCTCATGAAGAGGAATCTGCCCACATCTACAGGTATTGCAGGCATGTCTGATGGCAAGTACTTGGCTTGGCTTCTGGCCTGGAGAGGCTGCTAAAAGTTCGACCTAGAGATTCCTTATGAAAGTTCCAGCAAAGCAGATTGTAAAAGATCTATATGTCAATCATTATTCTTGCTGAGCTTATGAAAATAATGCTGCCATTTGTTAAAACTGGTCTTGTTTTTCAAACTAATTAGTCTTATTTGACAATCTCTGGAAATAAGGATTATTATAGAGAGAAATTGTGTTTCAATAACACACCTTTGTGGATGCTAAATTTTAATTCTGATTGTCTTTGAATGTTGTTTCCCTAAGCTAGACAACTTGAGGTAAATTTTAGAGAAATTCCCACAATAGCTCATGTATAGACAATCTTCTTGTTTGTTATTCTCTGGGGATAACAGGGCCCCATGGGCATATGATTACTTGAACAACTGGGAAATGGGATAGGTTCCCCAACAATTGTATAACTCAGCTATCCACCTTTACTATTCTATGCGGCTGGGATGACAAAAATCACTCTTTAAAAGCCAGAGCATACCCCATGGAGATAATGGATGGCCCCACTTTATGATTAGATTGGATGATGCACTTGGGGATGCCCTTATCTCCTGAGACAAGTCTTTTCCCATTTGCCAGTGATTCCTTGGATCAATTAGGATATTGTTAAGGCTGGACCTCCAACAAAAAGGGCTTCTTGATGGTTTCATCTCTCATAGTCATTTATCCTAGAAGTCACCTCTACTGACCTACAACTTCAAACAAAGGCTTTAACCAAGCATACAACAGCCCTCCTGGTAAAAAGAGTCTCAAAGCTCACTTGGGACTTCCAGGGCTTACGTTAGGACTGCATTATAAAATAGGCAAAACAGTATGCTTGCTCAGCAGGACTCTGAATGATACTTCTGAGGCACTGGATGCACTCAGCCAAGAATTAAATGAAGTCAGAGAAGGAATTCTTGAGACTGTCTACTATTGTTATACCATTTGGGGTGTGAAAAATGTCCTCACATGTGTTGTTTTAACATTGCAGTTAACTCCTCCAAGGTGTCCCAATTAATAGGGGACATTGGTGATCAATTAAATAAGACCAAGATATCCACTGATCCATTTGACAATTGGTAATTGGGGATCTTATCTGAAGGATGTGATCATAATTTTGGGCCTAATACTTGTTTTATGTTCATCCTTTTGTATGTCTTGATGCATGTACCATTTGGTGCCCGTCATATTCCCTGGAGCCATACCACAAGCCAGGACCAACCTCTGGATAGATTCTAACTGCCTCACAGCCCACCACCCCATTTAAGCAGGAAGCAAACAGAGCAGTCATCATCCCATTCCCAGTTAGGGTTACTATTCCAGGGGGAGGAATGAGTAAGGGACAGGTGGGGCTAGGTAGGGAGAGATAGATAGGGGGCTATGTGATCAGGCTCACAGAAATCCCAAAAATGTGGGGTGTGGGAAAAGCAGAGATAAGGTAATAAACTGGACCTTGCTGCTGTAGATGTGTGTGTGTTTGGGGGGGGTAGGAGTGGGAGGGGGTGTCTTTGATGATAATCACTTGTTACCAACAAAGAATAACCAGACCCTAAAAAGGAAGTAAGCCACTGAAGGTGTTATCACTAGTCCTTGTTCAATGGTGGTATCAGTAGAAATGTTAAAAGGATGTAAGTTCCCTGGTTAGCTTTCTATAAAAGACCAACAACCCTAACGGCCCTCTTTGGCAACCCTGTCAGGACCCCTCTCATTCCTGAGAGCTTTTTCTGTATCTTCACTTAATAAACTTCTATGGCTTTACTTCTCTGTTGTGTGCAAGATTTGTTCTTCAACTGTGAGGTAAGAACCTCCCTCTCCCACATCATAAGGACCAACAGAACTGCTATAATTGTGAACTGGTCAGTGAAACATTTAAACACAGCTGCGGAACTAGAGTCTGGGTCAAATCCCAGGAATAACCCATGTACACTGCATGACCTTACACAGGTTACTGATGGTCTCTGAGCTATGGTTACTCATCAATAACATGGTAGTAATCATACATAGCCAACTAGATTAAATGAGCAAATATACCATCACTTCACTATTTCAGATATGACTCAGAGCTTCCTCACTGTCTGGAGAGGGAAAGTATTAGCAACACTGCTATTACCATCAGAAGGAGGAAGAATACCAATGCCACAGAATTTAAAAATAAATTTTCCTAGCAGTGAATTATAAAAGAAAATTGTTTTCGTATGGGATATTGTATAGGGAATATCAAATATTGTATTGGGAAATACATTTTTTTCCTGCAAATAGAAGAATTTAAGTAGTAATGAAATAATAGAAATATAGTAAAAGTGTCTTATTAAATATCCATAATTTTGTTTACATGACAAGACTCCAAATTTATAGAACTCATTTTGAAAAGCTTTCTTTGAGAAATATAGACACACTATATAATATTTGACATTAAAATATTCTGCCAACATTACCAGTGTAATACGTATAATTTTATCCTAAAATTATAGCTGAGAACAAATAGTTATACTTGAATAGACCATTAAATGACCTTTGTATTTTTTTATGTACAGTTAAAAAGTATACTTTAAACCTAAAGCTGTTTTTTTAATTTTTATTTTTTTAAAGATTTTTTTATTTATTTGAGAGAGACAGTGTGCATGGGGCATGGGGAGGGGCAGAGGGAGAGAATCTCAACTGACTCCCTGCTGAGTGTAGAGCCCTGTGCAGGGCTGGATCTCACAACCAGATCCAGCCCTGAGACCATGACCTGAGCCGAAATCAAGAGTACGTGCTGCGGCATCCTGGGTGGCTCAGTCTTTAAGCGTCTGACTTCCGCTCAGGGCATGATCCCGGCGTTCTGGGATGGAGCCCCACATCAGGCTCCTCCGCTGGGAGCCTGCTTCTTCCTTTCCCACTCCCCCTGCTTGTGTTCCCTCTCTCCCTGGCTGTCTCTCTCTCTGTCAAATAAATAAATAAAATCTTAAAAAAAAAGAGTCCACACTCAATCAACTGAGCCACCCAGGCACCATTCCTGAAGTTGTTCAATTTAAATAGAAGCAATGGTTGATAAGTTTGGTAAAATATCTAAAATAAAGAGAAAAAAAGCCAACAAACAAAATGATCATGTCTTAAAAATGAGATTTCCTAAGCTCTTGAAAAGGTACATTGACTGTAGTGATTAATGTCACATAGGCGGTCTTGAATTGTCCTGCAAGACCCCAAACACCCACAGACACACAAACACAACTGGAAAGAAACATGCTCTTGTTTCCTATGTTGAAACAGGTAAAGAAGAATCGGCAAGAAGAAATTAATAAGCCAACTATGGTTTACCGTATCTTAACGGAAGAGAGGGAGGCTCACTTCTCTCTGTAGAATAGCTTTCTCTACATTAGTCCCTGCACTAGCTGCTTTGTTTCCAATATCTCTTTTAAAATCTTTTAAAATGATCCATGAAATAGATACTGTCATTTCTGCTTTTCAGGTAAAGAAAGTAAGACTTAAAGAGATTAAATCAACTCCTATAAGGGAGAGCCAGACTTTCTATCCAAGCATGGCTGAAATGCATATCCAGGTCTCTCTCCATAACAAAAATAAAATTTCTAATAAAAGCCAGGTGACTATCCTTCAGAGGCTGGAGATAAACTGCCTCCCCTCCCAGTTTCTAGAATACAGGTTCACAAATAGTAGAAATGAAATAAAAGATTTCTGGAAAAAAGAGGTAAGTCTATTTCAGAGGGCAGACTTACAGTTACCTCTCCTACAGTTGGTTGTAAGTCTAAGAATAATAACCAATGATTTGAAGGATTTAAAAACACCTGCGGCATTGCTGAAGGAGGGGAAAAATAGCATTTAAAATAATATGCTAAATATTTGATAGCAGTGCAGACATTAGCCTCTGGTCTTTAATGCAGAGAAAATACCGGCATCGTATTAGTTCCCTGTTGTTTCTGTAAATTAGGGCTTGCACAATACAAGTGTATTATATTATGGTTCTGTAGGTCAGAGTAGGTCCTCCTGGGCTAAAAGTAAGATGGGGACTCCGGAGATGGAGCTGTTTTCCTGCCCTTTCCAGCTTTGCCCACTGCCTGCCTGTGCTCCCTGGCTCCCGTCCCCTTTCAGGTTCGAAGGCAGCTATGACCAGTCTAGTCTTTCTCCACCTGCGTTACCCTCACACTGACTGCCCTGCCTTGTTTTACTTATAGGGACCCTTGTAATTGCATGGAGCCCACTCAGATAATCCAGGAGAATCCATCCATCTCAGATCCCAAGTTTAAGAAACTTCTGGGAACCCTTTGCCATGCAAGGTGGCATATGCACACACTCTGGGGTTTAGGATATGGGCACCTCTTGGGGGAGGGAGCATTACTCTGCCTACAAAAAGTATATTGGTGGTTTTGTTAAAAAATGTAAAATTCAGGGAAGACACTATATTTATGAAACAGGAAAGTTTTAGGGTGCTCTCCAATGACAACTTCAGGAAAAGCTAAATTCTGCAATAATACAAACAAGGCAATAACCATAGCTCTTTTTCATTTACAAACAACATTACTGACAGCAATCACTGATAGTGGCTGTGGACTGAACTGTGTCCCCCCTACCGTCAAGGCCCCAAGCCCTGATGTGACTGTATTTAGAGATACAGCCATTATGGACATAATTAAGGTTACATGAGGTCACAAGGTGGGACTCTGACCCAAAAGGATTAGTGTCCTTTTAAGAAGAGACCAGAGAGCTGGCACACTCTCCTTCCTCCCCCCCTTCTCTCAGTCTGTCTCTCTGTCCCTGACCCCGTCTCCACCCCATGTGAGAACACAGCCTGAAGGTGGCCATATATGAGCCAGGAAGAGAGGTGTCACCAGAAACCAACCCTGATGTCACCTTGATTTTGGACCTCTGGCCCCAGGAACTGTGAGAAAATGCATTTCTGTTCTTTAAACCACCTCATCAGTGACATTTTGCTTTGCCAGCCTGAATAGACTGACACAAGGACAATGCTAACTACTGAAAAGTTGAGATGTTTCTGAGCTCAATGCTTTTCTGTGCATTACTTCAATTTATCCCCATAATAACACTGTTATTGATTATCCACATTTTATCCACACAGATAATGGGGCTTGGAGAGATTAAAAGAGGTGTCTAAGATTGCATGACCAGAAGAGGCAGAAGATTCAGACCTGAACCTCTGACAACATATATTCCTGACCATTTCACTTTATGGCCTTCCTTCAGTTTGGGTAATTTAAAAAACCCAGTGTAATCCTTAAACCTCTCTAAAGTTTGTGATTTATGGGGAGATAAGACAGTCTGGGTCCACTAGCATAAATTTTTAATTTATGTTTAGGTATTAAGTATTTAGGTATATGTACATTTATGCCTAAAACCACAGGAAGAACTAATATTTCATTAGGCGATGTCTAAGGGTTTCTAAGTTTTTAGAACCGTCCTGGTGGCTGAGAATATAGTGATAGAATGGGGCAAGGAAAGTGACTCTACTTTTCAATGGCATCAGGAAAATGGTAGAAAGTCTATGTGGATAATCTGGTTTAAAATAAAATCTGCTCAGTGGAAGTGTTTCTATATATCCTTTGCTGAAAACATCCTTCATCCCTGCCTTGTGGGAACTTGGGGTAAAGTAGAAACACCATGAATTCAAATTGAGAAATCCTAGGGCACCAGGGTGGCTCAGTTGGTTAAGTGCCAGACTCTTGATTTTGGCTCAGGTCATGATATCAGGGTCTTGAGAAAGAGCCCCACATCAGGGGGCTCAAGATTCTCTCTCTCCCTCTGCCCCTCCACCCCTGCTCACTCACTCTCTCTCTCAAAAAAAAAATTTTTTTAAAAAAGGAAACAAGAGAAATCCTCTTTCCATATACTGGAGTACTTTTTTCAATGAAGTCAGGCAAGAAAAAAGCCCTGATTTTCTCATCTATCACTTTGTTGAAAAACAATAGGATTATTTTGGTTATTAAATGTTATGATGGGTAAACATGTGCTTATCATCACCATAAAATGTAAAACAATAGAGTTGTTGTCCATAAAAACTGAAAAGTGTTTTGGCATACATGGTATTTTCAAAACATTTGCATAGTGGGTAGAATATATAAAAATATATAGGAGTACTTATATATACTATATATGTATATATTTGGATAAGTATATATGAAATAATAAGGAATATATATATTGGTTTCTGTCCCTGGCTCCCAGAACTCCATGTAATTAAGGGTGGTAGGAGAATCTTTTGTTCTAACACTTAGTCTTTGGCCCCATTTCCTGACACAGAGCTCCTAAGGAAGACTCAATTTCCCGAGTGATGGGAGCATCTGACACAGAACTTCTAAATCCCTTAGAATTCCCGGGTGGGAGGAATGTCTTGTGTTCTCCTGGTAGGCTGCAGGTTGGCTCTATTCACCAGAGAGACCACTCCCTCATTAGAAGCTTGGAACCCTCAGGCCCACTGCCCATTCTCTGGAGGGGCAAAGGGGCTAGAAATGGAATTAATAATCTGTCATGCCTTTCATGTGGTGAAGTCTCCAAAAAGATCCCCATAATATGAGGTGTGGAGAGGTTCCAGATGATGACCACATCTATCCACTGGGATGGCTGGTGCACCTGAACACCAGGGGAAGGAAGTTCCTGCTCTGAGACCCTTTCAGACCTCATCCTCTGTATCTCTTCATCTGGCTGCTCATCTGTATCCTTCATCATGTCCTTTATTATACAAGAAACTGGTGAACGTAAGCAAGTGTTTCCCTGTGCTCTGTGAGCTGTTATAGTGACTGATGGAAAAAACAGGGGGTCATGGGAACCTCTTATTTATAACCAAGCCTGACAACAGTTGTGGGTAACTGGAGATCCTACTATTTTCAGTTGGCATCAGAAGTGGGAGGCAGTGTTGTGGGACCAAGCTTGATGTGAGGGGTCTGCTCTAACGCAGGTGGGTGTCAGAGTGACATTGAACTGAAGGACAGCCAGCTGGTATTGCAGAGAATTGCGTGAGTGGCAAACCCATATATCTGGTGTCAGAGATGTTTTAAGGGTGCTAGTAGCATGAGAGTGAATGAGAAACACATAGGAGGAGTGTGCTTTCCTATGCGATATGTTAGGATCCGAGCAAACCTATTTGATCATTATAATAAACCCTTTAGAAAGAAGAAAAAATGACTTTATAGCATATAACTTAGTAGCTGGATCTATCCTCTTTTGGTATAAATATAGCTTTGAAATTTTTGTGAAAATTATGGACCTTATCTCCATAAAAAGGACTAGTGGGTATCTGATGAAAGGTTTTTCATTTTAGAGCAGTCTGAGACTCCAAGGGTCTCAGATTAAGAGCAACGGCTGCTTCAAAATGCCACTTGAAAAACAAACTAGATTTTCAGTACCATGGACAAAGGTAAATGAATCATGATATGTTCACATGGCAGAATCTGAAACAACATTAACATGATATTTTTTGAAGAGTATTTAATGACATAAAAATATTTTTGATATAACACTAATTGGAAATACAAAGCCCAAGGTTCTAAACAGAGAATGCATGATCGAAACGTGTGTGTGTTTGTGTGTGTGTGTGTGTGTGTAGCCCCACGAAAAAAGATTGAAAGAAATATGTGAATTTTAAAAACATTCCGAAGTGTAGGATTACACATTTCTCTCTCTCTCTCTCTCTCTCTCTATATATATATATATATATATATATATTACATTTTAGGTAGCAATCATATTTTTATAATGAAGAAAAAGTTAATATTAAATATGTTGAAAGGGGAAAGGGAAAATAAATTATGAAAAACATAATATTCACAGATATGAAAAATCTTGAAAGAAACTTCATTGATTCCTTTGTATGCCTTTGCCAAAATATCATGTCTTATATCTAAAGAGCCTGGGGAGACACTGTGTGCATCTCTACTTCTTCTGCATCGACAAGCTTTGGCAGATGCTAGTCAAGCATGTACTTTCCCCCCGAAATAAAATAAATTTGTTTACGTGCTTGCTTGTTTGTAAGATGATATTCCCCCAGGCATATATGACTTACTTGTGAACACTTAACCAAAAAGTAATGAGTAAAGAGAAAGGTGACCTTGCAAAACACAATCTAATTACTCTTTATCTGTAGATCTTTGCTTCACTCATTAGTCATCTGGTACACAACATATTTAATAATTAGGTTTTTGCAGAAATTTTAGAAGCAATTTGACAACAACTATGTAGTGCATGAACAGGCTAATTTTAGTCCTTAGAAAGAACTTAATGAATACTTGTCAAATAGGGGTTCTTAGTTCTTGCACTATGTCATTACACGCAAGCATTATCTTTAATCTTCCAAAACTTCTCAGAGGAAAAAATAATTTTTTGAAGCAACATAAACTTATAAACTTTCGAAAGTTCAAATAATCAGCTACTTAAACCTTCAAGCATCAGTTACAGTAAAAATGGAAGCTGAATTTTCATTATGATAGAACGCGAAATTTAGCGCTGTAACTTTTAAGGAATGCATCTTTCCTCTAGGACTGTGCCCACACTGCCTACAGTCATCCAGTCAACCACATCTGGGTCCTAAATTGTAGAAAGTAAAGTAGTATTTTTTTTTTTTGGTCTGCCCAACACCCTTTTCTTCCTTATTTTGGACTTAGAAATCCATCTTTTCCAATTTGAGTTACTAAACCTCCATTTGTCTTATGCCCTCAATGGAGCTGTCATTCACAGGGCTCTGCACTCTACCCTTGTTCAAGGGTACTTGTGTCACCCTAGGTTCATCAGATTCACCCCTCAGTCTCCTGACCTTTGAGCTGATTGCCAGTTGCTTGAAGGTTTGATTCCAGGTGTCTTGATGGCATTGTCCAAAAAACAGTGTTTCGAGTATCTGACCAAGATTGTGAAAGCTTATCTGGTATTGTTGTCCTTCTTTAGAACCTCTTCAGCTTCTCCCTTGATTATACAAGCCACCAAGTACTCTTCTATAAGTTATTTTTTGTATAAGTCAGTCAGAGGAGGTTTGTTGCTTCTAACCAAATAATCATGCCAAGCACAGTTGGAAACAAATCAATTTAGTCCACATCGGAGAATGGGGACCATATCTTCCTACCTAAACAAAAAGTTTGGATTTTCCCTCTCAAGGTACCAAAAGACATCATTAAATGCAAACTTTCCATTAGTGTTGCAAAACTTAAGTATTAAATTTTAGTGTATTTTCTCCTTTGTCATCACGGATGATTACATTATTTTCACTGCTCTTTTTGGGAAAATGTCTGTTTTTTTGTACATATGTTATCTGGTTATCAATCAAGATAAGGGCATTCAAATCTAACAAAGCCAAAAGATGGCGACCTTTCTAACATGTCACAACCTACAACCACTGGTTATATTAAGAACTTCCGGAGAAACATGGATTCTCTATATGTGATACAGGAGTAGATGAAGCACTTTCATATGTGATTTCAATATATGATTATGATATGTTTAAGGGTCACTCAAACATATCACAGCTAGTAACAACAATTAAAACAATAATGATAATAATTACTATAGCTTTTTTATTGGGTGTTTCCAATGTTCTAGTAAGTTAAGTAATTTGTGAGCATCACTTTGCTCAAAACCTTAGGAGGTGTACACGTATTTATTCTAATACCATGTTGAAGATTCTAAAGCTTAAAGATGCTAGTAAAGATCAGAGATATCTATGGAACCCAGGGCTATCTGAAACCAAAATCAGGGATCTTAAACAATTCATCATATTAGATTTTTAAGTATCTGTCTTTTTTCTGCTCTTCTGTTAAGGTAATTTTGATTTGGAATGGTTGCACTGGTAAATGATCTATGTTATAACATTTTCCTTCATAAATATTTTTTACAGAATTTCCCTTTACCTCTGGTCCTTTAGTCTCACGTATTTCTCAGCATTTATGGAATATCATCTAATAGGAATCCTTCATAAATGAAATTGAGCTCCTGGACTGGTCAGAATCCGTCCTGTGCATTTTAATAAAACATACATATGGCAATCACTATTAGGGAATCTTGATGCAAGCATATGCTATAAATTGATAACTGGAAACAGACTTTCAAAATTGAAAGTGACAACTTTTAAAATAATGATTTCCTTTGAATTGTTTGTCTGGAATTATTTTTAAGTTATTCTATGTAGGGTACTAATTAGGTACAAGATACCAAGACAGAGAAGGGACAAGATTGATGAGTTGAACTTATAGAAGTTCCTGGGGATAAAGAATGAATTCGCTTTGGAAGAATTGTCTACTAGAATTGCATTTTGAGTATGATTAAAAAGAATGACAGGCTAAATTTACGTTTTTTATCTCTAAAACCCAGCATTCTCAGCATTGGCTTTTTAATGCATGTAATATGTAAATTAAACTGAAAGTCATGCCTCAAAAATAAATAAAACTAATAAAAATTAGGGTATGTTTAAGAATATACTAATCATGTCTGTTGTGTAGATAGAACCAAGAAATCCTTTATGTACTATAATTTCCCTGTTTTCTTCCATATACAAGTCTTCTCTATTTACTCTACATTAACCATTGTCACTGCATGGCCCAGCTAAGCACCATCCATCATAATTTCTTTAGCTGCATATTTTCTTCAATATCCATAAAGTTTGATGTTTTTGCCATCTGCTGCCTTTCTTGAAACCCCTGTGTCCTTTGGATAACAGGCCATTATTACACAAATTTGACTCCTCTTTTCTCTGGCCTCTTCAATTGGCTGTTTGTTTCTCTCATTCACTAAATGAAGGGCTTCCCTCAAACTCAGTCTTTTGCTGCTCTTCTCCCCTGACTGTTCCTTGCAGAGACAAGGCCAGAGGTTCCTGGGGACTCATTAATTCTCCTCATTGGGCAGATTAACAAGTAGTCAGTTCATTGGATCTGTGTTGGTTCAATGGATCTCAACTGTCTCTCCCTGGTACAGGCTGCTTGGCTTCATCAGCCCCTGCTTTATTCCTTGACCAGGAAGCTCCACTGTTATGTGGTCAATGCATTTTTCCTTATCCTCATTTCCAAATTCTCTTTACATATGTAGAGTAGTACCATTATGAGTCCCCTGATTTTAGCTCCCTTTATGGTGTGTTCAAGTTCGTGCAGATGAAAGTTCTCTCTGTGGGTTACAGAAGCTAGAGAGGTGCTTTTTTCCTTTGATGCCTTTCTGACTGATTTGCCCAATTAAACCTCATTTAGATTTATACCACAGGATGCTAGGGATCTTTGCATAACAATATCTCTTGGCTTAAGTCATCATTCTTTATGATATCTTCCAAAATCTGTAAGCCAAGTCTTGAACATCCTTCAAAAGTTCAGTTCTTTATTTCCAACTACTTTCTAGATTTAATTTATGCTACCCAGGATCAAAAATATAAAATTATTCTTGATTTATTTCTTTCTCTTTATGGCCAGCCTTCAAGTCCTATCAACTTCTCTCTTACATATGTCCTACATCTTCCCCATCTTGCTGGCTGGTGATGGTTAATTTTATGTGCCAACTTGACTGAACTAAGAGAAGCCCAGATAGCTGGTAAAGTATTATTTCTGAGTGCCTCTATGAGGATGTTTTGAGATTTGGATCAGCAGATTGAGCAAAGAAGATCAACATCATCAATGCAGGTGGGTATTTTTCAATCTGCCGAGTAGAAAAAGACAGAGGAAGGGCAAATTTGCTCTGGGCTTGAGCTGGGTCATCCATCTTCTTCAGACATTGGTGGTCCTGGTTCTTGGGCTTCAGACTCAGATGGGAGCTCACACCATTATCATTAGCTCTGTTGGTTCTCAGGCCTTTGATTTTGGACTGGAACTATACCACCAGCTCTCCTGGACCTCCAACCTGCAGACAGCTGATCATGGGGCTGCTCAGTCTCCATAATCATGTGAGCCCATCCCTTACAATGAATCTTTTTCTATATATTTATACATGCATCTTAATCAGTTCTGTTTCTTTGGAGAACCCTAAGCCCAATACTAGTTCAGGCCTAGACTATTCTTTTAGCATTCATTCTCTATTCTCTTTCTCTCCAAGTTATCCTATGTGCTAAGTTAACTTTTGTTATGTTATTTCTCTGCCCCTTCCCAAACAAACAAGCAAAGACTACAAACATTTATTCTCTTTGTCAGTATTTTAAATAGTTGTGAAATGCACACACAAGGATGTACATGCATGCATGCTCGTGTGCACACACATAGGAAACATCCTGAACATTCAGATTTCTATTATTTCCAGATAACCCGAATTCGTTAGGTTTTAGGGGAAAAATACAAAAAATACATGTTTAAACAAGCATATCAAGTGACTGTCATCAGGTAGTTCAAAGACCATGTTTTGGATGGCACATTTTTTGAACAGCTTTTTGATGTTTCCTTTAGATCTTCCTATTTCTGTTTTCATTAATTCTCTGTTACCACTGTGCTCCTCACTCTGCTCTGGACTCACTTTGTAAATCCCTTCCCCCAAGCATTTCCTTCCAATTTTCTCCCCCAATCGTCTATCCTTCCCTCTTCTACCTGTCCTAACAAAAGGGATTAGCAGACAAAACCAGTTATTGCTTCAACTAAAGTCTTCATTTCCCAGCTCAATCAATAAATCATTTAATCTATCACAGTGATTTATTCTCTTTAAACTCAAAACATGCATATTTATGCTTCTTTTATATCAATTATCCACATACTTTTTTTGGTTTTACTACTTATTTTTATACTTATGCATCATGGTTTCTCCAGTGGAATACAAGCCCTTTGAAGACCATGATCTCACCTTGTAGATACTTATGCCCTTACAGAATTTAGAAAAAAACACTTATGCCTTTCAAGTACCCAACATATTTGTTTAATATACAGTTTTATCATGATCCCTGTACCAGTAAGATTATGTTTCAGGGACCATGTAACAGGAAACATAATCATGTTAGATGTGTTTCAAAAAATAAAATGAGCACAGTTGTAAGTAAAACACTTGAAAAGTATTAGTCTGTTTGAAAATGTATATATATATATATATTACTCTGAAAGTTTATATAATATATAGTTATATAAATACACCTCCCACATGCCCACATGTATAATTGCTTGGCTTTGTTCTTACATATCTTTCAATGTGTCTATTAATATAATTTAAGATATTATTCTGAAAAATAAGGTATAAATCTTTCCTGCCTAATAAGAATTATAGTCTAGGTTTTCATGTTTTTTATATAAATTATCTTGGCTACATAATTGTAATCATGAACACTAGCATTAGTCAAAGAGTAATAATAATTACAAGAGGAACTACAAAGCCTTACCAATCCATGTCATGGAATCAAATATAAGTGATACCTGATTTTAGGATCAAAACAACACAGTATTCTATATTCCATGCTGTGCATCTATTTACCACTTTTATTTTGGAATGCCTTAGATTCTGTTCTTTGGTCATATATCTAGCATTTTATTATCACTTTATATGCCTAACTTATAAAGTGTCTTTGTAAATGTGATACAAATCACAATCACTGAGAAGAAGAAGAATATTATGGTTCTTTTAATATTTCCAGTAAGAATTACATCAATGTTGGCCAAAGTCAATCATAACAAGATCTAAGAGTTAAGTACAATATGATTTTTAATATAAATTATAGATGTCCAAAAGGTAAAGTTGAGTAGATCAATAGAAAACACAATAGTGTTTCTTTGATAGAAAGCATTAGAGCATGGCATCAAATATAGCTAACCAGCTAAATTCTCTATTGCCCTGGCAAAGAAGTAATCACCATTTCCTCCTGAAACAGATTTCCTCCAGACTGTTATCCATACTACCCTCTTCTTCAGGATCCATCTCAAACTTCATATTCTCTGAGTTTCTGTGGTGGAAACTGAGGCACTACAAAATTGGATATCACATCCTTGCCTTTGAGAATTCACAGACCTGTCGTATTTGTTCCGCATGTGACAGGGACAATGGGTGATCAAGGAAGGTAAAAAATGAGATGAGTTTTAAAATGAGCTTTGTAAAAGAATTAGAAGTTTATCTGGAGAACAATGGCGGAAGGACCTTTTAGACACAGGAACAGTGTAAACAAGAACAGTAAGGTAGAGCAAGTCCTTGAGATTAAAGGAAAACACCTCCATCAATATGGAGACTGAGAGACGCAGGGACCTAGGAAGTCGAGAGCCCCTTCCAGTTGAGAGGATGACAGCTATGGAAGGGACATCCTACTCACATTCCTTCTGTGTGGCTCTTCTCACCATATGCTTTTTATTTTTTAAACATAACTCTAAAATCTATTTTTGTCTAGTTAATGGGCAGTTTTGACTAGTTTTGTCTAGTTTTTTTTTTTCTTCTTCTTCTAAAAATAATCCATTGGTAAGTTTGCCAGCTTGTTAAAGCTGGTCAAAGTAGAACATGCCACTAAGACAAAAGAAAGTTCACTTTCCTTTTGTTATAAGAGATAAAAATGAATAAAATCAATCTAAAAGCTATCTAAATCTTGAGCAAAATATTAAAAAGACTTGTGCTTCCTTCCTCTCTAGAGAAGAGCTGACCTTGATCATGTAACAAGAGACTGTGGAGGGCCAATGGCCGCACTCATCAACAATATAAAGAATCATGTATTTAGCAGAAAAATTCTGATAATTTCCCCCCTATTTTTAGTGGCTGAGATAAATGTTATGCTTATGTTATCCAGATAGTTGCTTCCATTTTCTATTTCTGGAAACGATATTACCGTAATATATATATGACTTAACAGATTTTACTTCCGTGCACAGTTTCAAGTGCATTTAACAGAGCTTAGTTGGCCTCTGTTGAAATGGGAGTTTTTCTGAAGCAAAAGGTACAGAGTCTCTGTTGCATAGTTTTGGGACTTCATTATTAATCAGATGATTGTTGCTCTCGGAAACAGAAGATAAGGTAACAAAAATATTTGTGAATCAGCGATTGGGCTCCATTTGAATCTGAATTTTTAAATTCTGCCTGGAAAGGCAAGGAAAAAATTAAATTATTAACTACTAATTAAACAGAAGTTCCCAAGAATAAACAAATTATATCACCTGTCTTTAGGCCCTGGGGCTTAATCTTAGGTATAAGTTAAGGACAACAATTTTATGCATTCCTAGACTCTTAAATATTTTAGCTTTAATTGACCATGGAAGTCATATAAAATGTTTTCCTCATGGGGGCGCCTGGGTGGCTCAGTCAGTTAAATGTCTGACTTGGGCTCAGCTCACCATCTCAGGGATCGAGCCCCACATCCAGCTCCCGGCTTATGCTTCTCTCCCTCTCTCTCTGCCTCTTCCCTTGCTTGTTCTCTCTCTTTCTCAAATAAATAAATAAAATCTTTAAAAAATGTTTTCTTCATGGAACATGATTTTTTTCTTCCCAATACATGGGAAGAAATATGTATTATAATCTGTACTCTCATTCAGAAGGGTTGACCTCACATCTTTGTCATCGGTTCAACAAATATCTTTTGGGTTCAACAGAAGAATATTGCCTCAATGTACTTGGTTTCCGAAATGGATTAATCAAATTCCATAACCATTTTAAAATCACATTTCCAAGCAAAGCTATTTTGCACAATTCAATTGTTTTCTTGGACAGATAAATTTTTGTTTCATTAAAAATGTAATTGTTTCAACTGTGTATTTATATAAGATACCTAGAATTTTAGAGACAAAAATACAATAAAGGATATAATGCTATTAGCTTTCATACAGTAGTCTCCAAGTTTTAAAGTAACAAAGTATGAATACAGTTTCTAAAATCACGGTTATATTTTTATAGAACAAATATAAGACCTTGAACATACGGGATTTTAGGACTGAAAAAATGAACGTGAGATGCTGCAATGTTGTCACCCAACTTATATGAGGAAAGTTTTTAAGTCAGTCAATCACGGCTAAAGAGTCATTAGCATTATTTGTCAAAGACCTTCTGTTAGGAACCAGAAAAGCCAAGGAAATGAAATGTATTACAAGCTTGTACCCTACAGCAAAACTATAAAATGAAATCAATAGCGTTTGAATTGTTTTATCACCAGTTTAAGGTTTATCTTAATTGTCCTGTCATTTGTTCCTGACTGAAAGGCTAGCTATTGAATCAAAACACAATGATCTATTTATAAAAAGCTGGGGTGTTTTTTCTTCTACATTTAAAGATAATTATAATTTTACCATAAAAGAAGAATTGTATTTTAATTGTGGAATTCCATAAATCAAACTATACATCTTTGAACTAGCTATAAAGGCACATATTATTGCTTTTGCTCTGTATCAAGATTAAAAACATGGTGATGACTTTGTGGCAGAAATATTGACATCTGTTTCTGTGGAGGTTCCTGCACACAGGTCTCTTGGGGTCTTTCTAGGAACAGTGATGTTCCATCCTGAAAACCCAGGAGGGACCGAGCAGGTCTGGGGAGACAGAGAACATAGACAGACACAAAAAAGGACTCATAATTTTGAAATAATATTAAAAATATGAATCCCTTCACATTTGTCTTTCACTCATGAAATGATTTAGGTATTTATTTGATCAATAATAATGCTCAGTGAGAGCCAAGCAGGAAAAATGCGGATACCTGACCATATGGGGCGCAGAAGAAATGAAACTCTGGAACCTGGAGGATCAGATAATTTGCCATGCGGGAGGACTGAGAAATCACCGTCTAGAACTTTTCAGAACTCCTACAACATCACACGCCACAGGGGAGCTCCAGGAGCCCTCCCAGGATTGAAACCCTGTACTGGCTCCATCTCTTCTAATGCCCACCTGAATCCTGGCATTGAAAAGAGTCCAGGTTTGCTACAATGTAGGGACCATGGGCAGTACACACACTACATGTTTGTGAGCTGTCTGCCTGATAGTTGAATCCCTTCACAAGCTGGCCTTCCTTTTCCAGACTTGTTCATTTCCTGGGTAAACCTTTATTGAGCATATGTTTGTGCTATGCCTTTTAGGCTACTGGAAGCTATCAATATACATAACAGACAAAAATCCCCACCCTCGAGGACCTTAAATTCATTGACAGTGTTGTAACTACATTCCACTCCAACCATGCTCAAATGGTGTGCTATTCTCATGTCCAGGGAGTCAACGATAGAAGTCTATGTTGTCTCTTCTACTCTTCTTTTTATCCTGCTGATTTAAGCCTGTCTTTTGCTCTGCAGCTGAATAAAAGCTCAAGTCACCCGGATATTTAAAACAAAAACAGTTTTAATTCATAGAATGTACTACAATCATGGGTAAACTAAAATGTAATCTAGTTAAATATATTAATCAGTACTTCCAGTTTAAGTTGAAGGTAAAACTTCTCTTCTGTCCCAGCACAGGCATATTCCTGGAAAGTCTCCTGCCTGCGGAGAAGAGGTTAGAAGAGGCTCCTTCTTCTCGATTCATCAAGCTCCTCACCCCTTCCCTAGCAGCTGTTAACTCACACAGGCTGCCATCCTCTGGCCCCTGGGGTTGAAGAGGAAAGGTAGGTAAGGTAGGCAGGAAAGTTCCAATATAAAGATCATTATTAGGAAATGGTCCCCCAGCCTTTGGGTCAGACCGGCGTGTGAAGCAGTGGCTGTCAGTGGGGTGCATTGAGCTATTTCAGTTTGAGCTGGCTATCTCAGTTGGTTACTTCTCATCCCTTTGGTAGAGAGGCAGGTCCATCTCCAGCTTTTAACGTTTGCTTTTCGCCCTCGTCCTGATGATCCTACTGCACATCGACAAAAGCTGGCACTCACCTGGGTCCCAAATCTGGACCTTGGATAGCATTCTCTGGTTCTCTGCCTGCATAATTCGGCCAAGAGCAGGCTTGTCCGGCGGTGGTTGTCATTCCCCTCTGATCCAGCCACAGTAACAGTTTGTCTGCACTACTGCCCCCCTCTGGCAGCTCTTGGACATGGATGCCCTGTGCCCCCAAGACCTGGCCACTGTGGTCTCACGTGTCAGTAACAAGAAACTTGAGATGGAAAAGTTTATACTCTCACAACCTCCTTTTCTGGGGATGGATGTCTTGTGGAGCAGAATGCAAACACAAGTTTACAACCTTCTCTTCCCAAAGGAATACTTCAGATAAAATCATTGCTAAATCTCCATTCACTTGATCCTTTCTACTCTCCTTGGGAGTAAGGGTTTATAGCGTGGTGAACTGCTCTGCTGTTTGTTTTAGTTTAAATATCTTTGGCGACCTCTATTTCTTGCACATCTGTCATTTTAGGTCTATTGTATGTTGGTCCTTTTTCTAAATTTCTGATTTAATTCTGAGTTTCTCATCATTTCCAATGCATGCTCACTAGTGGTGTTTGGAACTGTCCTTTCAAACTTCCTCTGCTCATTCTTCACGGTACAGCTTCCAGGTCGGTCTGTTGGAGAGGACGTCTCCGATCATTCAGGTGTTAGCTGCTCACCCTTCTGTGAACACATCACTGCGGGTCCAGGAGCCACCATACCCCATGAGAGTGTGGTGTTCTGTTGTCATGAGTTGTATCTGTGTCTGTCAGGCATCGAATAAAGGGATCCTAAAAGTAGCAACTTCATTTCATTATCTCTGTGTTCTAAAATCCTGGCACATTATAAATGCTAATAATCAATGTCAAGGGAGTGGAATGGCCTCTCTCTCAAAGGAAAACAAATCTCTGTAAGACCTGCACTCGTCAGTGATATGCTAAGTCTAGAGCTTGGTGAATAGGAAGGAAGAAAAAAAGAGAGGAATCTATCATATTTGTGGCTTATTGGTATACATTTTAGTTTAACTACTTTTATTTTACCGATAAGCTAATCAGCTAGTAGACCCATTCTCTTCACGGTTATTTTTCCATTCTGGGGAAAATTTGCTCTTTAAAAATGCTTTCCATTAATTTGGACTATTTTATTCATCATTCATTCATTCATTTGGTCACATATTTATTATAACTGCCCAAATGATTAATGGAGTTTAATGATAAAAGCAGTTAAGAAAGGCAAAATATATCTAGAAGCCCTGTATGAAAAATCTAAAGCACACGAGTGAAAACTTAATCCTAAACTTAGTTAACATCTAACACAGTATGAAAACCTGAGAGTTATGGAGCTCTCATTCTCTAAATTCATCAACTGTGAAACAATTCCACTGATTCAACAATTATTTCAAATATCCTTGGATTAAGATGTGTATTTAGGGAATTGAAGAAGATGATTGAGGTGAAATGTAATATTCGAATCTTCCTGAATCACGCCTCATTACAGACAGGGATTTGAATGGCTAAGTATTGGGGACAGTATACTGTGGGAGTCTTGCACCTCCACGTGTCCTGCTGAGTGTTCCAAAATTGCACTGCTTGGATCTTTTTTTTCTACCAGGGACACAAAACTGTTTATGCAGCTGGCAATTCTGAAAAGTGAGATAATGCTTTGCAGAAATGCATCGCACAGTCTGGCAATTTCCTCGATATCTTTCTAGTAAGACTGTTATTGCTTGTTATAAAAGTGGCAGAGTCTCCAAGCTCTGTGTCCTCTGCCCCCACTGTGGTGTGCTCCACTCAAGGGAGGTCTTCCCTGGACCTACACCTGCCATGAGGTCTGGAGCTCAGGGACCCGTGTTGCATGCTGAGTGCTACTCTGATACACCTGCTGATACTTTCTTGGGAGTATTGAGGTCCTTAGTCTCTGACCCGGGAGTCTCTCTTATCAGCAGCCATGGAACTAAGTTATTAACATGTACAGTTATTTTTGTGGGAGTCTCTTGCTTCAAGGTCTCTTCACTATCCCATTTATGTAATTAGGATAATATCCTAGCAATCAGACCAAAAACCAACAGGTAATTTCTCCAACTAAATACTGCAACGAGCTAACTTCCAAATCACAGAATATGAGCAACTGGAGAAAACAACAGACAGAAACAAGATCTCTTGCATTATCAGCAAGTATGATAACAGCAACTGTTTTTAAGGAAGCTGAGGGAGGGCTAAGTATTCTGTTGCCCTGAGAGCCAGTGAATCTCAAATTGCCAGTGCGCATTAAGTGACCATGTGACTAAGGTTCTAGGAAAGCAGTAGGGCAAAACTTCACACTACAGAGAAAGGGGAAACCCTGAGAGCAGAATATAAACTGAGCAGAGCAGGGCAGGGACAATAGGGCAAAAAAAGAAAAAAAAAAGAGAAGAGAGAGAAAGTTTCTCCAATGAAAGTGGGAGTGCAGAAAGAAGCAAGCATATTTCTAAAAGTAAAAGCATAGTATTTCTTTTTATCACGTTGTGAAAATAACTGAAAGAATAGTCGAAAGCTAGAAAAGCTGTCTTATCCCGCCTTCCTTTTTTTGAGTGTAGAAAAAATAATTTCACTGAAAAATGAAAACTAGAAAAGGACCATGGTCAAAGCCCACAAGGTAAAAAAATAGAACAGTGATCAAAACAATGGTTCTTAAAAACTAAAGGTATTTAAAAAAAAATACAAACTGTATGTTAGTATGTTGAAATAAACTAAAATAGCTTATGGAAAAAAAGGAAGCCATGTAAAAAAAAAACCACGTATCAGAATTTAGAAAAACATAAATTAAAATCTTAAAAAAATCTAAATGCAATGAAGAAAGATATTAATGAGATAGAGAGAAAGGGGTATAAAAATAGGAAATAATTCATTACTTGCATGGTAGGAGTGAGCTATGATGAAAAACAAGTTAATAAAAAAGGAAAAAATAAAAAAAATTAGAATTCAAGAAAAATTTTCTGAAATAAGGGTTGAATGCATATACTATGTATACATAGGCAGAAAATAACTCAGAATAGCCAAAACGGAGACACATTCCAAAAAACAACTGAACTTTAAAGAAAAAAAAGAGTAAATTCTTTGGAAATTCAGAAATAAAACCAACACACATTGGAAAAGAAAACCAGTTTGTCATTATACTTTTTGGCAGTGATACTTCATGGGAGGAAAAAAACAGAGTTAAATATTTAAGAAGAAGAAACAGAAAATATGAGTCAAGGCTTTTTAAAAAAATTTATTTATTTGAGAGAGAGAGATAGAGATTGAGAGCAGGAGTGGAGGGAAGGGGCAGAGGGAGACCGAGAAGTAGGCCACCTCCTGAGCGCAAAGCCTGACTCTGGTCTCCATCTCATGACCCTGAGATTATGGCCTGAGCCGAAACCAAGAATTGGATGCTTAACCAACTGAGCCACCCAAGGCTTTTATAGCTAGCCAAATTTATGTTCAACTTTCCGGTCCACAGATAAGCTGTCATTAATACACAAAAATATAGGAAACGTGACTGCAATTAATTCTTGTAAGCCTACTGTGAGGAGTCTACCACAGGACAAAGTGTAGACAGCTAGATGACTGATTGTCTTATTGGTATTAACAGGAATGAAACAATATTTCTTCAATGAGATGTGTGGGAAAAGGAAGTAGATGAAGCGAAAGCATTGCTCACAGTAGGAGATACACAAACAGTAGGGGAGGGGCCAAGTGGATTATGTAAAGTAAAAGTAAGAGAATGAAGTCAAAGTCTGGCCCACAGATTAATGCCAGCAAGTAGAATTTTGTCGGAGTGGAGCCACACCCATTTGCTTGGTGTTGGAGAACAACCCACCATATTCTTTACAGATTGTCTCTGCCTTCTTTTCAGCTACCACAGGACTGAATAGTTGAAGAGAGACCATATGACCCATAAAACCAAAACTATGTGTTATTTCAGTGATCACATTTGGAGTATGATAGTGAATCCATGCATTACTTTGAAAACCAGGAAATAAAAGGGAAGAATCAAACATTTTTTCCTGTCTTTCCTATAGAAGGAGGATTTCAGGGTAATCAAATATTTGATGCAGAGAAGTTTCTCTTTATGGAAATATTTGGCTACTACAAAAGAAGAAATGGAAAGATGGAATCAACGGATAGGACTTGAATACCAGTGGTTGCAGCCATCAGGAAAGGAAAGTCATAGGGACTGGCGTGCCTCTCTGAGGAAGCAGTGGATATCACCTACAATTTACTTGTTTAAAAAAACAAATTAAATCTAACCAAGCCTCTAGCTCTATCATTTTACAGGAAATAAAGGAGATAAAGAAAAATATGAAATGATCCTTTAGAGGTACTTTCACTGAAACCTGGGCTTCGGAAATCTCATTTCTTGAACAAATACACATTAAAGGAAATTAAAAGGTGTGGTGGGAGGAAAGCCTATATTTTAAAAGAGTTGAAATACTTTTCAACCAAGTGCAATATATGGACCTTGTTAGGATTCTGATATGCATACATTTTTAATATAATATTGACTGGATATTCATTGATATTGAGGAATTTTTATTAATTTGGGGGGAGTAATAATGGTGTTATGATTAAGTTTTGAGTCCTTATCTTCAAGACATACATATTGAGATATTTGCCGATGAAATATTGTGTCTCTGATGTGCTTCAAAATAATAAGGAAGGGAATGGTTGAGAGCACCATTGGTAAAGTTGGGTAGTTGACACTTGGAGGTTCATTATAATATTCTCTGGAATTTTATGTACATTTGAACTGTCCATACTAAAAGATTAGAATGTTTTAAAGATTCCTAGTGTCAGAGTATGAGATGAGTTCTGAAATTGTTCTATTTTAATTATTAAATTGCATTTAAATATTAAATCCAGTTACAGTATAGTTGTAAAACTTACTTTGAAAATGATTTCATTAACAAATTGTTGGCAAAGAAATTACAATAAAAGACTTCTTCAATGAATCAAACCTCTTTTGTTTATTACCTCTATTCATGTGACAGATGGCATAGCTGAAGACCATGGGGCAGCCAATTCTAAAGCAGGGATAAACCTTTAAACAATTCATTAATTAACCTAATTTACATAATGGCTTTATTTTTGCATAGCTAATGAACTAGGGATTCATTATAGGCTATTAACAGTCATTAATAAATGAAACTGTGTTTTAAATACATGAGTTTGTATTTCAGACTCCAGAGGCAGAGGTCAGTCATGAAATGTTAACAATATTAAGAGCCTCAGGCATTAAACAAATTAACATTTAGCTTTTAGATTTCAGGCCTTCCGAGAGACTACTTCATGCATGTGCCAGCTGGTCTCAGCTCTCCATGCATACCTGGGCACATATAAGTATACACAGGTATATTAGCTAAACTTTTATTAGCCTGAGATTAGATTTATATTAAAGTAATGAGAACTAGTTGTATCATATTCACATATGAGATATCAATATGTCTATTCCTAGAAATTAGAGCTATTTCCTGAAAAATGCCAAGTTTTATGACCTAAATATTTAGCAGATTTTTCTTTCTAAATTTAACTGTTCAGTTTTTTCAAAGAAAGATGACAAATATAGTTTTCAAATTGTTTTCATGTTTTCCTTAGTTTCAGTAAGGTAGTTCGCATTATAGAATTTAGAAATACTCTAACCTTTTGACTCCTGGTTTAGTCAATTCAATTGACCATTCAAAGCTTCCTCTACATTTTATAAAAATGTAATTGCTTGCAGTTTAAAGATTTTAAGAACTCAAGAAACTGGCCTGATATTTTTTAAACAATTTAATTACACAAGTGATGAATAATCATTGAAGACAACTTAATTCCCTTAATTCCAAAGATACACTGTATATAATCTGATTTTTTTCAGATGACTTGGTTGTACCTTTCTGAGCAACTGTGCGGCCCTCCACACTAGATCAGTAAGTGAGATTTGAAAGAAATAAAAAAGGAGTGATTACTTTTAGGATCATCAATTACTGCATGGTAGAGAAAATTCTAGGGCACATCTCTTGCCTTTTCTATCTACCTTGCTCTCCTTTCTCCCACCGCCTGGGCTCTGTTACCTTGCTCTCCTTTCTCCCACCGCCTGGGCTCTGTTGCTCTGGCTTTATGCCTGTACCCTTGCTGGGGTTCTCACAGGCTCTTCATTTTCCCTCCTCCCCTTCTAAAGATGCTTATTGATGGAGTGCTGGCATACGATGTCCAGGAAAGGCCCCCGGAGCGAAAGGAGCCTGTTTCCTCCTTCATGCTTTCTCTGAGCTTCCATTCCACTAATGGTTAAATTAAATTTGGTTTTCTCCTGTCTTCCAAATTCTAAAAAAGTTGGTGTGATTATAAAAAGATGAATTGACCGAAGTGCAAAGGAGTATTACCTCAACGAATGGAAAAGAACAGCATTTATCTTATCATTAACATCTCCCAGAATCTCTGCTGACGCCCTTCACATATTGGCTTTACTTGCTCTCTTGTGTTGGTAAACTATATCACATGGATGTTGGAGAAAGATTTTGGAGTCAAAAGCTGTGAGCTTAAATCTATGGGTTTTCATTTACCAACAGCGTAATTTTTAAAACGTCACTTAACCTTTTCTTATCTTGTCTTTGTAAGATGGGAATAATTTTCATCTCCTAGAAAAGGATGTGAATTAAATATAATGCCAAATATAACTTACAATAAATGTTAGTCACTTTTTTAAGATGCATTTTCCTCTGTGCTAAGAAAATCCGTGAGTACAAGAGACCACACAACTCAGAGAATGTTGAGCAGTCCTGTACCCATTAACAATATACATTCCAGAAAGTTTGTCAGAGCCTCACAGTGGGATTAAGAATAAAGTTGATTCTAGCAATATTGTATACCCAGTTTGAAAACGATGTGTTATTACCCTGATACTTCAGGAGTATGAAATCAGTCCCTGCACTGTCCTCTACCAGCTGTTAAAATGGATGGACAGTCAGCTCCAAGTACTACTGATCTCCCTATGTTCTTTACTAATAAATTTGGACATATGTACTTCATCAGAAAATGAGCAGAAGCACCATAAAATCCCTATAGAATGCTTAAGTAACATAACTTACTTTTTGAAGGGACTCGGAGATTGGCAAGGACGACTTCCAGGGAATCAGCCTGGACGCGAAGTACGTAGCTTGTCCTGGTCTCATAATCCAGGGGGGCATTCACATAGATAACACCTGTGATGTTGTTAATTCCAAACATATCTGCAATTAAAATACAGTTCTTTGGTCATTTCCTTCTCACTATAAGAAAAAAAAAAGAATTCTCTTTAAAAGGCACTGTGATTTTAAAAATACTTCTTGTTAACAGGAGTAATGCATGAAAGTGACAGGATGCTGGCTTTTGGAAACTATGTTCCATCTCTTCAAATTATCATCAGTGTGTACTTAAGTGAACACCTCAATTTTCTAGTTACATTGAGATTCTCCTGGAAAACAATATTTCATCAGTCCATTAAATTGGGAAGCACCACATACTATATCCATCATGGTAAATTTGGATGGTCCTTTAAATACTAAAAGGCATCAGAAGTTTGTGATATTTAGGGAGGAGGCATAGCAGCACATTAGGAACAAAGAAGAAAGTAAGAAAAGTAAGATGTCCAGCACCTGCTGCAGGGGCAGTGATTTCTAGTAATGGTTGGTCATTGAAATACTTAAAAAGGGCCTTCCTTGATAAATTCCTTATGAAATGCTTAATAGCATTGATTTTTTTACTCATTCACTTACTAAATATTAAATATTGAACATTCGTGTATTTTTAAATGGATATTGACAATTCCTTTTTTTTTTAAAAGATTTTATTTATTTATTTTTGAGAGAAAGAGACAGAGAGAAAGAGTGCAAGAGCATGAGTGCAGGGGAGGGAGGGACAGAGAGGGACAAGCAGACTCCTGGTTGAGCAGGGAGCTTGATGTGGGACTTGATCCCAGCACCCTGGGATCATGACCTGAGCCTAAGGCAGACACTCAACAGACTGAGCCGCTCGGGTGCCCCAAAATGTATATTGACTATCTCTTGACCACTTAACGACACGCCAGGCCACCCAGTTTATCAAAATGGAAAAACAGGATCACTAACTGTGGATAATGGTGAGAAAAAGAACAGGTGAGAAATGCAGCTATGAACTTCTTCCCAGAAGCTGGTGAAACATCCTGTTCTCAGTGAAAAGTGGTTGGTAGACAAAACTCAAATTATTTATTTACTTACAACTGTGAATTTTATATCTAAGTTGACCACTTGAAGAATCATATTATACCATGTATGTGGGTTTTATCATGGATATCGGTCTTTGGGCATTCAAAATTATTTATGATCCTAAAATTTCTTCAGTGTTAGCCTAGCTATGACATGGAGCAGGTCATGGATGATCCCAAATGGTGGGAAAAGATCCCAGGAGGCAATAATTATGACCAAAAGCTGAAAGTATTATGCATTAATATTGAAGAAATGCATTAAAGTATACCTAAACGAGGGCAAGAGGAAAGCTTCCAGAATTGGATAGTTAGTATTTCCTGGGGTGGGGGAGAATCATGTTTGTTAGTATAACCAATTTTTAAATCAGATTAAGCACAAAGGCACCAATTACATTTAAGTTGGATGGGTTTTCATTAGAAAAAATGGGGTAAATAATAATTCAATCTGAACTGAATCTCAGATCCAAGTGTATTAGTTTATGGTGAAGACACAGACAGAATATCTACTCACCCTCTTCATTTCCTGAAACTATGGAGTACACAATACTCTGGTTGATGGCTGCTGCCGAAATCACACCAACCATAGTCCCTCTGGTTGCAAGTTCACTCACTGGAGGGGGTCTGCAGGTTTAGAAAAGAGGATTCATTTTTTGTAGTCTATTTGTCATGACAGAGTTTTGAATTTAATAATAGAATATGCTAGTTCATGTGTGAGTACATTTATTTGAATAATACATTTTCTGAAGTTTTCAAAGAAGTACCACATTAAGACTCCAGCCCTAACAAACTCTGTTCACAATTATGCAAATGATCTTGGTTGTGAATGTCACCTGCATTATTTTTAATTTGAGATATAATTTAATTTCAGATACTATTTTATTATCTGCCAAACATCATACAAAATTCTTCCCACTTGTTTCTCTAAATTACCTTCTGAACTGAAAGCAATAGAAGGATATAATTTTCTACCTCCTTTTGTAAAATAAAATGTTGCTCTTGTGTTGTTGCTATTGGCATATTTAACCAATAGCTTCCAGATGACTCTTTCTAGTTCTTGTTCTTGCTGTACTGTGAAGCTTTAAATGGACGAAAAGTATTTGAACAGATGATGTCACAACACTCACATTTCTCTTGAACTCACTGATTTTGCCTACCTGTAGCCATGTTCTGTCCTCAGTACTATGATATTTACTTAATTTCCAAGTTATATTTTCAACAACACATCTGATTCTCAAAATCTTCATTTATTTTACAGTATTGGTCACTGTAACTAGGCTATCATAATTTTAATCGTAACCTAATCCAAATAATCTCACTTTTTTCATATACAGGTATTTATAGTACCCAGATCCAAAAGATTAAAAAAGTTAGTAAATAGTCCAGTCCATCTATCGAGCGCGTCCAACTTCTCTAAGCTACCACCTCTTTCCTCAAACTGATAAGACAAACCCTACCATCATTTTCTCCATTGGCTTTTTCTTTTAATACTTTTCTAATATTGCTCCTTATTTTTATCTCCATCCTCTCAGTTCTTCTAACCTGGATTACACTGTGCAATCGTATTGTGCCTTCACTGAACCCTTTTATAACAAATCCTGAACTGCAAACATATAGTCTGGAAAATTAATTATATACAACTCTTTATAAACATGTTGAAATTGCTATGTTCTTTGCCACCACAGTGCATACGCTTGGTTAAGTTACCGAAATGTGAAGCAACCTATTTTACAGATGCTCTAGTGGCTAATGGCGGTCCATATATTCATCGCATATCCAGTAACAATTTTTTGCTAAAGAATAAGAATTAATCCATATAGCTTTGAATGAAAATGATGAAGTATGTATGTCTGTACACATGTATTTCTGCCTTCTTTTATTACAGCAGATAACCACACACGTCCTCCATACCCCATCTAAGCGGTTTGGGTAAGGCTGCCCACATCCCCAGGGTATGTGGATAGACACGTTACCCATCTCTGACCACTGAGGGTGCTTTATCTTCTTTGCTCAGTGTTCACATCTCATGTAAAAAAGTCTTGCCCAGAAATTTTAAGTACTAGAAAAAATTTTTTTGCAAGAATTTTAATGCTGTTGGATGTTACCCCATGAGAAAGGTTGATCAGGTTCTTGTCGTTCATGATACCAACACAAATTAAATAACTAAAGGTTGAGAATAGGTCTCTTATACTTTGACTAATATTCTAAATGCTGCTATACTTGAAGCTAGGTAAGCTTATCATTTCAGTTACTGAAACAAATTGTCTTTTATTTCTCCTTTATCTAGGATTTTGATTATTTCCAACCAAAAATGTACCCACTAACAAGAACATGTTTACATTAGAAAAGGATACTTTGCCTAGATAGACACTTCTAAAGTAACATATCTGAGATAACAATTATATTCTCTGAGCAATTTATTTACACATTGTCACAGTGTCAGTTCAGTGGAATACGGATGCCTTCGGTAACCTTGAGCAGAAAAGATAATAGTCTACCATATAAAGGAAGACATTCACAAAAGTGACACTAAGGTTGGTTTTGACGGACTGCTTTGATGATGAATAGATACATTCTTGTACAATATTTTAGATTATAACAGAGACATTAAGACCATGCACTGTTTGTTACATTGCTTAGTGATTGACTATGGTGGTTGTGAAATCAAAAACCTGGAAAGGATTTAAAATCAGAGAGATGGAAACAGGACAGTCTCTGAAATGGACCACAATAATGGCCCCTCCTGACATTTTGACCATTGCATAGTGTTCTCCTCTCACAAGACAGCCAGCTTGCTTCTAATCAACAGAACACAGCAAAGAAAATGGAATGTCACCCCAGTAATTACATTACATGAGCCTGTATCCTGCAAGTTCCCTCTTGCTAGGAGACTCTTAACTCTCTCCCTTGCTGGATTGAATGAAGGGGACACGTGGAATTGCCCATACGGCAAGAAACTGAAGATGATGTGATGTCTGACCACCAGGCAGCAAGGAACTGAGGCTCTCAGCCCAACATCCCACTCATAACTGATTCTACCAACAACCACACGAGCTTAGAAGCACACCCTTCTCCAGTCAAGCCTCAGATGAGACACTGGCCCTGGCCAACACCTTGATTCAAACCTGTGTGAGACAATGAAACACAGAATGCAGGTAACCGATTTCTGACCTACAGAACCTTCAATATGATATATGTGTTGTTTTAAGTCACTAAGTTTGTAAAAATATTGTTATGTGCAAGAGATAACTGATACACCTTGATTTGAATGTTAAGAGCAATGAATTGTTAACTTATGACAGATCAATATACCATACAAGTTAATTTTGATACAAGAAAACATACGTTAGCTATATTCTGGGATCACTTCCATAAATTGAATTTCTTCTTGTGAAAGTAAACATTGCTTAAGTTGTTTACTTGTTGGGGCGCCTGGGTGGCACAGCGGTTAAGCGCCTGCCTTAGGCTCAGGGCGTGATCCCGGCGTTATGGGATCGAGCCCCACATCAGGCTCCTCTGCTGGGAGCCTGCTTCTTCCTCTCCCACTCCCCCTGCTTGTGTTCCCTCTCTCGCTGGCTGTCTCTATCTCTGTCAAATAAATAAATAAAATCTTTAAAAAAAAAAGTTGTTTACTTGTTTATCTTGTTACTACTCGTGAGATAACTAAATTTTATACTTTCTGTAATTAGTTTCTTGGTAAAGTACAGAAATAAGAAAGTCTGCAGCTCATGTACCTTCAGCTTTAACATTAGAAAAATGCCACCATTTATTTCAAACTTTAAAAACAACATTTTATGTATATTTTTGAACAATTAGGATGGAAATGATCAATACTGGAAAAAGTAAAGGGCATCATTTTAAAAGGAATTTAAATCCTATGCATACCACTAAAAGCACTTAAAATTCTATTTGTTAGTAAATGTTTAAAACAGATTTACTTTCTAGACAAAATATCTCTTCATTAACCTTTGTCTTAATTGTTCCAACACACTTCTTTCTACCAGAATCAAAACATGCTATAAAAATGCAATTTTCTCCTGGCTAGAATTAAATGAACCTCCATGGTAATGAGCCTTAGATCACACAATTTCAATTCTTTTCTATTTATTGCAAGGCAGACCCTGTTTTATTTTTGTTTTATACCCTGGAAAGTACCAGTTACATGATTGGGCAAACTACATATTTCCTTAGGAGTCACAGGTTACTTGAATACACAATGAAAGAGTCGGTGTAAATCAGGATCTATAAAGCTGCTGACAGCACAGAAAGGTAAGGAAATGGAATGATGTGGGCTGGGCATCCATTAAGAGGGAGCTGGGTGGACAGAAGGGCTCGGGAGGGCACTGATGCTCTATTTAATGAGGGCAACTACCATGCAATGTTGCCAGTGCAGTGTAAGTTTAAAATGGGAAAAAGGAAGTTCAAGTTTTTATGTGAATTCTATGAACTTTTATATTTCGGAAGCCAGTGGAAATCTATTTTTTAAAGCATCATCTGACTTGGTTTGATCTATGGGCTGACAGTTTATGACTTTCGGAGTTCTGTCTATAAGGTATTTTCTGGTCCAACCGCACTCTTAGTCTGACGTCATGTGATTTATCATTATCCCCCTACCTTCTGAGGAGTATGGGCAAATTTACTGATTAACTTCAGAAACGAAGAATTATGGCCAAATAAAGGATTCCTCAGAAGCTTTTTTAAAAAACGTTTTCCCCTTGCTTTCATTTGTATACTTGCAATTCATCCACTTTATAATAAACAATATGTCAATAACCCTCTTCCAATTTAAACTTTTAATACCTCACTCAAAACAAATAGTTGTCGGGTGCCTGAAACTCAGGAATTCTGCTTTTTAAAGCTAGATTTACTGCCAATATAATTGAGAAAAAGCGCTCTTCCAATAAAAAAGGCAGTTGGATCGCACAGGACTCAGGAGTGGAGCTATACAGCTTTCCTATGAATCTTTAGACTAAGGCAAGAGATCAGTTTGGGTCCCCCCCCCCCAGAAGAGAACTGCTAGCAACATGCTAAGGACAGTGGTTATAGCTTTAACCGATATGGACCTTGAACCTGGACAGACTCATGGTTTCACACTTGTAAAGACCTTCAGAGACTCCCTCACAAAGCTTGATCCGAAGTAGATTCGATGTGCATGTGTACCAACATATCCTGATGTAGCCCTGGCTCTTATTTATCCTACCTGGGGCAACATTTTGGGCTTTATTGGCCATTTTAAACAAAACCCCTAGATTCTGACTGAAATTCCAAAAATCACCTAAGCTGGGGGTACCTGGCTCAGTTGTTAAGTGTCTGCCTCCAGCTCAGTTCATGAACCCAGGGTCCTGGGATCGAGTCCCTGTTGGGCTCCCTGCTTAGCTCCCCCTGCTAGTGCACTCGTGCTCTCTCTCTCACACGTGCTCATGTGTGCAAATAAATAAATAAATACGTAAAATCTTAAAAAAGAAAAAAAGAAAAAACAAAACAACCTAAGCTAATTCTTAAACAAAGCATAAATAATATTTTAATCAAAAAAACTCAATTATGATAGATATCAAATTTACATTTTATTAGGTCATTAATCTTGCTATTTGCATTGTCCTGTCCCTTCTAAATTTTACATGTAAAACTGCTGTATATTTCTTTTGATACCGCACTTTGGTTTTTAGAGCAGAGTTAGGTTACAGAAAAATTAAACAGAAAGTATAAAGCTCCTATATGTACTCCCACCCCCAGTTTGCTCTGTTATTAACACCTGGCATTAGCATGGTGCATTCGTTAAAATTGACGAACCAATATTGATACATAATTATTAACTAAAGTCCACTGTTGACATGAGGCTTCACTCTTGCCTTGTAGAGTTCTATGGGTTTAGACTGACTTATAATGTCATATATCCACCATTACACTATCATACAGAATAGTTTGGGTGACCTAAAATTCTCCTTTTCTTCAGCTACCCACCCCTCTTTCCCCCTGAACCTCTGGTAACCACTGATCTTTTTACTGTCTGCATAGTTTGCCTTTTCCAGACTGTCATGTGGTTGGAACCATACAGTATGTCCTCTTTTTGGACTGACTTCTTAGCAATATGTACTTAAGCTTCCCCTGTATCTTTTGGTGGTTTTATTCTTTTTACTGCTCAATCACATTACACTATGAATGTACGACAAAGAGCTGCATTTCAGTAAGAAGAAAATTGATCAAAATAACTTCAAGCCTGTTGTTTAGAAATAAATCTTTGCAGATAAAGTGAGACCCGGGAAAAGTTAACTGCTACAGAATTTATATGCAAAATACTTACAACATAAGTTTCTTGTGGATATATAAATTAATTCATAGATATCTGTTTAACATTTCAAATTTTTTTCTGAAAATATAGATTACAATAAATCTGTCTCAATTAAATACACTTTAACATATCTGAATCCTCTGAATAATGACTATGCTAAAATAACAGACTTTGCAGTTCTCAAATGGTAGACCCCATCTTTACAGTATAAATATAGATGAAACAATTATTCTACAATTTAAAACCTACTTTTATTGTTGGGTTCAAGAAGTAACAATAAAAGTAAATGTTGTGTGTGTCACATAAAGCTCCTAATTATTTTAAATGTCGTGCAGTTTAGGATATGAAAGTGTTTGTAAATAGATGCTATAAAATTTCACTGGGACTCAATCTGGTTCTATTGCTTTCTTTCTACTGAGAGACAAATCTAATTTATTTTGACATGTTTGAATTCAATATATTTGCAAATCAGTGTCAATTAAAGAACTGTTTTTATATCTACTATAAGGGAATTTAATGAAATGGGAAGAAAAAAAAGAGCATCCACCAGAACTCTTATTATTTGTAACCTTGGAGCAATTGCATCAGGGTGATCTGATTTTACTTATTTAGCCAAGAAAGTCAGTTTTAAAAAGACATGAATCAGGAGAGAAATGCCAGCTTTCCCAGAATTTTTAGGATGGATCGTAGATTAAAAAAAGATTAATAAAGGATGAAATGGTTAGACCCTGTATTTTTTACATCTTTTCCAAGGCATGTTTGCTATTTTAAGAGTTTTGCATCTTTCTGATCCACAAAGCATCCTTATCTTGAAGACAAGAAAACTGATGCCCTGAGTAGTAAACCATTTCTCAAGTCCAGAGAGCTATCTGAAGCTAGATCTGCACCCTAGGGTGTATGTATTCATTGGTTTCACTTATTATTCACATTAATAGAATTTATCTGATCTTCTTTAGTCACTGGCTCTCAAAGTTTATAAGAATTACCTGAAGAATTTATTAAAAATTGCAGATTTTTTTCCTGCATCATGCTTAAAGATTCTGATTCAGGGGGTCCATAGGGTCAGACCCAGGAATATAATTTATAAAATTCTGGCTTAATGGGGCGCCTGGGTGGCTCAGTCATTAAGCGTCTGCCTTCAGCTCAGGGCATGATCCCGGAGTCCTGGGATCGAGCCCCACATCAGGCTCCTCTGCTGGGAGAGATATCTGTTTAGCATTTCAATTTTTTTTTTCTGAAAATATAGATTACAATAAATCTGTCTGAAGAAGGAGAGCTTCTTCCTCTCCCACTCCCCCTACTTGTGTTCCCTCTCTCGCTGGCTGTCTCTCTCTCTCTTAAATAAATAAATAAAATCTTAAAAAAAAAAGAATTTACTTACTACCTATGTGATCTTGCAAAAATTCTTATCTTTCCTATTCTTTTTTTTTTTATCTGTAAAGTGGACATTACCTACTTAGAAGATGATGGAGTGTACTAAGGGACATAATGTGGACAAAAGACTCTCCTTAAAGTTAGCATAGAGTAAGTACTGCATACATTATGGCTTTATTAATAAACTATTTTATGGGCTCTACTTCTGGAAGTTTAGCATAAATATTATACTGATATACAAGTTTGTCTCACTGACAGGAGGAACAACAACAACAAAAAACTTGAACACTTTTAAGTTGAATACTTCCAAACAAAGAAAACGACCAACAAGACAAAAAGGCAACCTACAGAGTGGGTAGAAATACTTGCAAATGATATATTCATAAGGGGTTAATATTCAAAATACATAAAGAACTTCTACAAGTCAACAACAAAAAACCCAAATACTCCAATTTAAAAATGGGCGAATAAATAGACATTTTTCCAAAGAAGACATCCAGACGACCAACAGGTGCATGGAAAGACGCTCAACACCACTCATCATCAGGGAAATGCAAACCAAACCCAGGATGGGATATCACCTCACACAGCTTGGAATGGCTGGTGTCAAAAAGACAAGAAATGAGAAGTGTTGGTGAGGATGTGGAGATAAAGGAACCCTCATGCACTGTTGGTGGGAATGCAAACTGGTGGAGCTGCTCTGGAAAACAGATGGAGGTTACTCAAAAAGTTAAAAGCGGAAATACCATATGATCCAGTAATCCCTCTACTAGGTATTTACCCAAAAGAAAACAAAAACATGAGTTAAAAAAGATATGTCCACCCCTATGTTTACCACAATATTATTTGCAATAACCAAGATAGAGAAGCAACAAAAGTGTCCATCAATAGATGAATGGATAAGGAAGATACTATATACATAGTATATGCAACAGAATATTACTCAGCCGTAAGAAAGAATGAAATCTTGACATTTGCAATAAGATGGATGGGTCTAAAGGGTATTATGCTAAATGAAATAAGTGAGACAGAGAATGACAAATACCATATGATCTCACTATATCTGGAATCAAAACAAAACAAACAAAAAAACAGAAACAGAAATTCGTAAACACAGAGAATAAACTGGTCATTGTCAGAGGGGAGGGAGGTGGAGGGGGGCAAAAAAGCTCAAGGGGATTAAGGTACAAACCACCAGTTATAAAACAAATAAATTACAGAAATGAAAGTATAGCACAGGGAATCCAAGCAACAATACTGTAATAATGTTGCATGCTGAGAGATGGTGACTACACTTATTATGGTGACGACTCAGTGACGCACACAGTTGTCAGATTACTCGGTCCTACACCTGAAACTAACATAACATTGTATGTCAACTATCCTTCCATGATAAAAATGAAAAGAAGCAACTTTATTTAAAATGCTAACAAATACATACAAATGAAATATGTGTAATTATACGTATAACATACTAGAGATCTTTGTTCTTTGATGCATGTCTCTGTGGAAGTGGGGTTTTAAAATTTTATGTATATACTCGTTTACTGTGATAAAAATAATATGATAAAAGCAAACATAAAAAGATTGTTACTTAAAAAGTAGTAGGTAAGATGATCAAATACTTATTATTCTGGGGGTCAAAAAAACTTGGTAACTATTTATTTACTTACTTATGTATGTATTTATAGAGAGGGAGAAGGGGGAGGGGCAGGGGGAGAGAGAGAATCTTTTTTTTTTTAAATCATTTTTTTTTTAAAGATTTTATTTATTTGACAGAGAGAGACAGCCAGCGAGAGAGGGAACACAAGCAGGGGGAGTGGGAGAGGAAGAAGCATGCTCCTAGTGTAGGAGCCTGATGTGGGACTCGATCCCAGAATGCCGGGATCACGCCCTGAGCCGAAGGCAGACGCTTAACTACTGTGCCACCCAGGCGCCCCGAGAAAGAGAATCTTAAGCAAGCTATGTGCTCAGCACGGAGCCTGATGCAGGGCTCAATCTCACGAAACCAAGATCATGAGCTGAGCTGAAACCAAGAGTTGGACGCCTAACTGAGCCATCCAGGTGCCCCAAAACTTGGTAACCTTAAAACATTACGTTCAGAATTCAGAATCCAAAGTTATTTTACTCTCTTTATCAGACCTTATACTGCGAAAGGAGCAGAAAAATAAGTTTACCTCTCCAAAGAGTGAAACTGGTGTGTAAACATCTAGCCATTCTTTTTGAAGTCTTCTCATAATCCCAACAGTTTAAAGGTATAAAATGACAGGCATAAGTATCCCCTTCGCAGCAAGTTAAATGATCTCACTGAATTCTATTAATACGTACATAATATCTCCATAAACTTATCTGCTAATGAATATATGAGAAAAAAATGGAATACTTTTAATAAGTAATATTGCTCTTGGCTAATACTGCAGATTATGTCTTAAGCACTCAGATTTTCCCTTCCTAGTTCTCAGTCACAGAACAATTTTACATCTGAAATGGGGATAATATTTTTCTTTTTTCTATTTTTTATACCTTTAAATCCATAGACCTTTTCTGTCTTCATTCAAAAATAACAACCAGGGTGTGGAATTGGCATAGTAGAGGTGGGCTCTGAATCTTAAAAAAACAACAATCACAAAATCATTTAAAATTCAATACGTTTACTTATAGAGGTTCACCCACTCATTCAGTAAACACTTACTGAATACATACCATGTGCCTGGCATCCACTAGGCAATAAAAATACAAAGACAGGAGAGAAGAAATGGATTGTGCATTCATAAAGCTTATAGCCTTACAGGCAAACCAGACAGTTATGTGAAAAATTATAGTAAAATGTGGTAAGCATAGTAATATTAGATTTCCGATTATACGTTCAATAGTAAACATGGTGCTCACCATTTATATTTTATGTCCCTCAGATACCTATAAAGTAACTGCGGGATCAGGGGCTGCAGGGTTTACAAAATATGCTAGACGAAGCATGTTCATTTCTGGCAGATCAATCTACTTACTGAAGATAGTGTACAATGTGTATATAAATACTTAGGGATGATCTCTGAGGAAACAGTTTCATGTTTTGGCTCATTTACCTACTTAGGGGTGGCTCTTTCTCCATTATAGATGAATTTGTGCATTTGAACTTTTGAAAGGCATGACAGCAAATTTAAAACAGGACCTCTAATGCTTTTATTTGTTATTTTCTATTGATTAGATTCAATGCCTTTGGTATGAAATAGTCATATAAAGATGAGAAATCGCCATAAATCTTGAAATCTATTAAGACAGTCATACAAAAACATCAAAAAAAGGGGAAAAGAATGCATATATAGAGCATTTGATATTTCTATTTAATTCTACTTTGATAGTTGAATAAATGCACTACATCAAATATATGACTAAATAATAAAATATAGGCATAAAATAATAAAAACACACATTCAAGATCTCCAGAATTTTTAGGAAAGAAAGAAGTCATTTTTTTTCATTAAGTGTTGTTCATACCCTAGAAAAATAGTGCACTAATGCCATTTATGAAGGATGGTGTATCATCAGTATTCAATACTGTATTAGATAAATTTGTCACTATTTAGAAAGTGGGAGAACTTTATTTTCATTTAAATTTTTGCTGAAGAGGTTGTAATATATACATTATTTCTAGGCTTACTTTTTATTATGATCAGGATAACTATAAACAAATTCTTTACTTAGCACAATCACTTGGTTATTGAGCCAAAGACAATGAAGCAAAAAGTGGTAAAAAAAATAGTTTTCTGGTTATCCTTAAATATTTTAAATGATGAAATATTTTATTTTTTATATTTTTAAAGATTTTATTTATTTCAGAGAGAGAGTGAGCGAGAGAGAACATGAGCAGGGGCAGAGGGAGAGGGAGAAGCAGACTCTCCACTGAGCGTGGAGCCCCATGTGGGGCTCAATCCCAGGACCCTAGGATCATGACCTGAGCCGAAGGCAGATGCTTAACCAACTGAGCCACCCAGGCGCCCCAATGATGAAATATTTTAAGCATAATTAAAATAAGGAACTTACTCTAAGATACATATCTGATCTCAGATTTAACTAATTTTTAAATATTTTTGTATTTGCTTTTTAAAAAAATTACAGATGCCATCAACAAAATGAAAAGACAACCTGTGGAATGGGAGAAAATAATTGCCGATCACATATCTAATAAGGGGTTGATATCCAAAATATATTTTAAAAAAATATCTGTTTAAAAAGTGGGTAGAGGGACTATTGGGCAAAGTAGGTATTTTTCCAAAGAAGGCATCCAGATGTTCGACAGACACATGAAAGGATGCTCAACATCACTCACCATCAAGAAAATGCAAATCAAAACCACAGTAAGATATCACCTCACAACTGTCAGAATGGCTAGAATAAAAAAGATGAGAAATAACAAGGGTTGGCAAGGATGCAGAGAAAGGGGAACCTTCATGGACTGTTGGTGGGAATGCAAACTGGTGCAGCCAGTTTTCCTGGAGGTTCCTCAAAAAATGAAAAGCCGAATTACCAAATGATCCAGCAATGCCACATCTGGGATATATATACAAAAGGAAAGAAATCACTGTCTTGAGTAGTTATTCGTACCCCCATATCACTGCAGCACTGTTTATCATAGCCAAGACATAGAAACAACCTAAGAGCCCATTGGTGGATGAAAGGATAAAGAAAAAATTTTATATATTCTATTACATATTATACACATGTAATTCAGTCATAAAAACGAAGGAAATCCTGCCATTTGCAACAACATGGATAGACCTAGAGGATATTATGCTAAGTGAAATAAGTCATATAGGGAGGCACAAATACTGTATGATCTCACTTATATGTGGAATCTTAAAAAATCCTAACTCATAGATACAGAGAACAGATGGGTGTTTGTCAGAGTCAAGGGGGTGGGGTGGGAGTGGCTAAAATGGGTGAAGGTGGTCAAAGGGTATAAACTTCCAGTCTTATTTGAAAGTTGCTAAGAAAACAGCACTTGAAAGTTCTCCTCACACACAAAAAAATTATAGCCATATGAGGTGGTAGATGTTAACTAAACATATTGTAATCACTTCATAATACAGACATATATCAAATCATCATGTTGTGCACTTCAAACTATTACAATGTTATACGTTAATCATATCTCAGTAAACCTGGGGAAAAAATATATCTAGGTCTCCCCTACCCAGTTCCTTTATCCGTTCCCAGTTATTAAAATTGGAACAAAGTTTAAAAAGCCTGAGAGGCTGTTTTGACAAACAAAACTTTGTGTCAAAATTTCTCCATAAATATGGTAATTTATTATTTAAAATCCATTAGCGAAGAGTTGTAAACACCCACGCACCAAAACCAGATTCACTACGCTTACTATACCTGCCTGGCAACTTGATTTCCCTCTTTCTTGAGTAATACCTACTTGACACATTGAGAAATAATATATATTATTTCTATAATATATATTAATATATTATATATAATATATTAATATATATATTGTATATAACATATATATATTAATATATATTATTCATCTATATGATAACATCTATATGATAATCATGTAATCCTGGAAGTCGTTTTGTAATTGCCATCATTTTTAATGTGACATGTCCTTCCATGAAATATTTTCCAGAGAGATTTTACTTTTCTAATCTATCTGTTCTTCCACTTTTTTTGCCGAAGAAGCTAAGAGACTATTGGTTATGTCGATAGATTAAAAACAGACAAAATGTCTGTATTTTCCTCCCATCCAGAGGTGGAGTTTATGTTTCCTTCCTGTGTCTCTAGGTTATTCCCGCCATTGCTTTGACCAACAGAAATGAAAGAGAAATTAATGCGACATTGCAGCTTCGTTAAAGGCAGAGCCTTGTGGCTTCAGCCATCACACAGGTGGAAGGAGAGCTGCTCTAACAAGTCATGTGGGAAGTCCCAGTGTCACCGATTTAAGTATGAAAAGGACAGCGAAAGCAACATGGTGAGAAAGGCCAGGCCATCCCAGCCACTCTGGCTGCAGGACAATGCCCAGGTGACCCTGAGCTAGGCAATTTACAGGATCTTTGGAAAATCTAAATTGTTTTTGTCTTTAGTCATGAAACTTGGGGACAGAGAATAGAAAAATCCAATCCATTCTTAGAAGCAAGGCACCATAGTAAAAACCTAACCAAGGGCCCTTGCTGGAGGGGTCTGGCGGGCAGGCGTTGGCAGGGAAACGAAGGGGGGCTGTGAACGGACGCTGGAGGAGGGGTGAGCACACCGTCAGTGGGGGCTGCAGAGGCGATGACAGAATAGTTACTCAAGGTTGGACAGAGGACAGCCTTTGTGGTGCAGTTGCAAAACCCTCAGCAAAACTGCCACCGGTAGTCACGTGGAAGAGACGAACTTGGGAACTAACAAAGTGGCAGGTTTGACTCAGATTTCCTGAAAGACTCCACTGCTGCCTAGCGCTACTGCGATGAAAGTGCCTCTCCTGCCCCTGTCCCATCAACAGATGCCTTCAGTTCACAGGTCCTTGAATCAAGAAGAACTACACCTGGGGGACACTGTCCACATGTGGATTTAGTTTAAGTGATGTGATCTTGAAGTTCAACCATGATGCCGTCATGGGACAAGACTTTTGCAGATCATAACAGCATAAGTGTTTGCTTGTTTCTTTGTTTTTGCATGGGAGGAATGTAAATAATTGTGGACGAAAGGTAGACTATGGTGAGTTAAAAAAAACAGAAGCAAATGTTTTTCTGTTCCTTCCATCAAGAAGTGGAGTCTATTTTTCCCTTCCTTTGAATTTGGGCTGTCCCTGTGAAAGGCCGTGATCAGTAAAAAGTGTATGTGTGTGTATATTTGTGTCTATGTGAGTGCAAGTATGTTTGTGTGTGTATGTGTGTGTGAGTGTTTGTGCCTGTGTTTGTGTGTATGTGTGTGTGAGTGTGTATGTGTGTGTGTGTGTGTGTGTGTGTATGAGTATGTGCATATGAGGGATGGGCAGGAGTGACTTTATGGGACTTCGAGCCTCAAACTCAAAATGCCCTGAGGCTTCTACTCTGTCCTGAGGCTGCACGTGGAACCACCCAGCCTCGCCTCTCGAAGGTTGAAAGATTCCATAAGGAGACAGGTCAGACCCCCCCAACAAGAACATCAATCACCACCCCACCCACCAGCTGAATGCATATGTATTGGCCAAGACAGCACTGAAATTCCCCTCCGCCTGACTACACTTTAGACAGGCTTCTTCCTGACTCTAGGTCCCTGATCTCTCTTTTCTTACTTTACTTTGGAAAACTTACACCAGTAAAGGATTTCTCCGCCTCTCTGAGATGTAAATCTTTTAAAAAGCCTTTTGCCAATTTCACAACCCAGGACTGTCTTCCTCAAGGACCTGGGAGCTCTGCCTCTGAAATGTAATCATCGGGGAAAATAGACGCCCTATGACCCTGAGGTTAGGATCCAGACTTTGGTGGCATTTGCTGCAAACTATGAAACCATCTCAATCATGAAGACAGGAGAGGTGGGCCCATCAGCAAACACAGGTGGCCGATCCCTGGGCACCCCAGCTCTTGATAACTCTGCTTCAGCAGAGGGGAGTTCAGACTGAGTTCTGGCCTCGCTTGTTGATGGCAATAGCCTTGCACGAATTCTTCCTTGCCTGTTTAAATTTGCATGTTGAGCTTTGATAGTAGCATAACTGAGCCTATGTGAAACTGACCAACCCACAGAACCACGAGAAACAGTACATTGTTGTTGTTTTAAGCTATTAAATTTGGAAAGGGAGTTCTGCAGCAACAGATGATTGATGCACATAGGAAAAAATCCCACATTGAATACAATTTTGGTCTCAAATCTCCATCCAGGAGTCACCAAGCATTTATAGGACACCTATCTTGAGCAAATACTGCATTTATAGGTATCAAGGATCATATGATTCATTTACTTGTGACAGTCCCTGTTCATGCCCATTGCCCTAGCTTAAATATTAAAGGGTGTCCCCTTTACTCTCATTAGTGCCCTGCTTTGGGCAATAAATCACATGCTCTTCACTGACAGTAGACACTACATGGATATAGTTAAGGGGACTATGTAGCTCTCTCACTTAAGAAATCTACATTCTATTTTGTGAGATGAAGTACGTACTCAGGTTTAGTTCTTTCTGTTTTGCATTACACATTTTTGGCATTAATACAGTAATTCCTGCTTTCCCTTGTCTGTGATCGCCTAGTGTCTCTTTCCCTGTCCCTCTCTTAGTGTGTGCATATCTGTGTGATTTTTGTCTTGAATATACTGTTTAATGGCATAGAACCACGTATGAAAAGTTTACCAGAAATAACACAGAATGAGAAGAGGATGAAGCAAATAGCGCAGCTATTAAGCTCCAAAGCAGTTTGGAGATGAACGACTCCGCCATCATAAATTGGTGATAAAAATGCTGTGATTGCAAATCAACATTTAAATTGTGTAAAAGTCTGTTTTCCACGTAGAGTGTGGAAGCAGAGCGATCTTCCATAAAACGCCTCTGCTTATATCTCTTGTTTAACACCATCTTCAGAGTCCTCCATGATAATGAACAAAGTTGGTAATGGAGCTCATAAGAGCCTTCACAATTGGACTCACCACCGACCAGTCTTGCCCAGAGATCCTTATGCCCTATGCTAAGACTTTGATTTTAGAACATTTTATAAGCACATGGTAAGCAATTTGACTCAGTGTAAATCTCTTTGTTGTTTGTTATGTTTTCTTGCTCAATAACAATGATTATTTGATTAATTTCTGCCTACTACATAGATTATAAGCTCTCTGAGGACAGAGACCATGTACATTTTGCATTATTACTCCTAGTGCACTGTATGTGCTCAATACATATTCATTGGCAGGATGAAAAGAAGAACAAATACCACTTGAATATAGCAGTCATTTTATCTCATCTGTTCATATTTTCAATGTGTGTTTTCTCTAATAGATCATAAATTTTAGAGAGACCATATTTGTGCTTATATTTAAAACAACAAAAAGGTTTGTTGAATATGTTAATGGACAAAGACACTGGATGGATTAGTTAACTTCAAGGAGAAATAACTTCAGTTTTTCTGCTTTATCTATCTCATCCTGCCCTCCACTGAAATCACAGCTCATAGAATATTCTGGAAACTTCTGCAAAGAAACAAGTCAACTATTCCATCAGTGAGATAGAAACAGGCTTCGCCAAGAACTTCGTTGTTGGTTCATACTGGACATTGGGAATGTCAGCGTCTGGGATTGTATCTCTATGTAACAATAGTAGAGGGAGTTATTTTGTTTATGAAGATGGGTCAGTGATGAGATCAAGAATAACAAAGCCATATCCTGTCATGAGAACCATGTAGCTTTAACCATCACATATATATTTGGGGCATTATTGTTTAAACTAACATTCAAACTGAGTAGAAATCCATTCTCCACACTGCAACTAGAGTGGTATTTCCCCAGGATTTTTTTTTTTTTTTAAATCGAGAAACTGGTGATGGTCTATTAACCAACGATGGTAGAGAAACGGGCTTGTGACATTTTGCTTTACTTAACATCTTCTTTTCCTTCCGCATACCAAAATTTGCCTTTTGGCAATTTCTCCTTTCTACTTCTCTTGTTTTGATAAGATGGTAATTCCATGTCTTCCTTCCAATCAGAAGAGAAGACTCTGTACCTCATCACCTGGGGGCAGCCACAAGACAGGCAATTAGTGTGGCCTCTTTGTTCACTGTATAAACTCCTTGAGAACAACGCGTACATCTTAAAATCTTTGCATGGCCAACACCTGGGATAAGCGTATTAAATAATCATATCATGACTATTTATTAAGCATGTGCTCCACAGTAGGTTCTTTGCAAAGCTCTTCCCCTCACATATAAAGTCGTTAAGTATTGTATCTCCAGGAAAGCTGGTCTCAGGGAGCTTCAATAACTGGTCCAAGTTCAACCAATGTCTGATATCCAACAGCCAGGACTCAAACCTTGGTATTTATTGTGTTGTTTTGCCTCAGAAAAGTTTGCATTAACTATTAATAAACTCAAAATAATGTGCCCTATGATATGTTGGACTTGAACTAAACACTTTCCATAGATACAATGCAATGAAAGAAGGCTGGAATCAGTAATAACACTCTCTGTTTGGGAAAACTTGTTTCAAATTCTAAACTGCTCAAACTTGAGTCCTTTGTTGCTGGTAGACTGGCTTCACTAGGCTCTGAGAGCAAATGTCAGACTCTACCATAACCTTGAAGATGTGAAGAAGAATTATACTCCATGTGAATGCAGAGGAAGCCTGTGAAAGCAGGAATGAAGATTGCCAGAGTCACACTTTCAATAGTTAAAGACGCAAAATCTAGTATCTTAGAGGCAAGATTTTAGTAGCACCATAAAAAGACAGGAAATGTTATCTTCAGGTAAAGTCAACCCTCCTATTCGACAATAAATCTAAATTAAAATAGTAAACAACTGTAGCAAACAAATAAGGCTCTCTGCATGTGGATTTATTTTATATTAATAGCTTTTCTCTTTTTCATTTTTTGAAACCAGACGAATAGTTCTCCCTAAACAGTTGTACTTATTGATTAAAAAAAAAATCTTTTCTCAAAATCCCAAGTCCAGACTTGTGTGGTTTATATAAGAATAATGGCAAACTTCCTCAACATAAGGTAATTTTAATTCTCTTGAATAATGCAATGCTAACTAGAACTGCTCACTCACCATTTCCTTGGCCATTCTGATAACATTGTTTTCATTCCTCATAGTATATAAAAATGGATTTCTGGATTTTAAATGATGCTTTTTCTCTTTTTTTGCATATCAGGAGGTGGACTGTTAATCCTTTTTAGTTCTTTATAAAATCTACTCTTTTTATTCTTCAATATAAAGCCTCCTGAGAAACTTATTTTAAATATAAGTTGTATTTAAATTTTTGCAGTGTCGGTTGTTACAAGATTAATTCAAATTTATCAGCAAAGTATCACTATTTTACTTTAATAGGGAAACCGAAAAGATTATTTTCTTTATTCAAGGTATTGGAATTTTTAAAAGATGTCAAGATATTTATATGTGTAATATTCTTATTTTGGATTTAATATATTAAATTTGAATAATACTGAAATTAAATACGACTCAATATTTTTCTAAGAGTTAGCAAATAGCAACTTGTTCAAGTGGTTCATAAAGATACCCCAGCAACATTTGCCCCTTCTATGTGGTATATATACAAATATACATTTTAAATTTCTGTTTTTTATGGAAATTACATTTTAATATACATAAATCCTTAAAAATGAATATAAATGTGCCTTAAATCATGCAAAGTTTAATAATCAATGTTGATACTCTTTCATTTTAAATAAATACCAAAGGTATGTCTATATTGGTAGCATATTTGTTTGCAAAATTTGTAAATAATTGTCTTTGGTAAAATTTTTGATAAATTGTATGATGTATCGCATTTCCCACTCAAAATCAATATTCACATTTAGACTCCATGATGTATTCCAGACATGCTGACCTTTCCATGATATTTACCTCTAGAACTGAGGACAAGTGAGTCCTTGTGTGTTTAGTCCATCATCCTGGGATGAAGTTTGAATATTCTTCGAATGCTAACTCACTTGACCTATAGGAGTCAATCTATTCTTAAGTAATATGTGTTTGAACTACTACTAGGATTTTGATATTTCTGCCTGGATTAAATGAAAGATATATAAAACATATTTTCTGATTATAACACTATGGTTATTTTCCAGAAGATCCAAGTAGATAACTGACTGAAAATCTCTTATCAGATCTGGCCATGCAGCAGCAATGAGAGTGTGCCCCAATAATCTCCAAGTATAGGAAGCACGTTGACCAAGGTTCTCTTGTGCTCTGAAGTCTACTGCTATTTCAGTGCAGGTCATGCTTCCTAGGTGCTGCTTGTAGTCATCACTGAGAAAAGCAGAGATGTTACAGTGGGTCCCTTTCTGGGAGACACTGAACTTCTCCTACGTCTGACTATGGTTTGAGGGCTCCCTGATCATCATGTGAAACTTACTTAAATGACACAGCAGTCACTTCAATGACCCAGTAGCCTCAGATGTTCTACACAAACCTCTCTCCCTCTTCTTTCTTTGGGGTCAGAATGGATGTGGTTTGAAGGTTCCCTAGCCTTACTCTGCTTTCTCCTCATTTCTTCCACACAAGTGTTTTCCCTAAAGAACTTGTTACATCTCATCTTGATGTCTAATTGCTAGAGGAAGGACCAAAACGAACATAGGGCAAGGGGACTAAATTTTGAAAAAGGAGTATTAGTATTTCAAAAGATATTAATTGAATTTAAGATATCCATGAACATTTAGAAAAACAGTTCTGGGGAAAACAAAGACATTTGAAAGATGTTAATATATAATTTTAATATATAATAAAATGGTACTAATATATAGACATAGTAAAATAAAGATGAATGAATTGAATAGATTTAATATACATTAATTTATATAGAGACAAAAAAGAAAATGTTGAGGGTTATAATTAGCCATTACTTAAATATTTTAACAAGGGAGAAGAGTTTGTCATATGTTGTAAGATATACTAAACTAGTATGAGAAACTGGAATTAACATATCTTTCAGGTCAGCAACTACATGGTTAATATCACTCTTTTTTCCCACTTTAATGGCAGACACAGCCAAGTTCACAGAATTCTTTTTCCCAATAAGAACAATCCTTGTCAAGATATCTGCTAATAATTGATAGAAGAGCATTGTTACTTGTCTTAAGTAAGGAGTTTAGCTCAGTTTCAATTAAAGGGCAGCAGAATATGCCACCCCAAAATAGGACTGTACAAGTTGAGGGCGTGCCTCTCCAAAATATGCCAATTTGGCATATTGATTATTTTGAGATGTAGGCACTCAAAAAATAACAAATGCAGGGAGATGCTTTCTCTGAGCTCCTGTTATGTGTCTAAAGACAGTCCCCCCAAAAGAAGCTCAGTTGTCAGAGATTCCCTCCCCAGTTGTTTCATTGACCAGAGAAATTGAATGACCATGGGAGAGGACACCTGAAGAAGACACCACACCCAGAAAAACCTTACCACAGTCATACCTGCCATCTAGTCTTCTATGAACTCATCTTCCCTAAAATCATCTTCCCTAAAAATCAGTTACTCTTCTCTGAGAGGCCTACATCTCTCATTCCCTTCCCCTATCAATATGGTGTTTAATCCTGAATTCTAAAGCCACCACTTCGAGTTATTCATTTTTCCTGGGTACCTCCCATGTATACATGAAGTATACATGTTAATGAACACCTCTTTGTTTTTCTTTTGTTACTCTGTCTTTTATTACGGGGGTCTCAGCTAAGAATTCAGAAGGGTAGAGGGAAAATTAATTTTCTTCCCTGGCACAGTCATCCTACTTGAAAGAGGAAGCAAATGCTAAAATTGATGAAGGCTCAGAGAAAAATGCATAGAATATAACTTAAAAGAGTTAAAATTAATTAAAATAATAATCTCAGCATAGGAAATGAGTTCCCAATGTCCATAACTATCTAAAGATTGAAGGGATGAGCTCCTCACAACTGAAAAAGAGACTAGTCAACTCTGTGGCAAGGATATTAGAAAAAGCAAGTATTTAAACTATTAGACTAAGTGTTTCCTATGATCTGTTTTGTCCATTACATGATATGCCTTTGAAAATATGATTTTTATTAAGATTAACCTATTTTTTTTTCTGCTTCCAATGAGAATCAGACTGTGGGAAGTGGTTTAAATTAAGATATGAGATTGCATATGGATACAGAGATACTTAATCACCTTAATAGTAATAACTCAAAACTAATGATTATTTATGTGAGGTAGGGGCTAGGAGTTCGACTTAATTCACTGAAACAGAAAAAAAAAAAAGAATCCAGTTGAAGACACTCTTAAGAAGGAAGGGGTGTTTTAACAACAAAGGATTAAGAGATGCCATTGACTCTTTATGAAATTTGTTTCAAGGAAAGGAAGAATAAGAAGAATGAAGAATGATGATTTGAGGTATGCAAACTCTAAGAGACCGAAATTTCTGACATTTCCTTCTCTGTCAAAAATATAAACTGGAAGAACCACATGAAACAGGAATGGTGCATGAAAATGGAAATTTGTTATAATTGTGAAATGTTGGATTGTGTGTATGCTTCTAAATCATATGAATGCTTGTTTATAATTGTAGAAATAAATATTACACAGTCTGAAAAGTTATATACTTCTCTAAATTTTGAGAAGAACTCAGTGTTTTCTGGAAAATATAAGTGTTCATCCAATGGCAAACAGATGAAGAAAATTGATGTCTTGATTCTCCATTTAACCTAATTAAATGACTCAAGGAGAGATTGAAGAGGTCATGAAATGAACAAAATAAGTGTTTCAAGTATTACAACCACCAAAGGGACCAAAGAGAAATAGGTGCACGCTTATCTTAATAATTACTATAAATCTGGCCATTATAAAAGTACACAAATATCTGTATGGGGTAAATAGCTTTCTCATTATGAGATTCCTCCCTCACTTAATTACTTGAAGTCGGCCCATCAGGGAACAACTTCAGTTCACAGGATTTGAGGAAAAACAAAATCAAATCTTCTTTCAGCACACAGAAAGTACTCCAGTGTTAAAAATTATAAATAAGAAAATAATGCAAGAAATGTCTCCTCTAGTCTTGACAGGCTAAATTACTTCCCTTACTATGGGTGCTCTTTGTAAAATCTTTGAATAACATTACAAACTTCATTATTTCTTTTTCAAAGAACCATTAGCAGAGAGTGAGGAAGTTTTTAGATAGGAATAGGAAAGAGAGACATAACAATATGCGAAAGGAGGGTTTGGCTTTTTGTTAAACTGCTACTTGCACATTGGTTAGCTAACCTGCTAATTATCTGTCATCACAAACTAAGCTGGCAGTCAAGGAGGCTTTTCCTTTAGTAAATATTAAAGGATTTACTCTGATGTTTGTTATTTGTTGGTTCCTACTTGTACTTTTATAATTTTAGAAAAGGTAATGATAGTAATTTTTGCACTCCAGCAACGAGGCAATTACCAGTAGCTCGATATTTAAATGTTTTTAATTCTGTGGAGAGAAGAATGGATTTTGTTTCTCTATGTGGAACTGGTGCATTGGAAAACGTCTCACCAAATAGTAAATGCCTCCTCTCAGATCTCTTGGATGGTCTCCACAAAGGGAATTTATAGCTCGTTTACTCTCACTTACACTCTCCCTTTTCCTTTTCTTTTCTTTTCCCCCTCCCCCTTTCCTTTTCCTTGTGATCAAGACAATTACACTCCTCCAGAACATGGATAGAGTAATGAATTATAATCAGATAACCAAATGTGAGCTTGAAGTCCATAAAAGTTTGCTTTGGAATATGTAATATTAACATCGATATGCAGAAATTGTTAGAAATAACTTAAAACATTAAAAAACGTCCACTGGAGATTTTCTTTGAATTCAAACAAACAAACAAATAAAAAAGGTATGCATTCTCTTGCTACTTTAAGAAGAATGCAGTCTATTTCACCAATACATATTTAAGAATAAAAATCTTTCTGTACTATTCCATCATGGGTTCATGTACTCAATTTTGTATATTCTTAACATAAACCAAGTCATCTTAAGTTGACTGCAGTAATGAACATCTATAACTTGTTTAAAACTATGCATTTAATGTGCTAATTCTCCACCAACACTATTTTCCCTTTTTCCCTAGTAGGAGAGGTGGAACTGAGATCCATTGCAAAGTAAGGGAAGCATTTATCCGCCCTTTGGAGCGCTAGCTGTGGACATTTGCCTGGAGTTTCGGGAAAGAACGTGAGCTGAGGTGAAATTTGCAAGCCCTCACTCACTTCCTTCAGGAAATCTCTGGATGTGGACTTCCTCCCTTTTCCCCTTTCCAGGGACTAAAATGGCAATCCCTGGGATAATTCTTAAACAGAATGTTTAGGATGGAAGACCCTCAGTTGGCCTGGGTCCCTGATGACAGCATGGAAGAGCTGCGTGAAGGGTTACCACCACCTGAAACATTCACTTTAGACTCTCGTATAAACCAAAACACATGGTTTTTGTTCTCAAAACTATTATAATACTAGGGTTTCTTTCTACACCAGCCTAACCTACCCTAACTAATCTTATTATCCAAGATTTAAAGATTTAATGATTCACCATCCCAAACACAAGATTACTGGGTTAGAGGAGGCGGTCCGTTTAAGAATCCAGTTCAATATTCTACAATGAATGAATATTTTATCTTTAGAGCCTTTCTTCACACCTCATCATTTGTTGAAAACTAGTTTTCCCTAAGAAATTCAAGAGTCAATATTGGAATGAAGGCATTCCTGAGAGGCAAACAAAGCATGTACCTCAGCTTGCAAAACCAATTATCTTGGATCCATGCTCTCCACCTGCAACCCACGAGCATCCTTTCCCCACCCCCAACAGGGACAGAAATCTTGCTTATCGTTTGGTATCCCCCCAAATTGATCACATGAGAAAGTTTTTCCACCAGGAGCAATTTTGTAACGGAAGGAAGATTTTACCTCTACCCTTTCAGGGTTTTTAGGCTGGGTCTCAGTCTTAAACTGACACAAATCAGATGAATAGGAGAACATGGACACATTTATATAAGTTGTATGTGACAGGAGAGCCCTCGTGAGGAAATGAAGAGCCAGAGAAATGGCAAAACCCAAATACTTTTGTATTAGGAAGAACAGAGACAGGCAATCGTGGAAAAGTAAACTATAGAAGGAGGCTGCAGGCAGCTGTGAATTGTTTTTAACAAGGCCTGTTTGTATCGCTTGTCTTGGCTTTGACTCCTCATTAAAGAATGTGTTTTTCCTCCTGGTACAGAGAGGGCATCGTTCACATGAGAGTTTATAGGTCCTGTTTTCGGGAGGAAAAGGGGAGATTAGAATGTCTTTCTTACAGCTGCTGTTTTTTTTTAAGCGCTTTCAGCTCAAAATATTCTTTATGCCCAAGTGGCATATTCTGCCACCCTCTGACTCCAACACAAGGGAATCGAGGTCTAATAACATTGTGTAGCATCTCTGGGAGTTATGTGCTTCCAGCTGAGGCGGTAAATGATTTTGAAAAAGAAAAATTATATATATTTAGGACATTCCTAGTTAGGTGGCACTCTTCCAATCTGAGATTCAGAGGCCTAGGCTCCTCTCATATTCCTACAATTGTCAACATATGGCTCCCAGGGGTCTCTGGGTGTGCTCTCCATTTCACCCGTTCATACAGGGAAGGGTTAAATCAGGCCGGGAAACAGTGCAGACCATCCTCTGTTTCACATTTTATTGGATAGAACTCAGTCCCATGGCTCCGTGTATCAAGCGGGGCTGGGGAATGGAGTCTCCTATGTGTCTAGGAGGATGAAGAAAGGAGTGGGAGGCATCCAGACTCTGGTACATATGTCAAAAATCTTCAAGAGCATGGAGAGGTAATTGATGAAGATCAGCCCTGAGTCTTTTATCTTTTTTAAAAATAGTTCATTCTATACTTTAGGTCAAATGTAAGTTTCCTTAAACATTTCAATTATTGGGACTTATTCAAAATATAGTGTCTTCTGCCAATGTTTCATATGACTTTTTTGTTATTCAAGTTTTCTAAGTATCTGATAAAAAAGAAACAATCCTGTTCAGTGCCCAAGTCCTACTGAATCCATTAAATCGAATTAAATCAATTCCTGGGACTTTCTTCATAAACTGTAGGATGCAACGAGATTACCAAATTGCCTTTATGTGTCAGAGTAACAAATGGACCAGGACAGTCAAGGGCACTATTTGAGAATGTTAGAAATGTTCTTCTGGAAGGTCAAAAAATTCTTCCACGTGTGCTCATGTGACTCCCCTTAATTTTAGCATCAAGTAATTGGCAGTCTTTTTCTTCTCTAAGTTAACAATTTTATTAATAGAATCTATTTGCAGTTCGTAATTCTATGCAGAGAAGGTAAGAAATAGTAAATTATTCATTGAATAAAACATTTTTATTTTTAAAAGTGGCATAAATAAAGGCAATTTTAAAAAGAAAGCTAAATGAGCAATGCCATGATGAGATCTATGGCCTTGGCCTGAATGCCACAATATTTTAGGTACAAGAGTTAACAAGCACTGTGCTACAGAAGTCTGGAGGCATACCGCTATTAATAGGAAATGAGCTGCGGATGAAAGCCGGGAGAAAGGGGACATCATTTACTGAGCTTATTCAAAGGGACAGTGTTAGGCACCACCACGCTCATTCTTTGGGGCCTCCGAGGAAGGATTGGACGGGATGAGAACTCTGGAAGAACACACGTGGGGATTCCGTTCGGCTGCAGCTCTGAGGGATTTCTGGACCAATCCCGAATAGTAAGTACATTTTTTTGTGAGCATCAAATCCAGATAAGTTGGTGGGAGACACAGTGAATTTATACCCATTTTGGTTGTTGAGAAGCCACAATGAACACGTCCAGCCAGGGAAGGTCTCTAGAAGCAGAAAACCGCATGTCCCATAGCAAAGAACTGGAGTTCACAGGTTACCATGCCAACAAAAGAGGAAGGTATTGGTAACAATGGACAGAAGGAAGAAAAGGGTCTTTCAAACAGACTGACCAAGAATTCTTACTGTTTTAAATACAGTTTACATCTCAGTGGTTTACATATGTGTTATGTAGAATTTTCTGGTAAAATTACATAATTTATTGCTTGAATACTGCAAAGGCAGGTTTTCTTTAAAGGTTTTACTTATTTATTTGAGAGAAAGAGCAGAGGGCATGAGCAGGGGGAGGGGCAGAGGGACAGAATCTCAAGCAGACCCCCTGAGGAGTGTGGAGCCAGATGCGGGGCTCAGTCCCACACCCTGAGATCACCACCCTGAGATCATGACTTGAGCCCAAACCGAGAGTGGGACACTTAACCAACTGAGCTACCCAGGCACCCAAGGCAGTGTTTTATAAAAGGGAAAACACTTGGTTCAGTGTGGTAAATGTTCCCAGACACATCACCCGCCTCCTCTCTCAATATCTTAGCCCTTGCTCTAAAACGTACAGTTCTTAGTTCTTAGAAATTATCAAAGCAAAGAGCCAAAACAAAACCCCAAAAAACTCCAATTATCAAAGCAATAAAAATCCAAATTTTAGAATATGATCAAGTGTTCTATTATATGAAATCTTTATTTTTCTTGAGCCTCAAACAGCATCATTATGTAATGTCTAATTTGTCTCTACATAGACTAAACTAAATAATCCTGGAAATCAATACATCCTCCCATATTTTTTATTTATACATCTATACACACTAATTCCACAGCATGGGACATCCTTCCATAGTTTTGTGGAGTGGCTAAGCTGTACTTTTAAGATGTAGCTTAAAACTATGCTGTTAAACATTTCAATTATTGGGACTTATTCAAAACATAGTGTCTTCTGCCAATGTTTCATATGATTTTTTTGTTATTCAAGTTTTCTTTGAATAAATGTGTTTAATTTTCTTTGAATAAATGTGTGTTTAAATACAGTGAGGTGTTTCTCCAACACACTTGCTCAGCACTGAGCTCCTATCATTGTGCTTCCACACTGTATTGTATTGTTCATATAATGTTTAGTTTCCAGCAAGCCTCTGGAGAACCAGGACTGGATGCCCTTTAATGCTATGTCCAGAATAAGGAAAGAGTAAATATGCAGTATGCAGTGAGTCTCCTTCAAATATTTGTGGGAAGACTATCTTTTATGGGTTCTCACATTCTAATACAAGTACATTCATGTTTTCACTTAAAGAAAACAATACCATGAAAGAAAGTTCTATGACATTTTCAGGAAAGCATGATAAATCTTTCACTCATATGTGATCATGAAGCAACCATAAAATACAGTACGTTTAATTTTATTATTTTTTAAATAAATTCTTCACTTCCTAAGAATATCTGTCTATCTATCTATCTATCTATCTATCTATCTATCTATCTATCTACACACGTGCTATGGAATGAACTGTGTCCCCCTAAAATCAATATGTTGAAGCCCTTAACCTTCAATGGCATAGTATTTGAAGACAAAGCCTTTGAGAGGTAATCAGGTTTAGATGAGGTCGTGAGGGTGGGGCCCTAATCTTGGGATTGGTGCCCTTACAAGGAGAGACACCAGAGAGCTTGCTTTCTCTCACTCTCCTCTATGTGAGGACTCAACAAGGTCAGAGCTGTCTGCAAGCCAGGGAGAGGGCTCTCATGAGAACCCGACCATACTGGTGCCCTGACCTCAGCCTTCCAGCCTCCAAAACTGTAAGAAAATAAATTTCCATTAGAGCCACCCAGACTGTGGGATTTTTGTTACGGCAGCCTGATTTAAGACAGTATATATACTAGCTCTATAGCTATAATACATAATATATATCATACACATAAACATACAGGTACATTCTTTCTTTTTCTTTCACCGATCATATGAGAAATAAAATTTCAGATTTGTGTCAAATTATGTATCTGACAATAACAAGAAACTAAATGTCTATTTACTTCTCACTATTGAGATTATTAATTAGTTGCAGTTTAAACCCCAACATATAATGTTGTATTTTTCAAAGATTACATTAATTATTTTTAAAGATTTTATTTATTCATTTATCTTAGAGAGAGAGCGAGCCAGCAGGGGGAGGGAGAGGGACAAGCAGAGTCTGCACTGAGCACAGAGCCTGACAAGGGGCTCTATCTTATGACCCTGAGATCATGACCTGAGCGGAGATCAAGAGTCAAATGCCTAACAGACTGAGCCACTTAGGTGCCCCAACACAGTACTCTTAAAGGCTCCATTATTCATTAAAGCATTGCTAAAACTGGTATTTTTAGACTAAATTATCATTTTGACTATATTAATTTAAAAATAAATGTAATATTATGCTAATTCAGAAAAACTTAAACGAGAATTGGAAGGCCACTTCATTGATCAATTCAAATCACCTCAGTTTTGAGAGGCCAAAACAGCAACACAAAAACCCTTTACATATTATGGAAACCAGTGGGAATGAATACCTATATTCCTCTTGTGTGAAGCGTGGGATTTCTCCAGGATGTAAGACAAGAATTTTCACTGTGGCGCTGCTGGACATCACAGGCTCACCATCATCAAAAGCAACAACCACCAACTTAAAAAGGTAATAAAAATTCATGTTAAAGATGATTAACAAGAAGAAAGAAAAGCATCATTTTAAAAAATTTAAATAAATTTTTTTATTTTGTATTTTTTAAAGGAAAGTTTTTTTTTTAAGATTTTTATTATTTATTTGACAGAGAGAGAGAGACAGCCAGCGAGAGAGGGAACACAAGCAGGGGGAGTGGGAGAGGAAGAAGCAGGCTCCCAGAGGGGCAGGGAGCCTGACGCAGGGCTCAATCCCAGTACCCTGGGATCACGCCCTGAGCTGAGGGCAGACACTTAAGGACTGAGCCGCCCAGGCGCCCCCCACCTTTTCTTAATGTAAACCATCATTTTTATTCATTGGACTGCCTGGCTCCAAGAGGGGGAGCAATGATCACTTTCTCGCTGTCTTTCAGGGAGCAGGCACTGGACGAGTGTATGTTACATATATTCTCACTTATTCTTCACAACAATCCCACCAGGTGGGTGCTTTATTTTCATGTCCTAGATAAGAAAACTCAAGGAAGTGGAGTCACTAACGTTATAACAAAAGACAGCTAGTAAAAGAGATATATGGTACAATATCTCTCCAATGACTAAACTGACTTCTCTTCCACAGTCCCACTGGTGCCCACAGTAAAAACATGTGCCATTATGAGCACCAACACTTATTTAAAAAGTGTTAAATTCAGTCACATCGATAGCAAAAAGCTAATTAGCTTGCTTAGGAAAAGAAATTAATTTTTCCAGTGAATTAATTGTCTGCAAGATGATAGGGCAGAAATACTTCTCTCTGGAGGATAAAACTAGAAATCTTTACAGTTTAACACACTTAGATATACACTCTCTTAAAAATATATAAAGCCAAGTTCATACTGTTTAGTAGAAACTATTCAAATGATGCAAACACTGGAAAGTTTTTGTCTCAAGAAATAATATTTATTACTACAATATAGTTTATAATTGATCTTTTTTGGATAACATATATCATGTCAAGAAGAATTCTTCTATTTAAGAAATGTTAAATATTTTCAATATTATGTGTTTCTCTGGAATGTGCATAATTTTGGAAGCTGCAGGTTACTAATTGAAAGCAATTCAATGTAGACCATGAAACCATAACCAAGGATCATCCGTGGGCCCATGATTTACCCTTGGGTTAACCCTTTATAAACAGAACAATTGCTCCCAACAGTGGTAGGATTATATGAGACATAGTACTCATTGACGCCCACAAGGTTAACCAGTGAGGGCATTTCCTCAATGCAGGGTCAAAGGCTTTATTCACAATGATAAAATTATTTTAAGTAATTACAGAAAATGGAAACACTCAAACATTTAATAAAATAGATTATTTATGATAATAGTGAAGGGTAGTAATATTTCAAATTTTCCTGAAGTATAACTTATCATGAGTACATAAACTTGACTTAATAATTCTATCTCTCAGTACTAATATTAAGGAAAAAAAATCAGGTAAGTGGCAAATGATATTTGCACAAGGACTTTCACAACAGCAAATATTATTATAACAAAAAATTAGAAACAGCCTCATTATCCAAGAACAAAGTATTAGGCACAATATAATAGTGCATTCATACAACAGAACATCATTCAACCATTAATAAAATAACATTAACAGTATTTATTGTCATGGGCAATATCTTATTAAGTCAAAAAAGCAATATGAATAATAGGATCATATTATTTTCAAACACATATGTGTATACTTGCATGTGTATGGAATGTCATCACAAGGATAGATGTTAAACTGCTAAATTTTAGTTATCTCCAAGATGTGAAATATCAAGTGTGTTTTTTTTTTCTTTCTGCTTAAATGTATTTTCTAAGTATCTTTGTGGTAAAAAACACATTATTTTGTAATTTTAAATAATTGGGAGAAAAATGGAAACAAGTATGGTCGTCTGTTAAACTGTACTCTCAAAAGTTAAATATCAAACAGATAACGGTAAGGAAAACACTGAACTGACCTTAAAAATTGTTGTAGGCTCTTCGTTAAGATTGACTCGAGTTATTACTCTTCCAGAATCTTCTTCTATGTCAAAAATACTGGCAGGATAAGGAAACTGGACATCATCTACTCTGTACCTCACACGACTCGCGGGTAGTCCCTAAAATGAAATTATATATTATTAATTCACTTTCACAAAATGGAAACAAAAGGTATGGATGATGTCAAACTGATCTCTAAAATGAATGGCCTTCTAGAAGTGAAAAAATCACATTTAGCATTCACACTTCCAGGTTTGAAATGTAGCAAATCTCTGTTTCCTCTGGATGACTCCATCTGAATCAGTCAAGTATCTTCACTACCTGTTATTGAAAATTATTTATGTGAAAGAATAAATTAATGGTTGCCTTGGGCATCTTCTCTTCCACGGTCCTTTAATTATAGGAATCTCACCTGACCTAAGCCCTATGTCCTCTTAATAGCTTCCCTTCTGAGACAATTATAAATGATGTTCTTTTATTGTGCTTATTTGAACTCCAACCCTAAGGGAATGATGGAGCATGGAGGTCTGTTGTAAAGTGGAGGGACAGGTATGGAAGTGGAGGAGACAAAAACTATTTACCAGCTGCTCTGTGCTGTTAAATATGCTAGGTTTTTTCATAAATAAATTAATCCTCACAACAATCCTTTAGGATAACATTGCTAATGATGATGATAGTAATAATAGTAAAATAATGATAGTTACCATTTGTTGAAAGCTTATTATGTCCAGGAACTATACTAAAGATGATACATGTATACTCTACTGCCCATTTTTGTTTTTAGTTAATGAACTTGAGGTTTATAGGGAGTTAAAGGATGTGGAATTGTCCCAGATTTAGAACAAGATAAGTCAGGATATTTTTAAAAATCATCTTTTTAAAAAAGCAATCAATATTTGATACATTTTTTAAAGACTACAATAAAAATAGTTAAAACTGTTGGGCATGCTCACTTACATTAGGATTTACATTGGTCTTATTTTGAATTACATGAAGTGACACTGGAATTACATAAAGTTTTCCATGCTAAAGCCAGCCCTGGAGTTCAAGTAAATGATCTGGGCACAGTGCTAGTATGTGGTAGATTTGACAGCTAACCTGAACAGACACTGTATGAACCATTAAATTCCTTGGAGGAAAGCACTCCCAGGGCTCAGTCACAGGCACATCTACCTTCTCTACCTCTAATTTCAGCCTCTGCAATCTCTCCCAGTCTCGTGCCTCTAAACAATTTCTATGTGTTCATAACCCCCATTTAAATTATGGCTACACTCATCCTTTAAACTCCAAAGTAATATATACAATGGTCAACTCAGATGTTCTATCTTTAACTCAACATATCCCAAACCAGCATCCTGATTTCCTCTCCCAAATGTATACCTTCTCCATTCTAGATCGATGGTGCTGCCTTTTACCAAGTTGGTCTCTCTGAAAGCCTAGGGATGGCCACTGACCCTTCTCTTTTTCTTGGACTCCACAACCAAACTTCTCAAGTCCTGCTAATACCTCAATGAAAGCATGCCTAAAATAGATCATCCTCATCTCCTCTATCCACTTGTTTCTGCTCTTAATTGACTTAATTGACTTTCTAATTCTATTCTATTAAAGTTATCTTTAAAAATATGAACCTTCCCTGAGATATAAAAATATAAACCATAAATTGAGAGCTTTCTCCCTAAGATCAGAAATAAGACAAGGATGTCCACTCTCACCACTTCTATTCGACACAGTACTTGAAGTCCCAGCCACAGTAATCAGAAAAGAAAAAGAAATAAAAGGTAACCAAACTGGTAAGGAAGAAGTAAAATTTCCACTATTTGCAAATGACATGATATTATATATAGAACCCTAAAGACTCCACCAAAATACTACTAGAACTGATAAATGAATTCAATAAGGTCTCAGGGTACAGAAATCTTTTGCATTTCTTTTTGTTGTTGTTGTTGTCTGTATCTTTTTTTCTTTATTTGTTTTGTTCCTTAAATTCCACATATGAGTGAAATCTTATGTTATTTGCCCTTCTCTGACTGACTTACTTCACTCAGCATTATACCCTCTAGATCCATCCATATTGTAAAAGGCTACATCAAAATAATATGTTTCACTACATTAAAAGCTAATGATGTACTGTATGGTAACTAACATATCATAATTTTTATTTATTTATTTATTTATTATTTATTATTTTTTTATTTAATGATTTTTTATTATATTATGTTAGTCACCATACAGTACATCCCCGGTTTCCGATGTAAGGCTCGATGATTCATTAGTTGCATCTAACACCCAGTGCACCATGCAATACATGCCCTCCTTACTACCCATCACCGGTCTATCCCATTCCCCCACCCCCCTCCCCTCTGAGGCCCCCAGAAATCCTTTGCATTTCTATGTATTAATAATGAAATAGCAGAAAGAGAAATTAAGAAAACAGTCCAATTTACAATTGCATCAAAAATAATAATACACCTAGGAATAAACTTAACTAAAGGGGTGAAAGACTAGTACTCTGGAAACTATAAAACACTGATGAAAACAACTGAAGGTGACACAAACTAGTGGAGAAGTATTACATGCTCATGAATTGGGAGAATATTGTTAAAATGTCCGTACTACCAATTATCTATAAATTTCATGCACTTTCTCTCAAAATACCAACAATATTTTTCACAGAACTAGAACAAACAATCATAAAATGTATATGGAGGGGTGCCTGGGTGGCTCAGTAGGTTAAGTATCTGCCTTCAGCTCAGGTCATGATCCCAGGGTCCTGGGATCGAGCCCTACATTGGGCTCCTTGCTCAGTGAGAAGCCTGTTTCTTCCTCTCTCTCCCCCTGCTTGTGCACTCTCTCTCTCTGTCAAATAAATAAAAATAAAAATAAAATAAAATAAAATAAAATAAAATAAAATGTATATGGAACCAGAAAAGACCTCAAATAGCCAAAGCAATCTTGAAAAAGAAGAACAAAACAGGAGACATCATAACCCCAGATTTTAAAATATACTACACAAAGCTATAGGAATCAAAACAGTATTGTGCCACTACAAAAACAGACGCATAGATCAATGTAACAGAATAGAAAGCCGAGAAATAAACCCATGATCAACTAATTTTTGACCAAGGAGGCAAAAATATGCAATGGGAGGGGCATCTGGGTAGCTCAGTTGATTAAGCATCTAACTCTTGGTTTCGGTTCAGGTCATGATCTCAGGGTCCTGGGATCAAGCCCTGAATTGGGCTCTGTGCTCAGCAGAGAGTCAGCCTGAATATTTCTCTCCCTCTCCCTCTGTCCCTCCCCCTGCATGTGTGCTCTCTCTCTCTAAAATAAATAAATAAATCTTTAAGAAAAAGAATATGCAAAGGAAAAAAGACAGTCTCTTCAACAAATGGCATTGGAAAAACTGGACAGCAACATGCAAAAGAATGAAAGTGGAATATTTTCTTATACCATATATAAAAATAAATTCAAAATGGATTAAAGACTTAAATATGAGACCTGAACCCATAAAAATCCTAGAAGAGAGCACAGACAGTAATTTCTCTGACATTGACTGTAGCAACATTTTTTTCTAGATATGTCTCTTGAGGCAAAGGAAACAGAAGCAAAAATAAGCTATTGGAACTACATCAAAATAAAAGCTTCTGCACAGCAAAGGAAATGATAAACAAAACTAAAAGATAACCTACTGAATGGGAGAAGATATTTGCAAAAGACATAACCAATTAAGGGTTAGTTAGTATCCAAAATATATCAAGAACTTAAGCAACTTAGCTCCAAAAAACCCAAATAATCCAATTAAAAATGTGCAGAAGACATGAACAGACACTTGTCAAAGATGTACAGATGGCCAAAGACACATGAAAAGATGTTCAACATCATTCATCGACAGGGAAATGCAGATCAAAACTACAGTGAGATATCACCTCTCACCTATCAGAATGGCTAAAATAGAAAACAAAAGAAACAGCAAGTGTTGGCAAGGATGTGGAGAAAAAGGAACTCTCACGCACTGTTGGTGGGAGTGCAAACTGGTGCAGCCACTGTGGAGAACAATATGGAGGTTCTTCAAAAAATTAAAAATAGAGCTCCCTATGATCCAGGAATTCCACTACTAGAATTACCAAAGAATACAAAAATACTAATTCAAAAAGATATATGCGACCCTATGTTTATAGCAGCATTATTTACAATAGCCAAGATATGGAAGCAACTCAAGTGTCCATCGATAGATGTTATTTTATATAATAACATATAATATATATACTGGAATATAATATAATTATTAATTATAATAAGATATATATACTGGAATATTATTCAGCCACAAAAAAGATGAAATCTTGCCATTTGTGACAACACAGATGAACCTAGAGGGTGTTATGCTAAGTGAAATAAGTCAGAATAAGAAATAACAAATAACCATCTGACGTGCACTGATATATGGAACCTAAAAACCAAAACAAATGAATAAACAAATGAAAAGCAGAATCAGACCCATAAATACAGAGAACAAACAGATGGTTGCCAGAGGGAAGAGGGCTGGGGAGGGGAAAAATGGGTGAAGGGGAGTAGGAGACACAGGCTTCCAGGTATGGGAAGTCATGGGGATGAAAGATACAGCATAGGGAACAGAGTCATTGTAATAGTGTTTATGGTGACAGATGGGGGCTACACTTGGGGTGAGCGCAGCATAATGTATCAAGTGAATCACGTATCATACACCTGAACTCATTTGACATTGTGTGTCAAATATACTCAAATTTAAAAATTTTTAAAATAATGATAATGGTAGGAGTTGTTAGTAGTCCATTGGCGTGCCTTACTACATTATCCAATAATGTGCATTTCATGTGTTCTCACGTGTATGCTTACAAGAAATTTAGGAGTTGGTATGAATAGTAGCCATACCTTACAAAAAGGAAATCAAGGCTTTAAGAATTAGCTCATTTCTGAGCTTCCTCAGCTAGTACATTTCAGTTATTACTCAAATGAAATAGGACTTATAGTACAACACAGGTCCTTACACATGAACCTACCTTCACATTTATCTACAATATCCTAAAGGCAACAGTCCTTCAACATGAGAATGAACAGAGTTACTTGGGAAGAATGCTCTAGAACTGGAAGCCCTAGTAAATCCTGCTTAGTTAGTGCACTGCCTGGAAAGTTAAGCAGCACATGTTCAGGAAGAGGAATGAAGGAAGAAAGAGCAAAATTACAGCACTAACTGTTTTAGGAACAAAATTTCAGCGTTTCTGTTAGATTCAGCACCCACGGGGCACCTGGGTGGCTCAGTCATTGAGCGTCTGCCTTCGGCCCAGGGTGTGATCCCAGGGTCCTGGGATCGAGCACCGCATGGGGCTCCCTTCTCAGCAGGAGGCCTGCTTCTCCCTCTCCCACTCCACCTGCTTGTGTTCCCTCTCTCGCTGGCTGTCTCTCTCTCTGTTAAATAAATAAATAAAATCTTAAAAAAAAAAAGAAAAGATTCAGCACCCATTCCATCTGTACTATAACTAAAAGCCAATCACAAATTAGTTATCCAGAAACTTCAAGTATGTTCATTAGAGGTCAGCACGCTCTCTTTACTAAAGCCAATGTAGTCACAGTACATTTTGAATTATGCCTCCGATAAAATAAAAAGAAGAAAGTTTCAGTATTCTGAAGTGTTATCTCTCACACGCCCAAAATATTTTGCTATCCAGAACATCCAGGCTCTTCCTAGAGGATCATGACAGATAAGAGTGCAGGTATATGAACATATATGGTATATGCTACCTATGTCATTGAACTTGCTATTCTGTGATTTGTTATTCTACAGATCGCTACCACATAAAGAAGATAGGGTCTCATGTGGCATGGTTAGCCCACCAGAGCCATTCTCGTTGGACCCCCATAACCCTTGCTATGAAGGTGCTGCCTTTTATTTGATACCACATGCAACAAGAAGTAAATACCTAAAATTACTTGGATTTTCCTTCGAATGTGTTCAAAAGTGTTTTCTCTTTCTTTCCTGCCCCCACTCCCCCCCCCATTTTTATCTTCCTTTTTCATTTTTCCTCCTTCCCTTCCTTCCTCCTTTTTTTCCCTTTCCAAAATCTCTTTACATAAGTCTTGCTTTACACTTAAATAATTAAGCCATATGATAGGCTTTGGGGACAGCTTCAATTAGCATGCCTAACTTTGTCCCTAGGCCATTTATGACAAGAATCAGGTCAGATGCATAGTTTCAAGAGGTTATAAAATTTAAAATTAATATGATTAATCTGGAAAACAATGTCATTATAAAATTCAGAAATTCAACTACACTAAAAAAAAGGAGCCATTGTAGATTTATCGCTTAATATATTATTTACCATTACTATTTGTTAAATATCTAACACTTGATTCCACTAAAAATTTAATAGGTATGATCAAAGTATTCTAATGTACAAAATTCACCTAATTCTATTTTAAAAAATGAAATCAAATAGTCCATTGAGTTGATGAATTATGTATTCTAATAACTATAAAATAATACGGTATATAAATATTCAAGTTATCATTTAGTAAATAACAATTTAAATATTGATATTAATTTTTTAAAACCCAAATACTTGGTAATTTTGATAAATATTAACTTACCAAATATTTTGTTTTTTCTTTAATTTAAACTGTGCTAGAAATAGAGGGATCTCTGTTTACTCTTACATAGTCCCAATAAGTTGATATTTTTCCCAGCTGAATACATTGATCATATTTATTTTTTAAAGTAAACCAAGCTACAAAAACATACTTAAAATTGAGATGAAAATATTTATTACTTTGAACTCTAATTCAGGATAAAATAGTACATACATTATACTGTGTCTGTCTGTATATCCATCTATATGTTTTTTAAGAGTTTTTTGGACCATCAATACTGAAGGAAGAACTGTCTTTTTATAAAAAGGCCAATCTTTAAAATTTTATTACTATGGCAATAGATTCCTTTTCTATAGCATTTCCAAATTATAATAAAGTCACTAACACCGCAAGCAGTTTACAAAAATTATTTTCTTCAAGTTCATACTAAATTAAAACTAAGCTATAGTTTGATTTATAAATGATAAGTAAATGACTTCTTGGTCCTGCACACTGATCAAACAAATCGTTTGGTCTTTATTTAGGACAGAAGAAATCTTGCGATGTTATCACAGTTAGCTCCCTGTCTTTAGACAATACCAACACTAAACCATTGCATTCAGATGAAGTTTTAAAGATTCTGGCAAAAGAAAGTTCTTTAATGTTGTTCAGATCTATGGTGGCATTTCAGGACTTGGACAATCGGAAAGGCTCTTCCTCAGGGAAACACGCACTGAAAACCAACCTATTTGTCCCCTGCAGTGAGGGGCGCAGAGTTCCCCTTCTCCTCAAGGGAAGAGAAGTCTTCCTAACTGTGAAGACCAAAGTATTACCCTGAGCTTCGTTTTGTCAGGATAGATAGTGCTAATTCTTTTCATACCATCTGACTGATTCTTTTCTTGCCTTTCCTTCTGTCTCCACACCCTTACTTAACATAGTTGCTTAGAATGTTTTCCAACTGTGGGCTCAAAAGAATAAAACAAATTGTCTATGGTTTTAGGTCACCATCAAGGAAGACAAATACTTTAGACAGGCACACGGTGGAATCCATTTAATTTTATTCTTTAGTCAGCTAACTAAACTACAGTGTCTCTTCCTTAGTACAGATTTTTTAATATCAAGTGGTAAAATGTATTTTGACTTTTCAGGCAATGTAAAAATTTAAAAAGGGATTACAAAATAGACGGTGGTCCCATGTGATTTATAGAAAGTTAGTGGGTAATCTCATAATATGTATGCAATATCACACAAAAAAAGAATATCACATAAAAAAGAAGAAGACTAAACAATTTTGTAATTTTGCTCTATTTACCTAGCCACCACAAAGAGACATTATTAAAAGAAAACAAATGCAAAAAAACAAACCAAAGAGAAACAAGCATAGACATAAATTTAATAGGATAGTGGTAAAATTCTCTGCAAAGATTCTCTTCTCAGCAGGGGTGGCAAAAATAGAGTATCCTATCATTATGCCTCTTGGAGTCTTTTGAAGGGTAAAGACAATGGGTTCCTTCTTAAAATTGTATGGAAAGTGAGGACATGTGAGAAGCATAGCAGGACAGCTTTTCTGAAACCTCCTCACTTACTGTGACAGCTCTTTCTATAAATCCCACTGACCTTATCTATCTATTGGAGCAAGCATGACTTCAGATAAACATGATTTGGGAAGACTAATGAGGTACTGGGAAAGCGATCCTTCTTAATGTCAGTTCCATTCACCACAAGAGTTTGAGATATTTTTTTCCTGAGTTTTCAAATAAATGACGCATTCTCCTTTAGAGGGATATATTTCCCTAAACAAAGTGTTCAAAAAAGAACCATGATATGAGTGAGAGCTTAACCATTCAAGGGGTGCAGGAAACCTTGACCTTGCATCATGGAGACTATGGAAATTAAAAATTATATAAATTTAAATGTAAAAATTATATATACTATCAGCAATTGAAAATGTTATAAATTACCTATTTCCTAATACTTACCATCTTGCTGGTATGTTTTATAGTACAGGGATTAATTCATTAGATGAGGGATTCATTCATTCATTCATTCATTCATTCATTCATTCATTCATTTATTCGACATGTCTACTAGTCAGTAGCTAGAGTTAGCTGAGTCCTGAGGGTACCAGAATGAAAACTGAGTTGGGAAGACAGAGTTCATCTCATATTCCTACCTTCCTGATATCATTAGAAGTAATTCAGCAAGAATGACCTCCTAGAACACCAAGCTCACATCTACCCCAACACTCGTCTGTCTGTTGTTCACTCCTGGCATCACTCCTGTGTGGCTAGTTCCTCCCAACACCCAGGTCTCAGATGCCCCCTCCTCTGCCTCTACCCATTCATAAACCACTTGAGTCAATTCTTATTGTATTTTCTTTAGACTATGTAGTCTTATCTGAATTTATATTTCATAATTCCTTCTTCATGGGTTTGCAGCATATCTCTGACCCTTGATTGCGAGCTCCATTAGAGCAGATTATTTTTTTGCCTCGCCATTAAGAGATCAAAAATAGTTTGCTAAGTGAATACTTAAAATGTGTTCCATGTTTATACATATGTGTGTCCCATGCTGCCAGGATGCCCAACTCCAGGGACGTCACTTACATGGGGGGTGGTGGCTGTATGTGGCTGTATGTGGAACCCCTCCTGTGGTTGGAAATGTACGTCACCCAAGTCCCTGCTTGCAGGGGTCATGTGCACATTTTTGAGAGCAGAAAGCAAGTAGAGATTACATCAGTGATTTTTGTTTGGGGAAGATGCTTCCCAAAAGAGATGATAATGGAATCTATGAAAACACAGCTCCCAAAAGTAGAAGATAGGAGGAAAAGAAAAATTCTTTCAAAAAAGATCCCTGAGTACGATAGTTCAGAAATGAAACTATCATCATGAAAATTCTTTTTTTTTTTTCCCTTGGACTGGCTGAATATAAAGCACTATCTCTTCCCTACTTCTCAGTTGCTGTCCTTATATTCTGTTACTCCTTTAATTATATTTAATGCATTCTGTTGTTAAGCCCATCTTTTAAAATAATGACATAATCCTTTGGATTTTACCTATAAAGGAATCCTCATATGACTTATTAAGATATGGATGGCGTTTTCTTACACTAACTGCACTGCGCAATGTGTCAAATCCGAGTTACATTGTGGGTTAACCTATTGTTGAACAAGACTGAGATTTCTGAGTAATTTTTCAGTAACTCTGAGAATCATCATTACATAGGTAATTTTAGATACGGTCTGGAGGACCTCTAAGAATTTACTAACCTTAGAAAGTGGCTAAATTGTTGGCATGTTTTCAATTTAAAGCCCACTAATATCTGTTCATAGATTCTCATCTATGGCTACTATTTATCTCTCAGAACGATAGGCAATGATGAGAAAGACAGATGTGCTTCTGTACTTACGGGCCTCATAATGGCATGGGGAGGAGACAAAAGGTGCACAGATAAGCACAACTACCTACCAGCATTTCTGATAAAAGCTATGAAGGAAAAGCATGCGTGCTACGAACTGAAGGCTCTAGAACTAGTTCACAGGTCTTCACGCTGATAGTCAAGTGGACTTCCTACCTCACTGTAGGCACTTACCTATGAACATGAGATATGCCTTCCACTTGTATTCTGCTTTATAGGAATCATAGTGATCGTGTCATATGTGGAGTCCGATCTGGTATATCATTTGAGTTTTAGAGTGACAAGCTAAAATGTAATTTATGTGTCAAGATTTTGGGTATTTTTATCTTCAACTCAAGGGAATAAAAGTAGAGATGTATCATTATGAAGTGACATAAATTGAAGATGTCTATTTAAATGAAATACCTTGCCAATTGTTGATAAAAAAAAAAAAAACCTTTATTATAGTATGTACATATTTGGGGCGCCTGGGTGGCTCAGCAGATTAAGTGTCTGCATTTGGCTCAGGTCATGATCCCAGGGTCCTGGGATCCAGTCCTGATTGGATTCGGGCTCCCTGCTCAGCAGGGAGTCGGCTTAGCCCTCTGCTCCCCCCCACTCATGCTTGCACTCACTCTTGCTTTCTCTCTCGCTGAAATATATAAAATTTAAAAAATAAATGCACATATTTATTTGGGGGGATGTTGTACAGACCCAATTAACATAGTGTTTTCATGAAAACTTTATTCTCAAATTGTATACTGTCATAGATGACACTAGAATTACTTCGTGAGTCCAGGCATTGATATCCTAAAGTTAATGAATGCTGAGCAGAGAAGCACTGTACCAAACCAGAGGCAAAGTTCCGGAAGTTTGCCATCTTCCTGAAAGCAAGGAGGATGAGGAGGAAGTATGAGCTACCATCTACGTGCCTGACATTGGCTAAGTGCTTTCATTCTTTATCAAAGCCAAGTACCAATCCAGCAAAATGTTCTTATTATTCTTACATGGAAATGAGATTTAAAGAAGGAAAGTAACTGGAGTACAATATCATTTTTCCTGGTTAAACACAAATGCCAACCCTGGTGACATTAGTCAATAGCTTTGAAGGACCCGGGATGTTTGCCAACCCTAATTGCCCTCAGGAAGGACGTGATTTAATATCACCTATTAATAAATGAATTAATTGATTTGTTTGTTCATGTATTAGGCTTCTTTCCAAATATGATTTGAGGTAGTATGTGACATATTTAAATAGAGTGTGGCTTCCAAAATGTGAAAGGCATGTCAACTTTGTGATGTCCTTTAATCTACTAAATTAGACTGTGTAAGGCTCAATAAATATTAGTATGAGATAATACTACTGGAATGGTCATTTATTCAGCACATAGATAGCAATGTGGTGACACAGTGATGCTCTGAACCAGGCATTTTTTCTAGATGACCACAACAAAAAAAATCCTGTCATCATAGTGCTGACGTTCGATTTTTTACATCAAACAGTAACACATTTATATACAATGACAAGGTGGGTATAATTAATGTGGCAGAATAAATATAAGTTTATATCAAGAAAACAGAACCTTAAGATTTCAATTATTTTCTTTATTACTCAGCTCATTTTTACTTTTGACTTCCATTTCTATAGTGAGCATTAAACACAATATGTTTTGACTTAATGATGGTGAGAATGTAATTAATTACTACAGAAGGTAATTGCAGGTCTGTATGAAAGATGTTCCAAACTTGCAAACAGAGGGAATTTCAATGAGCCTATAATGGACCAAAATAATTAAGTTCTTAATATCAGGGGATATCTTGATTTAGTAATTTTTCTTATATACATAATTATCAAGAAATTACTTATTCAGACCCACATAATTTTCTTCGTAATAATGGCAATCACATTATATCAGGGAAAACTAAACCTATTATTACCATTACACACAAACATTAAGTAATTTGTTTTCAAGTATACAAAGATTCTTCTCCCTGATGTGGTTTCCAAAACTCTTTTTCCCAATGTCTTCGAAAGCAACTAATCAGATTTATTTTATAACAGTGTAACTCACCAAACCTCCCAAGTATGATTTAGCATTAGGGATTACGGCAAAGTGGTTTGTATTTTTTTTGCAATCATAATGGCTTTTTTAGGGGATCTGACCGAATGCTAAGGTATCCGTAAAAGACACTAGGAAAGTCAAACTCTCCATGTGACCACTGAGACTATGTGTGCTTTTCTTTCTTCCTCTCCCCTCCCCACTGTCTGACACCTGCAGTGACTACCATGTGTTGACAACATAGTGAGTCAACATCTCACAGACAAGTGTCTTGTGCCAATGTCACTGACCTAACATAATATAGAATGTGCATACAGTTCAGTTTCTACAGAGGTGGTATCAACATAACTATTCAAGATCCTAAGAAGTATTTGCTTCAGGGTAATTTAAATCCTTTGGGAAATATGTTTTTCAAAGGTAAACATAACTCAATCCCCTCAAGACATCAAGTAACAATACATTCCTTATAAAATTTCTTCAATGTATCTCAATGAAGATACATTGTGTAGAAATTTCTAAAAATAATAGTGGGCACACATTCAACTTGCCTCATGAAAACAAACTCATAAGCCCAAAGGAACTTAAAAACAAGGATGCACCCGAATGAGAGCTAGTAACTAGTGATCCTGTCCCTTCTGCCTTAAAACCCTCCCATTTTTATTTAGGAGAGGAAATCTTGGCACTACCCTCAAGCCTATCAGACGCTATAGTTTCTGACTCAGGTTTACCTCTCTAGACTCCTGGCAAAGTTACCTCCTTTTGGCTTTTGAAAATTATTTTTCTTCCTCCAACTTTAGGGTCTAAGTCATCCATGCAACTCTGCAGTAGAAACACCTCTTTTTCTTTCAGACCTCAGCTTTGCACCACTTTTTCTAGAACCTTCCTTGACTTTCCAGACGAAAGCAGGCTTCCTTTTGTCTAATTTCAGAGCACCCTGATGATTTATTTCTTAGAGCTTTTTTCAATGGTTTGTCATTTCTACTTACTTGATTTCCAACTCTTTAAGTTTGAAATTCTAAGGCAAGGAAACATAACAATGTTTGTCCTTAATGTTCATGCAATACCCTTAATTAATATTGGATGCATGCACATGCAATAAATATTGAGGGATTTTTATTTTGGTTTGAATATAAGGATAGAGATTTAAGTTAAATACAATCCACAGTTTATGAAACATTACAATTGGTGGTTTGAGACATATTTACTTCTCGTTTTTTTATGTCCTTTTATCCTCATACCCACTCCTACCTCTTTTTCAAAGGCAACCATTTTAATGAACTTAAGGAATATCTTTTAACTAGACTGTTGTGGTACATTGTACTATTGTTCAGTAAATACCCACTCCTTATTCCTCCACTTCTGGCTCCATTGATTCTGGGCTTGGCTGTGGGACTTGCTTCGATCAATGGACCATGAAAAACCGGGACGCACAACTGGACATGTGACCGTGTGGTTAGGCAAATTCTCTCGCGGTCCTGTCCTTCACTGTGCACAGAGCAGGCTAGTTTAAGCAGGGATCCCTGAAGGAAGAGGCATGTGGACCAGACTTGAGGCCGACCTTCAGCCTGAAAACAAGGTCAGCCAACACCTAGCTGCCTCAAACATCTACTAATAGGAATACACGTCTTTGTTATAATGAACTAGTGGTATTCTAGTATTGTTTACTCTGCAGCATATTTTGGGAGGAAAACCTAGCTGTTGCATATTGCATGCATTTTTGCTTTTTAAAAATATTTTACATAACAGTATTGTTTTCTTTTTCTTACTATATTCACTGAGGATTAGGTCATTACATTTCATTCTTATGGCTATGTGCTCATAAAATCCTGCTATGCTAGAAGTTCTCAGGATATTTCACTCTTTTTAAAAAATTTATTTATTTAAGAGAGAGGGAAANAGGTTATGAGGGGGGAAGAGTAGAGGGAGAAGCAGGATCCCCGCTGAGCAGGGACCCTGACATGGAACTTGATCCCAGGACCCTGGGATCATGACCTGAGGTGAAAGTAGACACTTAACTGTCTGAGCCACCCAGGAGCCCAGGATATTTCACTCTTAATAATGATCATGGCTGGGGGTGCCTGGGTGGCTCAGTCGTTAAGCGGCTGCCTTCGGCTCAGGGCGTGATCCCAGAGTCCTGGGATCGAGCCCCGCATCAGGCTCCTCTGTTGGGAACCTGCTTCTTCCTCGCCCACTCCCCCTGCTTGTGTTCCCTCTCTTGCTGGCCGTCTCTCTGTCCGTCTCTCTCTCTGTCAAATAAATAAATAAAATCTTAAAAAAAAAATAACGATCATGGCTGTATGGGAATCTCCCTGATGTGTTAGTTCCCAGTATGGCTGATAATATTCCTGGCACGGAGATTGCCCTGAATGCTTTGGGATTCTTTGACTCTGCAGTAAGGACAGCTTGGGGCTGGGGAGAGAATGGGAGTGAAGAGCCCTACATTATCATGGTGGGTGGAAGAGCCAGGTTGAAGCTGTGTGAGCTGTCGCAAGCAGCTGTAGCATTGTTCTGGTCAACCAGAAACCTGAGTATAGAACACTCAGCTCTGGCTCTTCCATTGCAAACACACTCTTAGAAGAGACGAATCTGGAAAAAGTGGTCATAGTGACAGGTCAGAGGCCCAGCTCCTTCTCCACTGCCCCACATCTTACTCATCCCCCAACCCATGCTCAATTGACTGGACTCCTGACCTTTACAGGCTCTCCCAGAACTCAGATGAAAAGAAAAGAAAGAAGGTGACAGAATACAGACAATAAATATAGAAGACAAATATCAGAGACTCAAAGCCTGACAAAGACCAGAGTAAATGTAAGAGCAATGATAGAGAGTATTTACTGGGTATTTACGATATGGCAGACACTAGTTGCTCCACACAAATGCTATCCTATAATCTTCATAACGATCTGACAAAGTAAGTACTATTTTTTTAGTTGCACTAAGAATACTTAATATGAGATCTACTTTTTAAACATATTTTTAAGTGTGCAATGCAGTGTTGTTAACTATAGGTTCAGTGTTGTATGGCAGATCTCTAGAACAACAAAATAAAAATAATCTGGTTAAAAAATGGGCAAAGAACTTGAACAGAGATTTCTCCAAAGAACACATCCAGATGGCTAAAAGACACTTGAAAAGATGCTCGACATCACTGGTCATCAGGTAAATGCAAATCAAAACCACAGTGAGATATCACTTCATACCAGTTAGGATAACTAGTATTTAAACAAATCCAGAAGATAAAGAATTTTAGCAAGGATGTGGAAAAATTGGAACCCCCGTACATGACTGGTAGGAATGCAAACTGGTGCAGCCCCTCTGGAAAACAGTGCGGAGGTTCCTCAAAAATTAAAAATAGAGCTAATTTACGACCCAGCAATCCTACTTCTAGGTATACATCCAGGATTTTTTAAATTGAAATCAGGATCTGAAAGTGATACTTGTACTCCCATGTTCACTGAAGCATTATTCACAATGGCTAAGAAGAGGAAAGAACCTAAAGGTCCATCAGTGGATGAGTGGATAAAAAAAAATGTGAGATATATGTATATATACACACACATACATACACACAATGGAATATTATCCAGCCTTAAAAAATGATAAAATCCTACCATTTGTGACAATATGGATGAACCTTGAGGATATTATGCACAGAAGCACAAATACTGGGTGATTCTACTTATATGAGGTACGTAAAGTAGTCTAACTCATAGAAGTAAATAATAGAATTGTGGCTGCTCAGGGAAGGGACAATGGACAGCCACTCTTTACAGGGTATAAAGTTCAATTATGCTGTTGTGTCTTTGTTTTACAAATACAAGAACTCGGGGACAGAGTGATGGTGAATTACCCGCGGCTGGTCAGTAGGGGCTTGAAGAGGTGAGACCAGCCAATCACTCTGGAACCCTTATACTATATAAAACTATCCTGGGGTGATGAATTCTATGAGTTTGCAGATTGAAAGGGGCCATCATATACCAGACACAATTAATACAGACAAAAGAATTTCTCAATATATACTAGTGAAACCATTTCATTTTAAGAATAATCTCACAAGCAGAAACAACAACAACAACAAAAAAACAACAACAACCCTAAAAATTGAAACAATTAATATAACCTCGTGCTTCTATATTGTTAAAAACCAGAAAATAGGGTTGCCTGCATGGCTCAGTAGTTTGCATGATCAACTCTTGGTTTGGGCTCAGGTCATGATCTCAGGGTCATGAGATTGAGCCCCCAGTGGGCTTCACACTCAGCAGGGAGTCTGTTTGAGTCTCTCCCCCCCCCTCAGCTCTCTCCTTCCCTAAATAAATAAATAAATAAAAACAAAGAAAATAGTGGGAAAGCATATATACAGTTTTAAAAAGTAAATTTTGAACTCGAGACAGTAACAGTCTGTCAAGTTTTATATGTATAAGCAAAAGAAAATTTCATACTTGGAACTCACAACATGTGCATCCTTCCTAAAAAGTTGAAGACATACAGGAGTAACCACAAGAGGCAACAAAGTAAAGAACTTAAAAATGGATGCAGTAGAATATGGAAAGACTGGCATAAATCGTGCACAGGCTTAAATACAGAAATAAATACAAGTAGTTGTAAATATGTCTAGGAAATACAATTAAAACGCCATACATTTTCATACAGAATGCATGTAAGTATTCTTCAAAAGAGATGTGAAAAAATAAACAGGGCCAAAAACAGAAACAAAGTGACCTATAGATAAAGGTCATACCCCCAAATAACTCAGACACATGACAAATAAAAGGGAAAGCAAGCTGCAGGAGGGCAGAGACCAGTCTACCATGCAGCTTCCATGGGAGTCTAATCAACAGAACTAAGGTCCCCCACTTACCTTGAAGTCATTCGCCTTGCCCTGCCTCTAAGAAAATCCTTTACCTTTCAATTTCTTTCTCCGCATTGAAAACTTCTTTTGCTCTGAACCACATGCCTAGCAGGCTTCTCTTCTACCCCTCAGTCTTTCTCTTTCCCTCCTCAGCCCCTGCCCATCCTCAAAAGGGAATCACCTGAGGATTTATTTCCAAGCCTTTAGTTTATCTGATGATGTTTTCTATCATGGAGAATGTATTTATTACTCTCATGGTGTCAACTTCAATCTGGGTGGCTCCCATTCTGCATTTTTAAAAATATTTTATTTATTTATTTGATGGAGAAAGAGAGAGAGAGAGAGCGCACAAGCAGGGGGAGCCGCAGAGGGAGAAGGAGAAAACGGCTCCTCGCTGAGGAAGGAGCTTAACTGACTGAGCCACCCAGGCATTCCCCCATTCTGCATTTTTGCTTGGATTCTTACTCCCATATTTTCTGGCTAGGCCGACCTTGGCCCTCTCAATGCAGCCTGGTCCCCCTGGCATCAGATGGAAATAGCCGTGGCCACCGAGCATGTGCCCTGTCCTCCCCATGGTGTTGCTGTCGCGTGGAAAGGACTTGTGGCCCCCTCCTGCCATCTGCCTCCAGGGTCCTCTCAGCACTAGGTGGTACGTGCTCTCTTGTTGGGTGAACCTGTAATTCTGGGGGGGAGGGGAGCTTCCTGCCTGTCCCGACCCTAGGGTCCTGCACAGATCTGGGAGGACGGTGTAGCCTTCCATAGGTGGTGGCAGATGCGTGTTCCAAAATCATTTAAAATGGGGTCTGTCCTACTTTGATCTCATTATTTTCTCCTTAGAAGAGCTTTGTTCTCCATCTACCTTATTTCTACCGACTATTATCCCCAATGTCTGCATTAGTCAAGCCAGAAGCCCGTGATTCACTTTTGATTTTGCTTTTATTTCATCCGTATCTTCAGCTTCCTGCCCAATCATGATTAATTCTTCCATTTCAATAACTTTATGTATTTCTGCTTTCTCCATTTCCTTGTTCACCCCCCCCTTTTTTTAATGATTAAATGAAGCAAAGCTGCTAACTAATCTCCTGGCTTTTGTTTATTGTTTCATCCAATAAAGACTGCATCTCAGAGACAAGTCACTGTTCCATTACATAGCTCTGATTTTTTTTTAAGATTTTATTTATTTGAGAGAGAGAGCAGAGAGCGAGAGAGCACAAGAGGGGGGAGGGGCAGAAGGAGAGGGAGAAGAAGACTCCCTACGGAGCAGGGAGTCTGATGCAGGGCTCGATCCCAGGATCCCAGGATCCCAGGAACATGACCTGAGTGGAAGGCAGGCTTAACCGACAGAAACACCCAGGAGCCCCAGCTCTGATTTTTTGTCACTGCTTTTTATAAGTCTTGAGTAAACTTCCATTTTTCTATATGATAAAATGGGTTTCACAAAACCATATTTGTAATAGTTCCTGTCTACAAATGAGTCTCTAAGAGAATCCTGATGTTTTGGGGGATATTCTTTTTTTTTTTTTTTAAAGATTTTATTTATTTATTTATTTGACAGAGAGAGCAAGAGAGCACAAACAGGGGGAGCAGTAGAAAGAGAGAGAAAAGCAGGCTCCCTGCTAAGCAAGGAGCCCAACACGGGGCTCGATCCCAGGATCCTGAGCCGAAGGCAGCCACTTAAACCTACTGAGCAACCCAGATGCCCTGGGGGCTATTCTTTTAAGTAGCTAACATTTATTTAGTCAGACACACTCCAATCATGTCACACAAATTCATGTCCGTAAGATGGATATTTTTTACTGCAATTTTTGAATACATTTCCTCTGGCTATTTCTTCTGTCCTCACTTAAATGAATCCCCTATATTTTTTTCAGAGTTGAATTCCTGTCTAGAGCAGATTCAGATGTCACTGGGACACATTCATTCCCCCATTCTCTACAGAGCTGTTGCACTTCTTGGCATCTTTAAGACGCACTACCATGGCTTAACAATCTTGCCATATTGTTAAGTCCACAATAAATGCTTTCTGATTGATTTATTCACTCAGTAAATATTAAGCACGAATGAGATTATAGGTCTACTGTCCCCGTATGGCCATTGTTTAAGGATAGGGAAGAACTGTGGAGTGGGGATTGTAAAACCAAGAGAGTTACCAGTGGCTTGGCTTTGCGGGTGTTAAAGCCAAGAATCCCGATCATGAGAAGCCAAGATAGGGTCTCCTCTCATTTGAGAGGGTCTCCTCTCATTTCCTCTGGCAAGAACTTCACAATAAAGCACATGATTTAAGCCATAAGGGAGACTTCTAGGTGAGCCCCAGAAAAGATGTGCTGTATTTCACTCAATTGCCTTGGAAAACTCTGTTGATGTGTACTGGGATCCTAACCCCATGAGGCTTATTCTCTTCAAAAAAACAACAAAAACAAAAACAAAAACCTGGTGTAAGTCAATGATGTATCACTGGGTGACTCTTTTGTAAAGGCAAAAAACAAAACAAATCAAGATAGAAAAACCCTAAATTTCACAGATGTTACCATTTATAACACAAGAAAAATGCCCCTTTAGTCCTAGTAAGATGGCAGGGTTTTAATTAGAAGAGCAATATTTATTTCTGAAACACTTAAATCTAATATTGATCTCAAGTAATGCTAACAATGTAATTCTTATTGAAAGGAATCAATAAGCCACAAAAAGAAAATGACACAGATTCTTAAAACATTAGATAAGCCTTTTTCTAGACATTAATCATGTATAAACTTTGTCATAAAACCTTCCCTTTTCTACTCATTCACACTCTCAAATCTAATTATAGCTCATTGTCATTTTAAAGATCAAGTCCCAACTGTCTCACTGTGTGCTTTCTTTCTAATTAAGTATTCGAGACCAGAGGGACGCAGGTTGGGGCTACATCAACTCAATTTTCACAAGCTGACATGCACCACAAAAACAGTTTTTGATAACTATTCCCTGACAGCTTTGATGTGAAGAAAAAAAACAAAACAAACCACTGAGCTGTGTGCACTCCCCCCTTATGCTCCAGGGTCAGCGAACGTGGTTAGTAGGCTCTGAGCTCTGACAGCAGGGTTTTTGCTACCTTGCTAGCAATAATCTAAATCAGTACAGCATAGCCCCACAGGCCAGCACGTGGTGGGTGATGAAAATCAGACCTGTAGAGGCGTCAATGGAAAAGAATGCAGAACACTCATGTTATATGGAGACCAAAATGTAATCTCAAACTCCTGGCCCTGAACAGTTTGAACTCTTGCCCACAAAGCAAGCAAGTGGCAAATCATGGACTCAGACGACTACTGCTTCTCTTCTACTGTTCTGCCTCGGCTAGGAGACTGCCAAGAGTGACTAACTGGACGGTTACTTAGTTTGACAAGATCACCATAATTACTTGGCATTATTTGGTGATGCCATGTCAGTTTAATACAACACCAAGTATGCATCAGAGGAAAGAAAACCCGACCAACTTTTCTTGCCCTTAGAGACCAACGAAACTTGAATGATTGAGAAGGATGTTAAAGCCACTTGTGAAAAGACTTTAGAAATAATTCCTCAGGCAGCTTGTCTAAACTCTGAGTGGCTAGCACAGCTCTCAAAATCTCACCAGAGGCAAACAGTACTTCACCCTCATAATTATTGGCCTTTTATAAAAGTTATTTCTGAAAAAAAAAATATAGTGAGAATACTCAAGTGATTTTTAAAGCCAATTATTATTGAGAACTTGTAAGATCTCTTTTTTGGAGCATATGTACTTCATAAATGAATGTCAAAATCTGAAAAAAGAAGTCTTCAATGTCAATAATACACTAATATATGCAAATAAGAATGTCACGATTGCTAATATTGAACATGTTCCAATGACTACTTTACTTTAAACAGGAATCCTATAAATGCCTAAAATGCGTTAAGTAAAAAGAATAATTTCACAATGAGGAAAAAGGATCCTCCGTGGGTTCCTCATACTTTCTTGGAAATGAGCAAAATGAAAACTTCATTTATTTATGCCAACTTTTCTGCGTCCACATGCTCACAAGGGGTACTGTTCTGTCAGGCACGTGCCCTGCCCACGAAGAGAGCTCTTGTATCTCGGGGTTTGGCCAGCAGCTTCCGGGAGAATAAAATATGCAAATAGAAATTACACTTGCAATTTTGCTTTGTGAAAGTTTGGAGTGAGAGGTCTCTGGTGAGCAGAAAGAAAAGGCTAGCAATTTTTAATATCCAAAATGATCAGTCATTCCCTATTCACATCTCTGGTGAACGACATAATGCCAATGTGAAGCAGAGAATAAAGTCCTAACAGCTTTAATTCAGTGGGGGAAAAAAAATCCCTGGAAGGTTGTTTTTTTTTCCCCTCTCCTCCCTCTAGAGCACTTAAGTTTTGTACAATGCGCATTTTATAATTCTTAATTTATATTCAGCAGCGGTGTTCTCTCTGGCTTTTAGACCTTACCCAGGGTCTCCATCTGACAGCAAAGGATTTTGTTTTTGCTATTTTGTAGGTTAAAATGGGTGGTTCTCCCTTCATTCAGAGGAAACACAATGTCTTGAAAAAGAGGTGGTCAGCCTCCCGAGGTGAAAATTATTACTGCTGAGTTGTGGCCATGCCCAGTCTAGGAGGGTGCAGAAGCTGGGCTCCACCTTGCACACACATCTGCCCGCTCTACCTTGCACATGCATCTTCCTGCTCTACCTTGCACAAGCATCTTCCCGCTCTACCTTGCACACGCACCAGCCCACTCTACCTTGCACACGCATCTGCCCGCTCTACCTTGCACATGCATCAGCCCACTCTACCTTGCACACGCATCAGCCCACTCTACCTTGCACAAGCATCTTCCCGCTCGACCTTGCACACGCATCTGCCTGCTCTATCCGCACAGCCCTCGAATGGCCAAACTAGAGATGCACAAGTTTTGCCAACTTCCCAAATCACTAAATTTCTGAATATCTGGCATACTTTGTCAATTCTGGAGAGTACAGAAATCACTGTTAACTTATTCATTTATTTAATTATTTAACAAATGTTCCCTAACAGACTGCTAAGTCTCCAGCATAACGTTGGACGTGGAAATGCAAACTGGAATTAAGGTTTGATTCCTGTCCTCAAGAACTTTCCCTTCTAGTTTGGAAAAGAGACCATTAAATGCACAAAGTGTTTCCATAGATACTTACACACGGAGCCCTGAATGGTATCTTCTAATTATTAAATGTTTATAATAGCAACAAAGTGAAAATACTTGGCAAGCTCATCCAAAAAATATGTGTTCTGGATTTATGGCACTGACATAAAGTAAAAAAATTAAAAATCAATCATAATAATTTTGAAAAAAAATGTGTAATGTGAAATTTATGTTCCGAAAATTTTCATGGACCTGAGCTTGTAGCAATCACTGGAAAACTCAGTGCTAAGTACTGGTTATACAGAAGATTGTTGCTGTGTTAAAGATCAGCACTGAGTCTGATAACCTGTCAGAATGGCTAAAATCAATAACACAAGAAACACCAGGTGTTGGTGAGGATGTGGAGAAAGGGGGACCCTCGTACTCTGTTGGTGGGAATGCAAACCGGTGCAGCCACTCTGGAAAACAGTATGGAGGTTCCTCAAAAAAGTTAAAAATAGAACTACCCTATGATGCAGCAATCACACTACTGGGTATTGACTCAAAAAAATACAAAAACACTAATTCAGAAGGATACATGCACCTCTATGTTTATAGCAGCATTATTTACAGTACCCAAATTATGGAAGTGTCCCAAAATCCATCAATAGATAAATGGATAAAGAACATGTGGTATATATACATGATGGGATATTACTCAGCCATAAGAAAGAATGAAATCTTGCCATTTGCAACAACATGGATGGAGCTGGAGAGTGTAATGCTAAGCAAAATAAGTCAGTCAGAGAAAGACAAATGCCATATGATTTCACTCATCTGTGGGATTTAAGAAACAAAAGAAACAAGCAAAGGAAAGAGAGAGAGAGAAACCAAGAAACAGCCTCTTAAGGATAGAGAACCCACTGATGGTCACCAGAGGGGAGGTGGGGGGGGGTGGGTGAAATAGCCAATGGGGATTGAGGGGTGCACTTGTGATGAGCACTGAGTAATGTATAGAATTGCTGAATCACTATATTGTACACCTGAAACTAATATAACACTCCATGTTAACTATACTAGAACTAAAATTTAAAAAACTTAATAAAAAAACTGAGTTTGACAAAATACATATTCACTAACTGAAATAAGTATGCTCAGTGTTTCAGCTGAATGACTAGCATCTACCTTTCATCTACGGAAAACCCAGCATTAGATGTTAAATGTGAAAAACTACTACTGGGGATGCAAACCTAAGAACTTCTTAACAGCAGTACGGAATTTGAACCTGGTAAATTTCCATAAAAGAGCTTCAGGGTGTAAAAACAGAGCTTCTCTCTAGATATTTTATTTTTTATTTTATTTTTTAAAGATTTTATTTATTTATTCGGCAGAGATAGAGACAGCCAGCGAGAGAGGGAACACAAGCATGGGGAGTGGGAAAGGAAGAAGCAGGCTCATAGCAAAAGAGCCTGATGTGGGGCTCGATCCCATAACGCCGGGATCACGCCCTGAGCCGAAAGCAGACGCTTAACCACTGTGCCACCCAGGCGCCCCTAGATATTTTAGATACGTAATAGCATTTCTTTATGGGACAGATAACAGTTCAAGACAACTTTCCTCACATTGGTGGGGTGATCCGAAAGTCAAACCAGGAACCATGGTGGCAGGTGTCAGAAGAAAAGTGAGGGTTTTGCTGTCCATACTAACACTTTGGGGTATGTTGCACGTAGGTGATCAGCATACCTACATTTAGTCTGTCATCATTAATGCCATTAATCTTAACACTACCTTCAATCCTGTGCTAATAAAATTTCTTAGAAATATGAATATTTTGGGGCACCTGGATGGCTCAGTTGGTTACACGTCTGACTCTTGATTTAGGCTCATGTCATGAGTTGTGGGATTGGATAGAGCTCTGTTTTGGCCTCCCCAGCTCAGCGGGGGAGTCTGCTTCTTTCCCTCTGTCCCTGCCCCCACTCACACACACTATCTCTCTCTCGCAAATAAATAGATAAATCTTTGAAAAAGAAAGAAATACGAGTATTTTAAGATGTTGTGCTTGTTTATACTCATTTAGTACAGTGTGTTAAAATTTCTATGTGTAGTTCTGTTTTACCTAGAAGATTCTCAGGTCTGGAGAGCAAAAACTGGTTAGCTCAATAATCAGTATAGACTTGGTGTTCAAAACACATGCCTTGAATAGAATTGAATGTGTACTCTTAATTTCAAAGTAGTTTCTACCTCTGACAGTTTACTTAAAAAAGCAGATAAAGCACCCATGTCATATGCACCATCTCTACTGGTGTGTTCAAATCTATGAAATTTTGCCTATCACATTTCCTAAAATGCAATAAATCAGTTTCAAAGACACTTTAACACCCTCGAGAAAAGGAGCTTCGAGTGAAAGGTCATTGCTTTCATGTTAACATTATTATTTTTCAAGACCTTATAGTCACGAAAGACTTTATACGGCCTGTCACAGTTGAAGGTGAAAAATGTTATGACTGCCATTCACCTTTTATTAAATAAACAGCATTACACAAATACTATTTATATTAGCAATGTGAAACAGAACTCCTAAATCGCTTATAAAATTCAGGTCTTTTTCTATTTTCTTGTTTTTCTAAAATGGCTTGTTTAATATTTCTTTTATTTTTGTAGAATACATTTCAGTTGCTGACTAATGGTGGGAGCTCACTCAAAAGTAAACAAACTAAGACTTCATCATTTGACTGTTAAGAGAATAATTAATATTTATAAAGCACTCAAATTATTTATAGAAAGCATTTTATATAGGTGCTATTATTTCTATATGGTACTTTTCATACATTAACGTAATAACATTAAGGAAAATTTACCTCACTTCCGCTATAATAGTGTTTTCATTGAAAACCCTCTCTTTTGGAAGGTAACGTGGGATATCTCAAAAGAGGTAAAATTCTGGATAACAAAGACTGCATTAAGTATGTTCTAAATGAGGTATTAATATTTTAGCTTACCAAAATTAACACATTCAAAGTAAATATTATGTCACCCATTGACCTAGAGTTTGCTAACAAAATAGTCATATATGAATAAAATGGAAAATGCATAAGGATAAAACATAACCCAACTCAACTAAGCTTACACTGTCCTAAATAAAGAACCCAAATGATACTGACTCTAAATGAACAGAACTCTTTGCACATCTATTTATTATTTGTGCGAGATAACATGGCGAATAGCAAACTCTGAATCCCAGCAACATAGAAAGCATCTGCTTAACTGTCTGTGCTCAGTAATAATTACTTGACGTGTGCGTGTCCTTGCGGGCACACATGAAATGCCTGGGAGGGGACAGAGTGGACTCGGTCCAAATGTGCTGCCCAGGAAGTGTGTCCTGTGTGAGTGTGCAAGGTTCTCTTCCCTAAGCTTCCAAGTATCCATCAACGTCCTTTACTTACAGGGGTGTCTGCATCTTCGGCATAAACGGTTGTGATGGGTGTGCCCTTCACAGCGTCCGGAGCCACCATCCCCTTGTAGATCCGCTTACTAAATACGGGCGGGTAATCATTCATATCCTGGAAAACACAATTAAGAGTTTAGAGCTTCTGGTGACAGCAGGTTGGGGACACAGTTACGAGACTGGCTCTATCTCTTCCTGTCACACAACCCATTTGCCACTGTCAGCCTTCCATCCTCTCAATCCCATTATTCTCCCTGCGGAGTGGAGCCCCGGAGGAAGCTGGCAGAGCTCCCATACAGTATTCATGTGCGCATAGCAACTGGAGGCCATGCCCCTCGAGCACAGGTTCCGAAATTATGCTTTTTGGAGAGGGAAGGGATGCTCGAAACTTTCCCAGAAGATACGTCCAGTGATATGAGGTGGTTTTGAACTTTGAAAACAGGGATGGGTAATTTGTATAAAAAGTACCATTCATGAGACAGGTGTCAAAGATGGTGGCTTCTTTGTTTGCTGTGTTGTTCCTTTTAAAAAAAAAGCTCTTTAAGTTTCTTTCGCAACTGAAAATTCTTGATATACTTAGCAGAATGGGATGATTAGTACATTTCAAATGCAAAGTACGAAGCAGCCTTTGATGCCATCTTATGTTTTTACAAACATAAAATGATTAAAGAATGTTTTCCCTATAGCACACTACAAGAATGATGCCTAGAATTAGATGTTCCCATAGACAGAAAACAATGGTGACTTACTGCAGGAGGTTTTCAAGTTAATTTAGAGGCATTTATTTTTACAACTCAGTGATATAAGTGCATTGTTATTCACGTAGTTTCACTCAAATATTTCTCAAGTTCCTCCCACTTCTGTGACTCAGTGCTAGGCACTGGGGCTACTGCGGTCACTGAGGAAAACGATGGCCCTGACTTCATGTCACTTACCTGCCATCTGACAGGTAAAGATACTGATTCTGTGGATAGTACTGACTTTGCCTAAATTAATCTAGTTATTTGGCACAGCCAAATTAATAAATCTGGTCCCTCGAGAGCAAGACCATTTCCCCCCAACCATTTTGTGTTTTATAGAGGACTGCATGTCATTTTTTTTTCCTCAAAAATAATGGTTATTAACATGGCTGATTTATATTTCGTAAATTTACTTATTTTAAAGTCATTACTACACCCTGCATTGTTTTGGGTGCTTTGGGTCAGACATATTTGAGCCTAAAGCTGAATCTGTTAATTATCTTACCCTTCAGGTCATCTTTTTCTCACTTGCTATTAAAAACAAAAGAAGAAAATTATTCTACATAGGCTTTAATATTTGCTCTGATACAACAATTTCCCTGTACAATATAAATTGGAAACCCACTAATTAACTGATTATAAACGCCTCTTTTTGCAAAGAGGTCAGGCTAATTATCTGTTAGAGTCAAACAGCACTTGCTTTTATGGTCACAATAGAGCTGGCTTCTGAGTTGTAAGTATGAGAAAACCTGCAGACTTTAATGAAAAATAAGAAATCTTTAACTGTAAGCAAAACTCAAAACTAGGGGGCGCCTGGGTGGCACAGCGGTTAAGCGTCTGCCTTCAGCTCAGGGCGTGATCCCAGCGTTCCTCCGCTATGAGCCTGCTTCTTCCTCTCCCACTCCCTCTGCTTGTGCTCCCTCTCTCGCTGGCTGTCTCTATCTCTGTCGAATAAATAAATAAAATCTTTAAAAAAAAAACCTCAAAACTAAAAAAATACCATTTCCTGTGTTTTGACATATCGTCTTCATAACCTTCCATGAACAAAAAAATTTAAAAAAAGTTTCCTTTATAAATTATGACCTTTAGAATCTTAACAAGCACAAGAACCTGAAAGCCCCGTTCTTGGTAATGATGGTGGTGGAGGGTATTGATCTTGAGGTTCCTGGCAGGGAGTAAACGTATAAAACATTTGCATGCACGCTTTCTCCTGTTCTTGTCAAGAGCACCGATTAATTTAATGAGTGAATTTTGTAACTAAAGGGGTGGAAATCTTTTTGCACCCCTAAGTGGTAACTTCAGAAGGTCAGAAAAGAAGGAGCCCAACACTGTAATTTTTCTGTACACGAGTTTCCCAAGGTCACATAAACTAAATAAGTTCCTACAAATTTTCGTCTTCTGTTTTTTTTTTTTTCATCTCAAAGGACACTTACAGCCTTAATGGTACAAGATACTTTTGGATAATTTGATTCTTCAGGGGGGAAAAAAAGGCATGTGATTTTCTAGTTGTCATATAGTTGCTAACAGTCTGAGTGCAGTGCCCCCCCCCCCCTTATTTCCTGACAAAGTATTCACTAGGTTCACCTTCTAACCGCATGCATAGTGGATGTTTTTTATACTCTGGCCTCACAAACTGATTAGACACAAACATAAGTAAAAACTGAAGGCTCACAGGACTATTTCTTCTCCTCCTTTCCTTTGCTTTCCACTGGCAGGACCAAGAATAAATCCGTGCAGCTACTGTGGCAGCCTTCTCTTTGTAGTACATTGTACACATTTTGGGGTTGCAATCTTTTATCGTAGCTAAGATGTTCTTGCACAATGCATGATTTCAGAGGAGAAAATGTATTGAAATGAGACGCCAACAAGCATAATCAATAGCTCATTATATTTACGCTCCAGGGGTGTCTGAAGAAAAATGGACATATCTGCTTGTGTGCAAATGCTCTGTTACGCGGCAAAGAAGCTGCACCCTCCGAAACAGACGCTTTTCTGTTGCCCGCTTTTCACTAGAGGGCAGTATTGGCAAAAAGAAGCATATCCTCTTCTGTCTTATTAACAATTTTATCATGAAGACCTGTAATAGTTTGCTTTCTGGGGTTATAATTTTTGTTGGTCTGAAAAAAATTACTGTTCATGTTTCTAGAGAGTGTTCTGGATGTTAGCATGGTTCTCATCTAGGACAACACTATGCTCTTCTCAGAAAAAACAATGAACCAGTCAATTCATCATTTGTTTCCATATCTCAAGCAAATAAGACTATACCTGAAGGGACAGTGAGCTAGAAAGAAGAAAATATGAGTTCCATTGATTTATTTTCTAAATTAAAGCCTAACTTAATCACAGAAACCATTTCTACTTCGGCAGACGGAGGCAGGGATCTAAGGAACCTTTGTAAACTAGCATCCCAGGGAGATGGGCACTTGTGGGGAGACTGCAAATTAATGGCAGGTTTCCACAAAAAGTAGAGAAAGAGATGACAAGAACTTTGATTTTCCGGAATCAGGGGTAAGAATTGTTCTTGATAAGAGACATTTTCCAGACAGAAGAGAACTAGATGTTTGTACTCCTATCATCTTTTTTAAAAGGTTGGAAATACAGTGAATGCCAGCGCTCATCCTCCGCGCGCGCGTGCTCGGCCAGGGACATGGAGGGGGCGCTGGTGGCTGGGGGGGTGCTCCCTCTGCTTGGTGCTGTCCACCTACAACTGTTTGCTGCCCGTCCTCCAAAATGCCTTGAGGCTTGAGAAGCCGATGCCCGTCTATCTTGGCACAAGATGCAGTTGACTTCTCGGTCCGTTCCCTTCCAGGCGCCTTCCAGGCGCTGTCCCGGCTGCTGTTTGTCCTGCTGGCTGCCTTCTGCTGTTCCTTCCCTCCTGCGAGTTCTACTTCTCTTTTTGTCTTGTGTGACTCTGCTCCCTTCTCTCTCTTCTCCCTCTGTGCAGAGGATCAAAACAGGCCCTATCTCCAGCCAAACAAATCTTTTTTCTGTTTTGCATCGGGTTCTCCTAAACACAACTCATAAACTTCCTCAACTTTTTTTTTTCTTCTTTTGCATCAAAACCTGCACTGGAAGTTTCTTTCTTAGAGGTGTGAGTTTGTTTTTGCTTTGGTTTGGTTTGATTTCCGAGGATGTAGTTATTCTGGGTTCTTGAGGGGCTGCATATGCCTCATGCAGGGGCGATCAAAGCTCTGCTTTGCTACACTAGCAAAATGTACACAGGGGCGCTCAGTCTCGCGCATACTGACGGAGGACCCCCCTTGCCCCCGGCCCGGGCATCAGGCAGTGCATGAGATGGTGGGGGTCTTGTTACTACCAAGAAAGGCACAGTTTCTGCTGGTACCAAGCTGACAGGTAGGAGTAGAAAGCAAAAATTAAATACATAATGCGGAGTGTGATGAATTTTATGAAAGAAGTACAAGATGTAATGAGATCGCGTAGTAAGGAGTTGAACTAAATTTCACACAGGACGCCTCTCTGTTACTTTAGCAATGGCCCCATCCCTCACGCCGTCTGGCAGGTGGCACCTTCCTTCAGTGAGGTCGCTGGCTGCAGGAGGAGCACAGAGCTGGGCAGCATTGACCAACCCACAGCTGTAATACCTAATTCCATTCCCATCTGGTTTCCCAGTTTGGGAATGGTAACGTGGGGAGAAGGGAGCTGAAGCGCTCTTGGGTTGTTTTCCAAGCCAGGAGGCTACGGGCCATTTAAAGAATACGTGCTTATCCTGAGCTAGAATCTTTGAGCGGTTTCCTTCTTACTTTTTCCATCGTGCACCAGGATTCTGTATGTGACTGCTTTGTGTTTACTGTGCATCAGGCATCATGCCAAGTCTCTTAAATTGATCATCTCATTGCAGTATGTTAGCTATTTTATTTCTATTTTAATTATAAAGAAATCGAAGCTTAGAGAGGTCAGCTTGCTCGTGGTAATCCAGCTAATAAAGGGCAGACCCACGACCTCACGCTGGCACGTCACACCCTACAGGAGACATTCTGATAGGCGGACGTGAGGAGAAAGGGAACTGGCTGAGTTGTCAGAAGATTAAATATCAGATATTATATAAGATGATTTGAGTAGGACTCTCATTAAACAAATCCACACATAACTTTTTAAAGATCTCTGTCCAAAAATACTTTACAGTTTAAAAATTCTTCCGAGTAGCTATTATACTTTTATCTTGGCAACCTGGTAAGCTTCTAAATGTTGCATAATGCTAATCTATTTCTCTGAAGATAATTTTCATCATTATTTATAAAGCTTGGTTTTTGTTTGTTTGTTTTGGGTTAAGAAAAGAGACTTATATCAGTTGAATTTGTACATTTATTTATTTTTAAAAGATTTTATTTATTTATTTGACAGAGATAGAGACAGCCAGCGAGAGAGGGAACACAAGCAGGGGGAGTGGGAGAGGAAGAAGCAGGCTCATAGCGGAGAAGCCTGATGTGGGGCTTGATCCCAGAACGCCGGGATCACCCCCTGAGCCGAAGGCAGGTGCCCCTGAATTTGTACATTTAAAACAACAATTGACTCAATATTTAACCCTACAGTTATTTTCACTAAAACTTAAGAAAGTGTTCCTCAAATTTCATTCTTTGGAAAACTAATCCTAACGGAAGCTTTATAAACAAAAAGAATCCCATAATTCCACTATGGAAAATGTGGGAAATCACTTCTTATTTTCTTGAGATTCACAATGTACACAAGCATGTTAAGGACTTTCATATGAAGGTGCGCAGTGGAGACATCTGTTTACTTCTGTGTGTCACACCATTTCTCAAGTCCATTTGTCTATGAAATTCTTTGTCTATGAGACACCCCTTATCATCTCGAGGAGCTCGTGCTCTGTGAAATATATCCTAAGGGGCCCTGAAAATACTGCAATATTGAAGGCACACACTGTGACTGTTTGGAATATTGACTTTGGTGAATTAAAGATTTCAGAGCATATATTGAGAATTCTGCTGCATCGAGAGTGCCCCCCGTCTGTGGCAGCCCTGTCATCCGGTAGCACTGGGACAGGTGCCAAGGATGGTGGTATTTGCCATCGACAGGGCTTATCAGCATCTCCTGCCCCCACTGGGAGGCAGTTCAGTTTTGGAGACTTCTGGCAAATGGGAGAATGAGACAGTCGCTGAGGAGAAAAAAATGTAATTGTGTTGGCAAAGTAAGGCACTTTCCTGGGACTCCCAGAAACCAGTCGGTGATATTTGAGGAGCCATGACAGAGACCCACAGAAATGTGAATTATTACTGCTAACTCTGGGGAGATACCTTTTTATTTGTTTCCTCTAGTTTGGTTGTTTAGAGGAAATATGTTACATCTTAGTTGTAAAACTCTAGAATAGCAGAAAATGCAGATACTTTAAGAAACGATCTGACTCTACCCCATGGCATGCTCTTCCTGATATATTCATATTCTTTAAATTTGCCAGTGAATAAATTAGAAAGAACACAGCAATAAGAATATGACGATGCAGAATAGAATAAAGGGGAATATTTGAAGGCCATAGTCCAAAGTATTTTCTCCAGTTTACCCAATCCTCAGGGAAATGTCAGCAAGTCGTAAAAAATAATGATCACTTGATTAGCCCATACTCCCCCTGGCTGGCTCATTGAAATCCTCTCTTATTCCATTTTCTTCCTCCAGAGAAAAGGAAGGAGGATGCTATAAATCTTGAACTGTCCAGACTCCTCTGACCAAAGGAAATCCAGGACTCTGCTAATAACAGTCACCATGGAACATCAGCGGTGTGTCACCCCTGTCAGGTGTCCATGGTATGACAAGTGCTGCCTTGGTACCAGGCATTGAGCTTCTATCTAGAAAAGCTATCCTCATTCCTTTTTTTTTTTTTTATGGATTTTGCAATTTATTGAAGTCACTGTTTCCAGAATAAATCATATGGAGTTCTTTCCCTTAGTAAACTTCTTTTTTTTTTTTAATTAATAATGATTTTTTATTATATTATGTTAGTCACCATACAGTACATCCCCGGTTTTCGATGTAAGGCTCGATGATTCATTAGTTGTGTATAACACCCAGTGCACCATGCAATATGTGCCCTCCTTACTACCCATCACCGGTCTATCCCATTCCCCCACCCCCCTCCCCTCTGTAGCCCTCAGTTTGTTTCTCATAGTCCATAGTCTCTCATGTTTCATTCCCCCTTCTGATTAGAAAAGCTATCCTCATTCCTATATTCTATGGGGATAGGGACATTTGTCTTCCTGCTGGGAAGAAAACACCTCTGAAAGATGGAAACTAGCACCATCTTCAAGCCTCACTAAATTTCTCAACTGCCTCGGTCCTCGTGGATATTATCTTACTTCTGGCTCTTCCATCTCTCCCAGCCTACGCCCGCACCTGCACCTGTAATACAGGCAAATGCAGCTGGGGAGCAAAGCCTCCTTCTTTCATGGAAGGATCTCCCTCATCTTTGTGTACTGCAGTCATTCCACCCGAGGTTGCATTAAGCAGAAGGACTTAGGTCCTCTGCTTATCTTAAACAATCCTTCACAAGGCTGCCCAGCATCGCAGAGCCATTTACATATTTCGACTTTTCTGACTGGTCTTTCGCTTTTGGCTTACCGTAGAAGACAGACCTTTTCTTTCTGTGTATTTTCTATATTATATCACAACTCTGTTTGTAAGAACAGGTTTTTCTCTGGATTATGTTTTAAACTGTATAGAATTTTATTTTTATTTTTCAGAGATTTACTCATATCCTCTAATTTACTATTATATATTCAGTTATTCAGTATATCCAATAAATGTACAGTGAAGATGGCCTTGTGTATCAGTGTTCTGCAAAAACATTGCAACAAAAATACATATTATGTATTTGATCATCATTGGTTTTGTTCTGGATCACTAAGAAAGCATTCTGCATGTATCTGTGATAAAATTCTTTCTTTCTACTGCAGAAATATCTTTCTTTGCAAATATCACTTCCGTTTTCCCATTCTCACTCCAATTAGAAATAAGTTTGATGGACTAGATATTAAGCGTTTGATCTTTTTTTTCTTCTTCTTTACAAAAGAAAATTATGTTTCTTCTCATTTTCAAAGAGAGATCTTCAAGATACTTTCCCTGTGGTGACTGTTTTGGGTAGAAATATCTCTTAGCAAATACTCTGCAATTATGTTATCAGCAAAACAGCTTGTCATACTGCAAGTAAACAGAACAATGACAGAAAATCTGCATGCTTGGAAAGACCTACATTGGTGAGGAAATGGGAATTGTGTTTCATTCTTCCCTTCAAAACAAACAAGCATGATATTTTTATAGGCCCCAATATTAGGTAATAGTTTTAAAGCTCTTCTTTGGGATAATCCTACCCCGAGTGACCAGAAGAAAGAAAAGCAAGTGTCAGCCTGCATTTGGGGAAATGTTCTGCAAATTTTATTATGCTTTCATCATCTTGAAAAAAGAAAGTGGCATTGAAAATGTCTAGAATTGGGACACCTGGGTGGCTGGTTTAAGTGGGCAAGTCTTAGTTTCAGCTCAAGTCATGATCTCAAGGTTGTGAGATCAAGGCCTGCAGTAGGCTCCACACTCCGTGCAGAGTCTGCTTGAGATTCCTTACCTCTCCCTACCCTGTGCTCCTACCCCCATGCACACTGGCGTGCTCTCTCTCAAATAAATAAATAAATAAACAAACAAATAAATAAATAAATATCTTTAAGAAAAAGAAAAAAATGTCTAGAGTTGAATGCTGGTTAATTAAGTTTTGTCTTAAATTCACAATAAATCAGAAATAATTCAGTATAGGTCAGGAAGACCTGACCAATAAAACTGCTTGACTTCTCTAAATAAGATAAAGCCACTGATACAGGAAAAATTAGATCAACAATTCCGTTCTAAAGAAGGAATGAGTCCGTCGATGAGCAAATCCTTTTCACACACCAATGTGGTAGCCTCAAGTGACACCCATATGTTAAAATAAAGGGGTGACCAGGGATCATGAAATGCAGTTTAAGAAACTTCAGTCCCACATAGAGAACAAGACTTATTTAGAGCACATCTTGCTTGATTAGATGATATTTTTGGACCCAATCTTACTCCAATGACTTCTATTAAAAAAAAAAAAAAATCCAAACAAATCAGTGTACACTGAACCCAGAGCAGCCAACTCAGAGTCTGTAATGGTTTGGAACTTTTCATTATGAGCCACAGCCCTCCTGAGAGACAAGGCTCTCCCATCTGAGTATCCATCTGTGGGTCTGGGAAGAATGTGCAGAAGGTAATTAGTAGCAAGTCTTTTCTTCCTTATTGTCCAAACAGCCAATAAATGACCTTTTTTTTCTATTTTAAATGGGTTTTTTTGTTTTGTTTTTTGTTTTGTTTGTTTGTTTTTGAGGTCAAACCCACCAAACCATAGAGGTAGGCAAGTGCAGATCAGGGTAAGATGGCCTAACCTGTTCACGCGGTCCTGAGCCATTTCGCCATATTGTCAGTTCACTGAGGTCAGTCTCATCTTAGCCTTCCTCATTTCTTTACCTGCTGAGATATCTTCATAGCCAAAACGTTATCATGTCCCTAAAGTGCTTTTGGAAACAGATTTCTAAATTTCTAAATGTTACAGCACAGTAGTGTGGCAAAATCATATTTCAAAATATGAATTAAAGCCCCTCAGGCCATCTGTGATTGTTCTTTCTCCAACTCACTAGAACGTCATTGTCTTGGGAAAGAGACACACAAACTGAAATTCAGGTGACTCAAGGAAAGATTCTAGCAGCTCAAATTTCTATTCCCAAAGAGGACTTAATGCTGAATAAAACTTTAACTCCCTGAAATAACATAATTTCTTAGGCCAGAGAGACACACAATGGGAGAAGTAGGTAAAAAGCCGTTGTGGATGCCTGGGAAAGAAGGAAGTCAGACCCTGAAAAAACTCTCGATGCAGCTTTCAGGCATTTGAGAATGGAAGGGATGTTTGTGTCCCAAGGTAGTTTAGGGGAGACAGCAGGACCCCAGGGAAGAAATATCACATGTGCACTGGCAGATAAGCTAGGTAAGGTGTAAAGAAGATGTGTGGAATAATTTCTGTGTCTCTCTCTGATTGCAGGATTACCCATAAAACAACAACAAAACAAAACAAAACACTAAAACCCAGACCCAAAGATGTTATAGTCAAGAACATTAGAGCAGTTACCTACAATGATAAATAATGTCATGTTAATTATATACTGGTGCAGTCTCTAACAGTCTTCTGTGTATTCATACCAGCATTTTATTGTCTAAGAAAACCAGTAGTATGTATTAGTTATTTATCAGTTAAATGATCAAACATAATTTCAAAAAAGTGATTATTTCTGATTCCACCATTTCCATACTGCCATAACCTCCAAAAATGAACACAGTAAAAAACAAAACAAAACAACGAAACACACACACAAAAAAAAAAACCCAATGAGCATAGTAGAAACATTGCCTACGACCTGTGTACCTTATGAGCTTGTATACATCTAGCCCTCTCTTGACAGCACGTTTCAAGAATTAGAGTCAACCCCAGTACCTAACTTCCTTTCATTCTAAGCAAAAATCCATCCTCAGAAAACATTTGTGACGCCTTCCCCACGAGAAAAGGGTTCCTTTGGAAGGAGCAGAGGAATCTGACAGTTTAGGACACAGCTCAGATGACCTTTCCATACACTAACATTTGAGAACTGATAAATCTCTCCTCATGTCTTCTTTTAAAGACTTCTTAAAAATCACTCGAATCCCAAAAGGTCGAAGATTCCAAGCTCTTTCAGGCAAGCACTTGGCACAGGTTATTACAATGAATGAGATAAATCTGGCACAGCCAACAAAGGCCTCACAGAACTTGAATGTGGCTGAGCCAGAACCTGACCCCAGTTCCATCTGATTCCAAAGCTTATTTCATTCCACAATCTCAGGGCCTTAGAACTCTTACCTTTTCTGTAATCTTCTCTTTTTAAATTGAAGGGTTTGGATGAAGTCATTATCCCTGGTGCTGTAAAATTTGGACTAAACTATAGTCTGGAGAAACTGGGACTAGTTTAAAATCCCAGAGCTATGGGAACATTTGGGCAGCCACAGTGGTTAAATTCTTATTTAGTGTTTCACTCAAATGTATCTTTCATACTTCAACAACATGGTTATTTCTCAAGTCTTACACATTTCAGACTCTATGTTCTAGGTCTGGTGTTACTATGTTTTTATGAGTCGCTGCCCCTAGATATTTAGCATGGTACAGACTCAGAAGAGAGTATGGAGTTGGCCACCAAGAGTCATCTGTGCTCCTTACCTTTACTATCACCGTGACCGTAGCAATACCAGGTGGCATTGTTCCATAAATATCGAAGGCCTCCACGAGAAACGTGATGCTTGCTTCCTGCTCCGGAAATGACTCATAGTCCAAACTCCTTAAAAGGGAGAGTTCTCCTGTAAATGGATGTAGTGCAAAAAAGTGCTTTACTTCTGGGCTTCGGATCCGGTAAGACACATTTGCTCCAAGGTCAACATCTTTGGCCTGTAACAAGTGAAGCAGAAGGATGGTCGTATCAGAGGTGTTACCAAACCAGAGCTGTGCAAGGCTGATGGAGGTCATGGGTCAGTAGCTAGGACAGCATTAACTTAATGACGACCGCAAGGCATGTTTCGGAGACTAGCGTGTTTTTAAGTAATTTACCAAAAAGAGGAAGGAAAGAGAGAAACAGAGACCCACGACATTTTGTCTTTATTTTTATCTTACATTTATTTTCCCTGAGAAATCACTAACTAAAAGAATCATACCACAGTAAAGAAATGAATCTTGTCATAACCTATTGTGTATTATTTCCTGCTAATTCTATAACCTTGAAAAATAGTATTTTAAATAAAAATAAAGTTTTATTGAGTGTTTTTCACAAGCATGATAGATAATTAAAGGAGTATAAGGAACACAAGAACATTTAACTAATAATTTCTCCTTACAAGGAGCCTATAATACATTTCTAGACATCATTGAACTATACTCTCTTCGTTTATTAACCTTTATTGAGTAGTTATTATGCACAAGAAGCACAAGATGAACCAAGACACCAATCCTGCCCTCCAGGTTAATGTCTCAAAAAGACAAATGAAGAAGACACAAATACCAAAATAGAAGGAAAACAGGGACATGGCGGCTGAAAGGTGTTCAGAATTGGGGGTGACATGTTCTAGCTGCAGGTCTCCCAGGATGATGAGGGCTGACCGGCCAATGCAGCTCTAGTGGAGGAAATGGAATGGGATTGGGGGGATGGGGAGATGAGCTGTGTTAGGACGTGCACACAGGAACCCATGCACCTGCTACGTGAACTTTTGTCTTGGCTTCCTCCAGTCAGTTACTGACATCACAACCAGAAGACATTGGGAAAGCACAGATTTTATGACGTCATTTTCCTATCTAAAATCCTTCTTGTTTTCTCATTCTCCTGAATGTGACAAGAAGGATCCATACAATTCCTAGTCCTGTAGCTCTTCCTTGTCTCCTCTCCTCCAGGATTTTGAGCAGGTTCATTCCAGTGCCTTGAATAACATTTCTCCCTCTTTGCTAGAATAATTCCTCCTTGCTCCTCAGGTCACAGTGTAGAAAGCAACCATCTAAATCTCAAGACCAGATTTCTAAACTCTCCAGATTAGTTTGAGTTCCACCTGTCATCTCTGAGGTCCCTCTCTCGGAGAACCTCTATTGCAATTATGGATTTACTTGCCTGTTTGCCACACCAGACTGAGAACCCCATGAAGGCAGGAAATCTGGTCCACGTTGGAATCCCCAAAGTCTAAGAGGAGCTGGCGTACAATAAACACTGGAAATATGTGTGTTGAATAAATAGATGAATAAGTGAACAGATGAACAGGAGAATAAATGGAGAAATATGGACCTTTCCTTGGTTGGCACCTGCCTTTTTTAGATTTATTAATGTTTTTGCTTAAATATTGAGTTGAATCATGAAAAAAAACAGAAGTTCTTGAAATCCAGGCTAACAGAGTTCAAGTTGTGGATGACAGGTCAAGAAAGTACTAGAATCTTTTTTTCCCCAAAAAATTATACTTCATAGACCATCTGTGTCAGAATTAAAAGGGGTTGTTGCTTAAAATGCAGATTTCTGAGCTTAATCTACTGAATCAGAATGTCCAGAGTTTCTGGTAATATTGTAGCTGAGGAATGAAATAGGGCTCGGATGTGGGGACACCGTTTAAAAGGAGAGTCAGACCTCTGGAAGGATGCCAATTGTTCACTGAAAGTGAAAAAATAATGGGTTCAGCAATATCCTCTTTCTGTAAAATATATGGAAAATCTCTACCTGTGTGTTTATGTGTGTGTGCATATACATGTATATATGAATATATACACACAAACATACGTATATATGTACACACCTGGATAATGCACATTTACATATATGTAAATATGGAATATTTATTCAAATATATACATATATAGTTATGTATGCATATATCTGCAAAATGCATATATACATATATGGAAATATGGAAATATTTATTTGAATATATACATGCATAGATATATATGCACACACCTGCATACATGCATATTTACATATATACAAATATGAAAATATTTTATTTCATATCGTGTGAGCACAAAGATAAATGTCACAGAATACACTTACAAATTTAACACTGAGCACTCTGGAGGTACAAAGTGGGGGATTACTAAATTTTTCTTTATAGACTATTGTTATCGTCAATTTTTACAATAAATATATAGCATTGATTTTGTGAATTAAAAAGAATTATTAAGATGTGTTAATTGATTTCTTGGAAACGTACCTTTTCTCCTCTTAATTGTTGGTATATTCCTAAAGTAGGGTTGTTACATAAAACACAATATGCAAAATTTGAAAGATACTTCTATTAAAACTTTACTCATTGTTATCTGAAATTAGAATTTAACTGGGTGTGTTGTTTTTGTATTTGCTAAATCTGCAACCTACACAAACGGCAGATCTTCTAAGGTTGAATTCAGGAACTGTCTGCTTCCCCCACATACCTCTATCTGCAGGAAGGTGGTCCCAGCCGGCAGGTTCTCTTCCACGACGACAGTATACGTTGAATTGGTGAACACAGGACTGTTATCATCAATATCCAAAACTTTGATGGCCAGTGTGAGCGTCGAGTGACGGGGATGCACCGCTCCGTCGGTGGCCACAACCACAAGCTCGTAGTAGTCCCTGACCTCTCTGTTAAGCTTCACTGCTGTGTAAATGCTCCCATTGGATGTGATGCGAAAGAGGTTATTGAAGCTGCCCAAACTGTAGTGCACTTGGCCATTTATTCCAGCATCAGGGTCCGTTGCCTGAATAGAAATGGAAACAAAGGAATTCACATAGTATGTTTTATCCTGCTTTTTTCACCTTACATTTTGCTATGGTGTGCTGCTAGAAGGGGATAGTTGACAAATCATGGCATATTTTCAACTGAATATTCTTTTTTCTCTAGGGAGAAAACTAAAAAGGATAATGACAATGTAATGCAAAAGTCTAGAACTTGAAAAGAAATATACTGTGGTTGAATTATTCTTCATTCAAAATGACCATGACATACACTGATAATATCACTAGCAATAACAATATTATATTATGACAGAAAACTCACATTACAGGAATACTGGATTTTTCCTGTACTATCATTTCTTTAATGATTTTGAATTCTAAATCAGGAAAACACATTTAGTTTTTAATTAATTTAACATAATGCACTAGATGACAACTTAAGATGCTATAGTATTTTTTGTTCAAGCACTTTCTATATTCATTTTCCTATATATTTTTTCAGGCACTATATATCTCATTTAATCCTCACCATGCTCTTTTTTTTTTTTAAGGCTTTATTTTTATTTATTTGAGAGAGAGCAGGAGTGCACAAGCAAGGGAGGGGCAAAGAGACAAGGAGAAGCAGACTCACCCCTGAGCAGGGAGCCCAGTGTGGGACTTGATCCCAGGACCCCAGAATCATGACCTGAGCCAAAGGCAGATGTTTAACCAACTGAGCCACCCAGGTGGCTAATCCTCACCGTGTTCTTATGAATAAATATAACTGTTCCCATTTTGCAAATGAGAGAATGGTGTCTTAGGGAATTTAAAGCTCTTGCTTAGAGTTACATTAGAAATAAATATACAGTACGGTACAGTTCTTGGTACATATAAAACTACTTAATAAATATTTGTGGAGCTAATGAATGTTGAAATAAATAAATGCATGAAACTGACATTTAAAACTAAATCTGCTCCCAAACCCAAATGGGAATAAAAGTATTGTAAATGTAAAGCGCCTGCAAAGGGCTCTTTAATATTAGAATACAATCTCCAAATGATAATTAAGAATTACTGATATTATGATAACATATTAACTAAAAATTTTAAGTCACATAAAAATCACTTTGCATCAAATAAAATGCGTAAATTTTGAGTGAATATTCTTCCAACAGAGTGTAGTGAGAATTAATCTTATCCAAACTCAATTGTGATATAAATGATGACTGTCACTCTCAACTATTACGCATTTTGTGTTCAATAATGTTACTGTTTTTCAAAGAAACTGGAATAAATATTAGAAGCCGTGAAATGTGTTATAATTCTGTCCTAAACTGTTGCTAAGGAAAGGAAGGCAGACACTTGACTCCGTTATGAGCTGTGGACACAATAAAATCATTTAATAGCCACAAAGCCTGGAATGCAATAGGATGGATTTTAATAGCACAAATGCAGATGTATATCCAATTTTATAAATTCTGGCAAAGCATGTTGGGGGCATTGCTGAATGTTTATGTCTTGTTTGAAATGGTAAAGTCCAATATGTGAGAGTCATGTTTGCAAATGTGCTCGTTCTCTGTGTCATAATGCCAGATGGTCCAGCGAGATTTGCCCCTTTGACTCATCAAAACACAAATAAAGGTTGAAACCTGAGAACAGGTGAAAAAGGCACTGC
>NW_024426885.1:75258273-75355242 GCF_017311325.1 Ursus maritimus | reverse complement strand
CAAAGAGGAAGAAACACTGTGAATGAGTTGAAGAGTTTCCATAGACATACATTCTTTACCTTTACATTGCTCCTAGAATTTGCCATACAAATTACTGACAAATTATTCAAGCTTGTCACTTAGAGGAAAAACCAAATGACAACACTAACCCCCTCAGGGAAAAAGAAAAGAAAAAACCCTATTTTTTTTTATCTGAAATCATCACATAAATAGAAAAATGTACTCCAATAATATAATATAAATAGGTCTTATTTCTTAACAGCAACATTCATGGAACTTTCAGAGATTTTTCTGTCTGTGGGAATTCTTACGATCACAAAATCATTTATATAACCAGCAATGTAAATGATTCTTGTTCAAATTATGCTTTTATTCATCCGTATAACAGCAGATGTCATATATAATGGTTCAGTTTGACTAATGTGGCTGTGTGTGTGCATACGTGTGTGTATGTGTGTATACGTGTGTGTGGGGGATTCTGTATGTACTGCTTTATACACCTTTAGTTGCTCAGCCAATATCTTCTCAAATGCCTCATACATATCTCTGTTAGTTTTCTATTCCTGCCATAACAAATGACCACAAATTTAGCAGTTTACAAAATACGAGTTTCTTATTTTATAGCTCTATAGGACAGAAGTTCAACATGGGTCTCACCAGGCTAAACTCAAGATACAGACAGGGCTGTGTTTCTTTCTGGAAGCTGTAGGGGAAGCTCCCGTTCCTTGTTTGCTGGAGTTGTTGACAGAATTCAGTTGCTTGAGTTGCAGGATTGAGATCCCCACCTCCTTTTTGGTTATCATATGAAGACCATTCCCAGCTTCTCAAGGCCACCCACAGCCCTTGGCTCATGGCCATCTCCTCCATCTTTAAAGCCAGCAATGGTAGGTCAAGTCCCGCTCACTTTGACCCCTCCTCTTTCTTCTTCCATCTCATCCCTCTAATCCATTCTCTTCCCATCTTCTTCCAGTTTTAAGGGCTTGTATGACTGCATTGTATCCCACTTGGACAATCCAGAATAATCTTCCTGTTGTGAGATCCTTAACCTCAATCACATCTACAAACTCCTTTTGCCGTGTAAGGTAACATATTCATATGTGGGGGCCTATTTGGGGGCCATTATTCTGTGTCATAGAATCAGAAACTTAACCTGTCTGTAATTGAACACTTGATTACATCTATGTCCAAATCTTGTTTACCGCCAACGTTCTCCTTTCAGTAGATGGTGCTTCTACCAACATAATAGGTTTTGCAAGAAGAAAAGTAGATATTTCAGAGCTCTCCCTCTTTTATCTTCTCAATTATTCATTCATCCAATAATTTGAGAACAACTTATTTAATTCTATATATGAAGCTCAGCTCCAGGCTGTGAGATACATAGTATATTAAGTACGAAGGTCCAAGAACTAATGTCATTTATAGAATAATCCCTGTCTATCCATAATATGTCAGCCCCCCCCCTTATAATATCTCACTCCTAACCATCTTGGTTCAAACCACACCAACTACAGCTTAGATCACTAAATTACTCGCTAATTCTTTTCTTTCACTTACACCCCTTCAGAAAGACCTTTTATAAAAGAGAAAATAATGACATCAGTCCTCTGCATAACCATTGCCTTGGGCAATATTCAAACCTTTAACATAGACAAGAGGTTGCAAAGAAAATGCTGCTTTCACTGTGTTCTCTCTAACCTCCAAACTTTTCCCAAACCCTCTGTTTACAGGGCTCCTGCTATCACTCACCAGGCTCCCACTCACACATCTTCCAAGTGTCAAGTTAAACATCATTTCCTCAAAGCAGTGTTCTCTGATTCCTGAAATGGAGATTAGACTCTCCTGCTGTACATATGCCAAAAGCTCCATACACCCATCACTTCTGCCACTTTTGATAATTTCTAATTATGTATTTATCAATGAGCTTATTTAAGAACTCGTCTCATTTTGTAAAACAAGGTAGGCCATTAAGAGTACAGTCTGGGCTTTTCTGTTTTCACTGAATGCTCAATGCCTAGTATAGTTCCTGGAGCATAGCAGGCATGCAATAGATACTTAAATTCATAAATGAATTATATTTATTAATATATATAAATGAATGTATTAGTACTGCTATGTAGTAGCTGTTAGAATTCTTAGAGTTATTTTATTCGTTGTATATCTATTGTTTGGTTTTATCTTGACTCTTGCTTTATTATCCTCTGTGATTTTGGTTAGGAATCTAAAAACAAAAACTGTGGAATTATTGGAATTGCGAATAGGGCTTTGATCACTTTGGTGAAACTATTGATTCTATGCTGAAAAATACCATTTTTTGGAAGAACGCAGTGATATTTTATCACGACCTAAACAAGCATATGACAAGTAAATATCTTTGTACTTTTAGCATTTTGTAGAATGACAAGGAGGGATTATGTATGGTAAGGTGGCAAATGATTGTTCTACAAGAAGAGATTGCTATATTGGTCTCAGTGTTCCCAGCATACTATTTTTTGATGTCATTAACGTTGGTATGTCATTTTTTCTCTCTAGGTCTCAGATATCTCAACTATAAAATAAAATATGTGGAGTACGGAGCAGTTTTGAATCTCTTTTCCTACCATTATGCATGTCAGAGATGAAATTCACAAACATGGCACAGATCATCAATTACAACATGAATAAGATAGGCTATAGCTACAGAAGGATTTTCTATAGTTGCAATGCTATGTTTCTGTTCCATTGAATAAAATATATGCAAATTTAAGTAAACAGGCACTACTATAGATTTAGCCTAATAATTAATATTGGAACAATGCAAACGTAGTACCTGGATTGCTAATCAGGGACTTGCACGAGACTTCACATTTGATTTTAACAACCCGTGTTTACTAAGTGCTGCTCTAGAGGACTGTGAGGAGGCTTGGTCTGACAAGAGACTGAGAGATAAGAACAAGCTTCCATTTCAGAATGAACCACCTGCATTCCCCAAACTGCCATATTAACCGTATTTTCCCGTGGGAACTTCCAATGCATATTAGCTCAGAGAAGTGCTTTATTAAAAGGTCTTCTTTATTTAGGATTGTTGAGTGGGAACTTTCTCCCCCATGTTTCATCTTGCTAAGAGGAAGGACATTTTAGCAAGACAACTGCCCTGTCTCTGTTCCGTCTCCCTCTTGGGAATGGTGAATTTGGTAGGAAGAATTGGGTAAATGTCGCCTTTAAGATCTGTTTGTAAAGATATCCTGTGGTTTGCTCCTTTAGCTGTATAAGCTCTTCCCCTATGGATGCCTACAATTCCAGCCTCACCCGTAGAAGAAGAGCTGTGTGGGTGAGTTTAGCTGTAGGCTGCAGCATTATCCAACCCCCCAGCCCTCCCACTAAGCTTTTTTCCCTCCAAAACCAGTGTCACCCATCTGCCAGAGGAGAGGAATCTGGGCAAGCTACAGGATGTTCGTTACTATTATCTTCAAGCCCCCCAGGTGTTTATAGCACAGTTTCCAAAGGGATTTCATCACAGACCCTTTTCCACTGCTGTTTGTTTAGCAGAATACTTACTAATATCTTGAGGGACATACAGTTTGTTAAATACTGCTATAGTTCACTGAGCAAAGCTAAGAATAAGGCCTCCTTTTAATAAATCTGTCCGTGGTATTTTTCACACAATATTTCCACTTTGTACTCTTTGTTCTCCAAGACACATTGAAAATGACTATTGTAATGGTGCATACTCCCAGCCATGTCAGGATTCTTAAAATGGTCTACAGTGAAATAATATATAGGAGAGAAAGTATAATAAAAAAATATATGCTTTCAGCAGGACAGCGAGAGGATTTTTTTCAAATGGCTGAAATTGATAGAAAAGGCCATGGGGAGAGAAAGAAATATTGGGTTTTAGCCATGGCTTTGATAAAGTAACTCTGGGTATGAGTTTTCCTTATGCTACATTTCATGGAGTGTTAGTTAATGTCCCTTAGGATGCGAGTACGTTCTTTCAGGGACAAAAGTGAGAGGAGGTAAAGAGAGAAGGGAAAGTCTGGGTTCAAATAAACAAACTTGAGAAACTGAGATTAAGGAAAATTCAAAATGTTTTATTACTTCGTAATTCCTGAAGTGTCATTACTATTTTAGTGAATGAGGTGAAATTCCCAAGCGGGCTATGCTATGCACCAGATTTAGAAATCTGGAGCAATGGAAAGGTCACCTCCTTTCAACATGTTGCACAAACGATAGAAAGAAGCCAAGACTCCTATGCCTCATCTCTTCCAACCCGCATTTTCGGCATGCCCTTACTATCCGCTTTCCTGTACAAACTCTCCACTCAGGTCAAGTCAATTCTCTACATTTCCCTAGGACTCAGCATATACTTTATGACATTTTCTTCAAGGCTTGCCACAACGATTCCTTTTTTACCTCTGTAATTCCAATCATTTATCCATTCCTCCAATCCTGGCCCCAGTTCTGCCTCTTCTAGTGAAAGTTCCAGCATTTGCAGATCATGCCATAAATCAGAATTCTATACTTGACAAACGGCTCTCTGTATCACGGTTAGTTTACACCCATTCCCACAACCATGATCCTTTTGGAAGGAACTTGTGTCATTGCTCTCTGTGCATTGAATTTTTCAAAAATACATCAATCTCTATCTTACAGTGGGATGATTTGTGGAAAGAAAATAGCCAAATCCATATTCAACAGGTGGACTGAAAATAAATGTTAGAGGGTTTATCCTCATAATGGAGTTTCATAGCTCAAAGTCAGCTGAAGTATAGATTGTGTATAATATGTTCAATAATGATAGTAAGTATGCCCCTCAGCCCCTCCACATGTGTTTTGAACCAATTCACCCAACTTAATTCACTCAACGCCTAGCTTCCATGAAAGGATGTGCATTCAATGTTCATGAAACAAAAGACCGTCATACTCTGTAGGAAAATACTCTAAAAATTTTAAGGTAACTGAGATGTACATCTAATACAGAGGAACTACAATGCTTGCAAAATGCTATTTCCTTCCTTTTCCATCTCCTAATTAATTGAGGAGCATAAATAAGGTCATGTACGTTAAGTGACATGGGCTGGCTCAGCAAGGTAGTTCCATTTCTCTACTATTATAGATAAGTATGTAGTTGTTGGACAAGATAACCAAACACAGAATCTCTTATTATCAGCAATACTGTCAGGAAGTTTGCACTGATGTTTAATATCTAGCCAAGGAGCTCAGTGTGTGATGCTATAATGAAACCATTTATCTTCCCAGAAATCAATTAAAAGTTAATTAAAATTGTTAATAAGAAAAATCACACATCTCTTCTTCTCTGGTACTACATCAAAGCGAAAAACAGTAATAGCTGCAACTTTATAATCATCCGTCCATGGTTAACACATTTTGTAATATACACCTTACCATGGGGCCTGATTTGCAGTTAGTTTGTGAATGCCTATTGTTTAGGAAATTGGCTGATAGACCGAGGTCAAATAAAGACCTCACTGGACAAAACTTTGAATATTTGCTAGAAAAACTTCTGGAGAATCTTTAATCACTAAAATCAAAGTTAGAGTAGAGTAACCAAAAACTTCCTTAAGAAATCAGATGATATATAAGGGATTTATTGAAATAAAATTTATTGAATATTTGTTAAGCACCGTTTTATAGCATACCACTTGAAATGGGAGCCGGGAAATGCATTTCTTATACATTATATTCATCCTTTCTTTTCATCATTATCCTTTTAGAGTGGCCTACTGCACATTTTTTCACATCAATAGAAATAGAACCCCATTGCTTGGATACTTACACTGGGGGCTACCAGCTCTATGGAGACCTAAAAGTGTGCCTCTTAACATGGTCAGAAAATACTAGGACAAAGCCTCAAAGGACAGTCTGAGATCTATAACCTCTTCCATCAAGAAGTCTCTGGGGACACTACTTGTGCATATCTTCAGTGATTAATTTTGATTTAAAGTATGTTTTATAATCATACCCATTCAGATGAATGTTTAGATATAAAATAATTTCTGTTTAGTCTCACAAAAAATCAAGCACCTATGAAGAACTTTGAGGACAGAAAGAAAACAGCTATTAGAAAGGTGTGAACTTCCAGGTAACACCTAATTAGCCCGGTGTGAAGCCAGGAGGGAGCTTAGTTCTACTTTTTGCTCGTCCTTTACAGCCATGTGAGAGGCTGTGTGCTCCTTTCTCACCTACAGGTGGGAAACACAGAAGGTGTTGAGCAGGGAGGTCAGAAGGAACAGAGGGCCAAGGCATCCTTAATGACATTCCTAATGGAAACACACTTTTTAAATTGTCTAACAACTTCAAAAAGATAAAATGGTTGTTGTCTTTGTTTCTTTCAAGCTGAGCTATATCAAGGGCTATGATTATCAGTGTAAAAAGAGAGAACAGGGAGTGAGTCAAGAGGCTGGCAAATTTTTCCTCTCTCCACACAGAAGCCTTATATTCATTACTGAGCCATGGCAAAGAGACCAACTACTTAGCAGATAGCAAGTGTACGTGAGCTCAAATCACCAAAAACATAACCAGAGTGAATTTTATAAAATCAAATATTGGAACTCTCAAATACTTAATTCATAAGAATCTAGAAAACCCATTGTAAACTTGTGATTTCTTACAGGCTTCAGCTCTAGGTTAGAAGACAAACCTTTCCCAAACCCACTCCATGGCCTTGGGTGAGTCAGTCCCTCTCAGCTTCCATCCTTCATCTGTGAAATGATGATGATGATGATGATGATGACCATTTATCTCACTGCCTCTCATGAGAATGGAACATATTTGCAGCATCCTTGGGTCATATTAAAAAACCAATTAAAAATAATATGTTGATTGTTACATGTTTTTCAATGTCTACTTAGAAACTATATTTTTTAAAAACCTCCAGTCTGTCCTAAACTCTTTTTTTTTTAAAGATTTTATTTATTTATTTGACAGAGATAGAGACAGCCAGCGAGACAGGGAACACAAGCAGAGGGAGTGGGAGAGGAAGAAGCAGGCTCACAGTGGCGGAGCCTGATGTGGGGCTCGATCCCAGAACGCTGGGATCACGCCCTGAGCCAAAGGCAGACGCCTAACCGCTGTGCCACCCAGGTGCCCCTAAACTCTTTTTTTTTAGACTTATTTATTTTAGAGAGAGAGAGAGAGAGCATGAGTGGGAGGGGCAGAGGGAGAGGGAGAGAGAATCTCAAGCAGACTCCACACAGTGCAGAGCCCCATGGGGACTCTATTTCATGACCCTGAGAACATGGCCTGAGCTGAACCTGAGTGGGATGCTTAACTGACTGTGCCACCCAGGTGCCCTGGTCCTAAAGTTCTTAAAGAATATTTTGGGTAAGACGAATCAGTCTATTTTTATTTGACTTATTTGTACATTTCATTTTCCTTGGAATCATGTTTATTTTGGTATAGTGAGTCTGTTAGGTTCTATTAATGTTGCTCTCAACATTTTTTTCTGAGAATTTGCTGTCTGTAGTAATTAAAGAATTCATATGTGAAAGATTATCAAGCCTGTCCACACAGTGCTTTTAGTGCTATAAATACAAATATAAGGAAAAGTTACCTGATCAGATGATAAATAGCAGAAAGGAAAGAGCATTTTAGTTATGATAACCAACAATGATGAGCATTTTAAGGGCTTTCACACGTTAATTAAGGTACTGTCACATAATAGAGGAATTTCTATGAAAAATTGTATGTGATGATTTTTATGGATACTGCCGCATTGAGAAATGTTTGATATGTCTGGCATGAGAAAGATCAGTTGCATTTTTGAAAAATCAAAAATACATTCCATGGGAAAGGAGAAGAGAAAAGATGATAACTTTCAGTTGCATTTTAAAGTAATTTCACCATGGATTGGGAAAAAAATGTGTATGTCAATGGGTGAGTGATCATAACCCGACCATAAGTTGTGAGGCTTTAAAATCATTATAGTGAAAGTTGAAAGAGGTATGAGAGTTATTGCATACTAAACATTTTCTTACTTTTCATTACTGCAGGCCATCCTTCCAGATCTGAAAAGATAAATTCTACCCAGAGAAATCAGTAAATAGTATTTACCCCCACATAAAAGATTTGACAGCTGCCCATATTTTCTTCCAAACCTATGTCTTTTTTAGTGTTTTTAAATTCTTCCCACTTTATCCTGGAGGAAACCTCAATTAAACTGTCTTGAAGGGCTCTGGGATGCCTTCCCTGGTCCCCCAAGTCAGAACAGCTGCCCTTCCACTGAGACTCCTGGCCATTCTGTTCTTACTTAGCTCTAATGACATGATGCGGGTCCCTGCTTATCTCCTACACTGCCCTTGATGCAACCTGAGGACACAAGAAAAGATTGCTCGTAGCTGACTTTCCAATGCTTACTCTTCCTAAGTGGCCAGTGAATATTTGTTGAATAAATGTTGAATTGAAGACCTCCTTTTCTCAGGCAATATGTGCTTTCCTTGAAAGTTTTGTTGAATCTACCAAGAGCCAAAGTGATTACTACCAGTTACAGAATAAATCATATTTTCTGGGAACGCTCAAGGGTCTCATTCTAACCTTTCTGCAATGATCTCTGGGAACTCATCCTTTGATACCAACTCTACGTTTGAGTCAAGGTAGTTTATTTATTGTATCAGTCAGCTTTCACACAATTCTGACACTCAGTGGTCCACCACTGTGGATGCTTATTTCTCACATATGCTGCATCAGTCCTGAATCCCCTGAGCTCTACTCTGATCATCTCCACTCCAGGAAGGAGGAAAAGAAAAAAGAGACGAGATAACCAAGGCACTATAACCCTATGCTCCTGGCTGGAAGTGGAACATACCACCTACACTCCTTCTTCATTGGTCAAGACAAGCCTTGTATGACCAAGGCTGATGCCATGCTAGGGACTCACATGCTCTCACAGTGGGGCAGCACCAACTGGGAAACAACAGTACGGTTGGTTTACCACCCTCGTTGTCCTTGAAACACACCAGGTTCTCCCACCTTCCCTCATAGTTTGTTGTTCTAAATCCTATCTAATTCTTCAAAACCTGCCTCTAGGGTCACTCATCCTCTTTCTGGGAAGCCTTTCCATCCAGCCTTCTGACCCCTCTTGCACTTAGCACAAACTTTTCTTTCCTTCCTTCCCCCTTCCTTCCCTCCTTCATTCCTCCCTCCCTTCCTTCTTTCTTTCCTTCCTTCCCTCTCTTTCTCTCTTCCTTCCCTCTTCCTTCTTCCCTTCCCTCTTCCTTCCTTTCCCTCTTCCTTCCTTCCCTCTTCTTTCTTTCTTTCTTTCTTTCTTTCTTTCTTTCTTTCTTTCTTTCTTTCGTTCTTTTCTTTCTTTCGCTTTCTTTCTTTCTTTCTTTCTTTCTTTCTTTCTTTTTCTTTCCTCTCTTTCTTTTTTGAAGATTTATTTGTTCGAGAGAAAGAGAGTGAGAGAGCAAGCACATATGTTGTGGGGTGGGGAGAGGGAGGGAGAGTTTCTCAAGCAGACTCCATGCTAATTGTGGAGCCACACTGGGGTCCCACCCACGACCCCGAGACCATGACCTGAGCCAAAACCAAGAGTCAGCTGCTTAACTGACTGTACCACCCAGGCACCCTTAGCACAAACCACCTTCTGTTGTTATTGACATCTGATGTGAGGTTGAATACCAAGCATCCAAGTCATCATTCGCTCACCCACCCATTCCATAATGGGAGGCATCATTAGGGAAAAGACTCTGGGAAGGGAAGGTGTGACCAGTGGGAAGCTGGGGCCTGGATGGAAATGAAGAAGAGAAGCAAACAACAACAACAACAACAACAACAACAACAACAACAACAACAACAAAACCCAGACGTGAAGCAAATGGAAACAAACTATCTTTCTAGAGTTGGGTGATGTGTAATACGGAGTGTCAAATTAAGCCAGCCAGTTTAAGCAGTTACATCATAGCCTACAGCTCTCTTAATAATAGAATGTAAATTAAATCCGGGTGATTAAAAAGTAAGCATTAGGAAGAAGCATGTAGATCTGTACTAAAAATTTTAAGTATTCATTTGTCACAAAATGGTAAACGCTCAGAGATTAGGACTTGGATGCTTCAGGAAAAGTTTTCCTCAGGTTCATTTTCATAAAACAAATACACAAAATAATGTTTCATGTTCATTAATGTCTATATAGTTCCATAGCAAGTTTGAGGGCCCAAGGGCAGGTTGCCCCAAGATGGCCCACTTGGGCATATTGATTATTTTAAATAGCAGTTACTTCAGAAACAGCTGGCAAAGACACTCAGAGCCTCCTCTGTCCCCGTGAAAGCAGGGAGCAAATCTCCTGTATGAAAAGTACTCCTGCACCAAGAAGTAAAGAGACATCCTATCATCACCAAGAGGGACTTGAGAGCCAAGAAAGCTGTAAAAACAGACCTTGCTACATTTTTTACAACTCTACCACCTCAGCCTACATTCTGCTTGGGATTTCCTACTAATCAAAGCTCACAAACCCCCATTTTCTTCATCCTACCCACTCTTCACAAATGTAGTTCCTTTGTCTAAAAAGCATAAAAATTGCCCACCTTGCTCATTTCTTTAGGTCTCAGTTTCATTATTGGGCCTCTGCACACATGTAATCAAACTTTTTTTCTCCTGTTAAAATGTCTCTTGTAAATTTAATTCTAAGTCCAGCTGGAAGATCTAGAAGGTTAGAGGAAGAATTTTTCCTTCTCTATGGGCTTTTGCTTTTCTCAAATATCCCCTATAGTCCTGCAAGGGAACAAGAAAACCTGGGGATTTTCATGTTTTCCCCTCTTTCTTTACATGCAGTAATTCTGCACTTTGGGTCTGCTGTATATTACACCATTTTGTGTGATGGTGGAATGTTGTATAAAGGCACTGGTTTTTGTTTTCTCACCCTCCACCTTTTATTCATCCAAAAACTCAGTCTCATCTTTTCTCTGTGGACAAACGTATTCCAGGCCCTACACTGAGACTCACTGCACCAAACTAACCATGCGGTCTCGCACCTGCTTTATTCCAGCATGGAATCCTCCCTCTACATCCTGACCTGACCATGCTCAGCCCTTGCTCTGCCTCCCTTAGAAGCACCTGCCCACATGGACAGCCTCATCCCATGCTCCCAAAGCTCCCTGTGCACCCCTTCACCATGGGCCTAACTGCTCCTCCTCCAAATTTTACTACCAAAGATACACTGTATATCTCTATAGGTACATAGTTTTACTGTCTGTGATACATAACAAGAGTACTTGGTGTTTTTTGTTTGTTTGGTTTTTGGTTTTTGGGTTTGCCTCGCAAGAACTGATTTTTTCCATTTTGGGGGTGATGTTGAGAATGCATGCTCCAGTCAACGCAAAGTCCTCTGTAAATTCCTAAAATAGCACAAATACAATGTAAGTGATTTTTAATGTAAATATCATTCCTTGAGTGTGCATTACAAGGGCATCCCTTCCTAAAACATTTTCCTAAACAGTTACGTAGAGTAAATCTTTTGGGGGCATCTCTGGAATTGTGGCCAACAGACACTACTTCTTAAAGTAAGGAAGTAAGACAAAAATACCACCACTACAGATTGTATTTTATATGATAATCTGCTTGGCTTAGGCATTTCTGTTTTTGTTTGTGTTTGCCTTGTCTGTCAAATTCTGACCCAAAGTATTGTTTTCCTTTTTTTTTTTTTTGAAAAGTATTTTAAATTGTTTCCTCTATGCTTATTGAGGCTATATTATTTTCTTCTCAGATGTCTTTATGATCCTCTCCACGAATCCTAAATTTTAATTTTGTTTTTATCCAACATTCTTTTGTATTAAATGTAAAGGTGCCCCAGGATTTCCCCCAAGAGCCCAGGATAATCCATTCCCTAAATACTGCCTTTCTGTCAGTCACACAGCTCTTTGTTACAGTATGTTCTCTCACAAATGATTGGCTTCTATCAGTGCTGGAAGGAAATCATAACTGGAAACTGGGGGGGAAAAGTGACAGTGAGTTTGGATTCTCTGTGAAATTCTCCATAATTACATTTTCTGGAGAATATTCAAGTATTAGATTATCAGATACAGATCGAAGGCAAAAGAAATAAAAATGTCTTTGGCCAATATGATATCCATCTAATGAGAGAAAAATATCTCCTAATTCCCAAGCACTCTGAATGATACCTCTTACCAGATAAAAGCACACATTATTTCCCAAATAGCAACCGTAAAATGAAAAGGCCTTTCTCCGTTTTATAGACATTGTCACAATCTTATCCTATTCACCTAACCTGAGCATGTAACTGGGGTACAGCCCAAAATAGGTTCTGATCCCATGGTTTTATGTTATCATTCATCATTTTTTGGGCTAGGCCCAAATTTAGCAATTTTAGTCATGCTCCATTCCCTGAATCTGGGATGTTACCAAAATGGTAGGTTTAGAAATATACCTTTTCTATTCATCCCTCTGTCAACATGCCTCTGCTGGTGCTTTCTCTCCCTCTCTTTCCCTTCCTCTCTCTCTCAAATAAATAAATAAAATCTTTTCTAAAAGAACAGTTTAATAGCAATTGGTCCAGTACAACGTTTTCCTGAGAATAGTGGGATTTATTCTATGAAATTATGGTGATGGCTAACAATGGTCTAGTCACTATAATTAAGTGATACAAAAGAATTGGAGTCTGGCATAAAAAATAGATAAAAATTGGAAGTTAAAGTATATCACTCTGAGAAACTGAAACTCTATAATCTGCCTGCTAAGAATCTTTGTGGATAATAAAGAAGAAAGTTATTGACTCATTTCAAACTTCAAGTCTGAAGAATCTAAATGGAGACGGAAGGCACCGTCCAACATGACAAGTGTGAACCACTTTGATTTGGTATGCCCAGAGGAAGCATTACTCTTGCTACTTTCATGAAGACTGATCGCTTTTGACAGGAATCTGTCTGCGTGGACTTGGATGCGTATGATACTGAGAAGTCATAAAAACATTAGAGAAGACTGGAGGCTCAAAGGAGCTCCTCATAAAAATGTTCAGATAGAGGGGAAAAGACAGTGAAAAAGAGACTGTATTTGCTATATATCCGCATGGTAAATTATGATACCCACAGGGAATATTTCCAGTCTGGGTTTCAGAATCCCAATGAACTAATCCTTCAGAGGTATCATAAACTAAATAGTGAGAAAGCAAGCCAAAGAAATATTGCTTGTTTTTATTTATTTATTTTGTAGTCTGAATCCAGATTTAAAAAAAAGAAAAAAAAAGCCTCCCATTTTTGATTCTTTCATGACTTGAGGAGAAACACTTTTATATAAGGGTCTTTGTTGACAAATTGTGTTCCCTATGAAGCAATGAGAGGTAAATTAGTTGCAAGTGGTTTACCGTGGTTACCTTTAGGATCAATGCATGTGGGAAGCAGAGGAAGAAAGCAGGACTGGATTGACAGAGAAATTTGGCTACTATGTGGGGCCAACAGCTCTGGCCAAGTCCAGAGGAGTCTGGAGTTAGAACTGCACATTGGAGTTATTCTGAATGACCAGTCTTCACATTCGGCCACCAGTCAGGATGGGGGCTGCACTGAGAAGGGTGTGACCTTGGGCAAGGTGGCTCTTTGCAGGTGAGTAATCCTTGAAGCAGCTGGCTGCTGAACGATGTCTGCCTACATGGTTCCCAGAAGCTAGAACATTCCCTCCTTCCTTGAAGGGGCATCTGGGTAGTACACCTCATTCTCCAGACTGAGCCTGTACCTGTATGGCCTTTTTATTAGATTAGAGACTCCTTGTTTTTGGGGGGTGTTTGTTTGTTTGTTTGTTTGTTTTTAAGATACTATTTATTTATTTGACACAGAGAGAGAGCACAAACAGGGGGAACAGCAGAGAGAAGAGAGAAGCAGCGTCCCTGCTGAGCAGGGAGCCCGACGTGGGGCTCGATCCCAGTACTCTGAGATCATGACCTGAGTCGAAGGCAAATGCTTCAGCATTTGAGCCACCCAGGCGCCCCTAAAGACACCTTGTTTAACTGAACATAATGAATCACACACATGCACATACGCACACACGCATACCTAGAATCATGACAGCATCACCCATTCATTGTTTTCAAATGAAATAATCATCTACAGAGCTACAGGATGGCCTCACAGCTACAAAAGTCTGTGGTTTGATTGCTCTGACCTAAGCTAAGGATGTTCTACTCCTACTCTCATGCCCAGAGATGTGACTCATATGTTCTTTTTGAATCTAACTTTCATGTAACAGCGAAAGTCCCAGGTATGGTGAACTTTACATCTTTTCTATATTTTAGTTCTTACAAACACCCAGTAAGACAGTTATTATTGACTACATTTTACAGATAAGAATATTACAGAAAAGTGAAGAAACGTATTCAGTTCCCTATAGCTAGCAAATAAGAGAACTTGAATTTGAATTTAGGACATTAATAGGCCATCTGTTTGTGATCTTTCTTAAGGGGAGGGGCTGCTCTAGTTCATGTAACGTTATAAACTACACTAGTTTAATGATAGACTGGAACCAAGAGATAAGCACTAAGACGGCCTGGAAACAATTTAGAATTCACTCTGAAACATTTGACTTATTTTAATTTTCAAAATTAAGAGCCATATCACAGAAATCCGCCCCCCCTTGGAACTATTGTTCTGTAGCGTCTCAGATCCTGCATGTATTCAGTGAGAAAAATAGAAACCTCGGTTGCAAAAACCTCACATTCCTCCTTACCCTGCGGCTGGCTCATCTGAGGTGATATCAGAATGAAAAAATACTTCAGCGAAGTCAATGGAAGTCATACCCTGAAGTCCTGAGACATAGAGAATGCAGTGTACCCGGAGCTGTAAAATTTCATTGATTCTTTTGAGACATGGAGGTAGTCATTTCAAAATAAATCTACAAATCTTCCAGCATCTGTCCCTGTCTTCTCCATTCTCCTGCTACGGACACATCAGGGCAGACACTTCTCTCTGACATTCCCAGGGGCCATGCTCTTGGGACTATGTTGTGCCTCTTTCCAGAATCTTCCACATTCCTCTTTCCTGAATCTAGCTGCATCAGCCTTTAAACCTGATGAAGAGTTTATCATTACAAAAGAAATAAAGAATTAAAAAGTAACCAGTTCCTACATTGTCTCGTCTTGCTGCAATCCCTTCACATCCCAGACTTCTGGCGGAAAAGAAAAGGTCAACATATATTATCAGCACTACACACACATGCCTTCATGAGTTATTTACTGAGTTATTTATTGTCATGCCAAACTTTCTTTCTTTCTTTCTTTTTTTTTTTCTCTTTTAGTGTTTGCATTTTCTTCTATTTGGAGTGGTCGTCTCAGTAACCCACTGATCCTTCCATTCTAAGCATCCACAGTTCTCCCTCACAGGAGCCCTCAATATATAAGCCTCTCCATCTAGACAGGGCCCTGATTATACACATTCAGAGTCCTGTCTGTCTTCCCCCACTGTGCTCATGACCAAATTTTTACTTTTGTATCTAACAGTGTGTTTACGTAGATAATGTCTGACATTCTATGGTCTGTGAGGTCCACGGGAGCAGAGACCCTTCTGTTTGTCCCAGCAATGTGCTCCACATGTAATAGACACTTCATAAATCTGCATTCAAGGAACAGATAAATGAAAGATAAAAAGGATTATAGCCATCCAACTAAAGTAGAATATATATTGATGCAATCTCTCTCTTAAGCAGAAAAACATATTGATAAAATGTTGCCATTTCCTCCTTTATGAGACTCTCTTCAAAAGGAGGCAGAGCAAAATATTATTTAGCCTACAATCAGAAACACTTGTACAAACCCTTGTAAATGTTGTTTTTGTGTTGGGTGAGGAACAGTATTCTGATCACGGTGTTCTTGCACTCCCTGGATTTTTATCTTAACGTAGTGCAGTTCAAAGAATACCAAACTTTTGGCCTGAAAAGTTCAAAAGATGGTATATTACCCTTTGTTCTTGATATCAGAGCTGTTACTCAAATCATTCATTTTACCAACATGCATTAAATATATAGTATTTGCCAGGTACTGTGCTTGGGGCTAAATATACAGAAGCATAAGATATGTTTCCTACCACGAGTTACTTGATTGCTCCTAAAGATGTCACAGTTACTTATTTAAAAATAGAATATGAAGTATTTTGTCAAATCTTTGCTCTATTGTTACTAAATGCGTTCTGTGAATAAAGTTGGATGTTGAACGCACATATTAATGAAGTGCTGCATGCCAATTAGACATAATCGTGTAAATGTGTGTATATGTACATAGTAATTCGATACTTGTATAGTGCCTTCTAATTTAAAAGCTGCTTTTATGTTCATTACCTCTCTTAATCATCACGTCAAAACTATAAGAAAGTTATTGTGACTAACTTCATTTAACAGAAAACTGATGCTATATGAACTTAAATACACTGACCAATTTGTAGAGTTGGTAATAGCAGAACTGAAACTCCAACCCCGATTTTTCCACACACAAAACTTGTGCCTTTCCTGTTCTATACCAGTGCTCCTCCCCATCACCTTCTCTCTCACTCTCTCTGTCCATGATAGTGGACTGCTAATCTCTATGACAATTAATGTACGAGGGATGCATGATACCATATTATACATGTCTTACATCCCACTCTTCAAGCCAATCTGCTCCGATTGCCTGAAAGTAACTTCACTGAAAACAATAGAGGCATGAAAGAACCAACTGCAAACTCTGCTTAACTAATAAGATAATGAACACTAGTCTCAGATACAAAGTGAAATTAATCTTCATCTGTGCCAAATAGAAAACAATTGCATCTAAAATAACCCAAGATAATCTTATTCCTTGTCTGAGTTGATTTTACGTGAGTAGTTACTTTAGAAAAGTAAGACCTGTCAGAATCTACTACAAGGTTCAGAGAGATAATGGAAAAACATGACCTTCAGACTAACAGTCCCATTTCAAATCTGGATTTTGAATTCTACATAAAATTGTCAGTGATCGGCATATGGCGTGCACATCTATCCAGTTACAACGGCAGGTTTCATGCAGGCTGAGTGTGTCAACGTACAAAGATTTGGATGCAATTATTTGCTCTAAAACTTCAGCAATATTCTATTGTTGCAGATCAGTTTTAACCAGACCTTCTGGGATTTCACACAAATCGAAACAGGCAAGAAATCTGTGAAAAGAAGTCTTGAGGTACAGGTACCCACTTTATACTAAGCATTGTTTGAAAATAGAAAGCCTGTGCTGGACTAGATGGAAAGAAGGGGTAAACACTGAAGAGATGGAAACACGGGAAACCCTTTTTACCTTGAAAGAAAGCACATTATAAACAACGGACATTTTCAGTGGAGCGTTTTTTAAAATATGTTATTGTGTAGATGCAGAACTAATGTTATTTTTATCAAATAAAACCAAATGAACAAAAATAAATTTAAGTCTATATTTATATAATCATTTAAATGCTGAGCATTGAATTAAATTAGTTCTCACTTCCTGTGATCCCGTAGCACTCGGTGCACACTGGTCTCTGCACTTTTCACTCTGCACTGTATATAATTATTTGCATTTGAACCTCTGCTAGCTAATGTAAATCCTAAAAGAGTGGAGGATGTACTTTGTTCACATTTATGCTGTAGCCTACAACTTAGTTTTCATCCCAGTAAATATTAATTTAATTGTTTTGAATAACATTAGTTTTTCCCATTCCTATATCAGAAAAATGCATAAGAATACAAAATAATTATGTGTAGATTTCATTTGACTCCATCAGACATGCTTTCATTCATTCATCTACCCCACATATTTATGGTCAAATTTGTGCTGGACAGCATTTTAGTGGTCAAGACAGAAAAAAATATGGTTTCTGGATGATGGCATGGTGATTTAGATTTGGAGCCAACTGATGGTTCATCCTCAAGTTCAACATCAAAACAGACAGGACTCTGATGGTAAGCAGCAACCTTTTAAGGTCATTAGTGATTGGTGAAACACTGCCAGCCATTTTTATGCAAGCATAAAGGACATGCGTTTGAAATGCATGGATGATGGGATGCCTGGATGGCTCAGTCATTAAGCATCTGCCTTTGGTCCAGGTCATGATCTCAGGGTCCTGGGATCGAGCCCCACATTGGGCTCCCTGCTCAGCAGGGAGTCTGCTTCTCCCTCTGCCTCTGCCCCTCCCCCTGCTTGTGCCCGCTCTCTCTCTCTCTCTGACAAATAAATAAAATCTTAAAAAAAAAAAAGAAAGAAATGCATGGATGATTCAAAGCCTAGCAAAATGGTTCATGCCATAGATGGCTATATCAAGATGGAAATAAATCTCACCTTAGGTCTCAAATCAAGAGTAGAAATGTACCACTGCCATTGTCACTAGTACGATCACACTAGCTAGCAGAGGTTTATGGCTGGGGATTGTGCATTTCCTCCTTCAAGCCTTAGGGGACCCTATAAACTAGACCCACTCTCTCCATTTTGTAGATGAGGAAACTTGAATTTCAGGTAGATTAGATAATTTGCCCCAAGTCCTAGGGTTGCTAAGTGATATAGCTAGAATTCAAACCCCAGACTGTCTAATGCCAAGGTCAGTGCTCTTCTCCAGAATTTTTGGCTGCCTCCAATTAAGATAAGTACAAGCTCTCTAGGTATCTCACAGCTTGATACAACTGATCCTGCCACTTCTCAGTTACGTGATTGTAGTGAACGGTTCACCTCTTAGAATCTGCAGGTATGGAGGTATTATCAGTATCTACTGAGTCAGATTTTGGGAGTATTGACTAAGCTCATCCACAGAAAGCACTTGGAACAGTGTCTGGCATGTTGCAAACAATCAACATATGTTAATTAATAATGGTAATACTATTTTAAAACATTTTTGCAATACATGTCACATAATAAATATAGCGAACGCCCACAGATCTCTGTGGAATCTAGGCAATCTCTCAAAAATCCATTTAGCATGTATTCATTGTCACTTGTCTATTCCCAATAAATCCTAACAAGGTTGCAGATATTCTTCTCACTTCTTATTTCTAAAGCTGACAGTAAGCCAAATACAAGAGGAAAATAAAGTTGTGGAAGAAATGATGTTATTGTTCTAGAATATTTTCTCTGAATATTCTTATTCTTATCTATAGCATTTCTTTAATAAACACTGAAAGTACCAAGTGTCCACATTAAGTCTATGGAAAGTTTTATGCACTTGTGAATTATCCTTGAGCTCATGGCATTTGTGATTTCCAACTGAGTGACAATCAAAGAGAAAAATCAGAAAAGCAAACTTGCTTAGAAAAGTCAACTAAATATATGTAACCAATGCTACTTTGTTGTACCTATGTTAATTCATTAATTTCTTCCTGTGAGTGATGTCATTTCAATGCTCTAACATTGATTTTTCAGCCTCTTCAGGACCAAGACTACCTGCGATTTTTAATGAGACCAAAAATGGCATGTAACATTTTCTAGGTATGCAGGGGTCCACCTGAAATTCTCATCCCATTGCTTAGAGGACGGTAAGGTCAAATAATTCAAGATTTCAGGGGGGAAGGTAGGTATTTTTGTCTTTTTTGGAATCTTTTAAAAAAGAATTTCTTGTTTGAAAGTACAAAGAACCTGTTCATTGCGATAGTCTTACATTTCTACCATTTCTATTTTTTTCAAGTATTCTACATTAACTGTAGTTACACTTCTGTATGTTAGCTCTCTGGAATTTATTCCTCTTCTAACCGAAAGTTTGCACCCTTTGACCTACATCTCCCCATTTCCCGCACCCTCCAGCCCCTGGCAAACACCATTCTACTCTCTTTCATGAGTTTGACTTCTTTAGATTCTACGTATGTGTGAAATCATACAATATTTGTCTTTCTGTGTGTGGCTTATTTCATGTAGTGTAATGACCTCCAAATTGATCCACATTGTCACAAAAGTGAGGATTGTGTCCTTTTTAAAGGCTTAATAATATATCATTGTACATATATACCAGCTTTACTTTATCCATTCATTGGTCCATGAACACTTAGGCTGACTGCATATTTTGGCTATTGTGAATAATGCTTCAGTGAATGTGGCAGTGCAGCTATCCCGTCAAGACGCTGGTTTCACTTCCTTTTTATTTTTTTTTTTAAGGTTTATTTATTCCAGAGAGAAAGAGGGAGAGAGAGAGAGAGGTGGGGGGAGGAGCAGAGGGAGAGGGAGAGAGAATCTCCAGCAGACTCCCTGCAGAGTGGGGAGCCTGATGCGAGGCTTGATCTCATGACCCTGAGATCATGACCTGAGCCAAAGTCAAGAGTCGACTTCACCAACTGCGACACCCAGGAGTCCCTCCTTTCTATTTGAATTTCCTCTCTCTACCTATGCTGCCAAGTCTTCACCTCTGTGCCTCTTACATTCCTCCTACCAGCATTAAGCATTAGTCAAGAGAAAAGTCCTGCGAAGCAGAAATTGCTTAGTACCATGCCATTGGACGAAGAACTCAATTAAATGAAAAATGGTGAAGCAAATCATAAATAACCAATTTTGGGTATTTCATTTCACCATTATTAATTATAGTACCATTGCAATACAATGTCTTATAACTGGGTTAACAGGATCAGACATAATTTAGAGATCAAACACACAGTATACTGTGAAGATGTATGAGAAGATTCTTATTGGGCACTGGAAAGTGGGTAGGGTCTTCTCTGTGATTGTAGTCAAAAGGATACTGAACTTGGAAATGAAATATCTTGGTTTGAGCCCTCATTCTATCTAACATGCTGACTATGTGGCCTTTGGTTCTCCTTCTCCTAATTCTTAAAATTAAAAGGTTACTATAGAAAAGTTATCTGAATGGTGCTGTCTTTCCACTTTTAAGATACTATGATTTCATAATTTATTTTACTTGCTATATTTATATTATGCCAAGCTCATGATGATATAGTTCTGATATAAGATTTGTTTAGGGAACAACAGCAACGTTGGATAGATAAATGTGAGACATATTAGTTTCTACTGAATGAGCAACAGTTTATCAAAAATATGACAGATAAATATAAATGCATATATTTATTTAGGTAAAATATGGTGTTATGAATGGACTTTTTAAAAAGATGTATTTATTAATTTGAGAAAGAAAGAAACAGAGCACAGCAGGAGGGGCAGAGGGAGAGAGAATCTTAAGCAGACTCCATGCTAACCTCTGAGCCCAATGCAGGGCTCGATCTCATGACCCTGAGATCCTGAACTGAGCTGAAAACAAGAGCAAGACACTTAATCAACTGAGGCACCCAGCACCCCTAAAACTAGACCTATTAAAGGCTGCTTTTGTTTCCTCTTTAGCTGCTAGGACACATCACAAAAGTAAATTGGACTTTTTTCTCTGAAAGGATCAGATTGAACCGTGATCAATACATATATACAATTGAAAATAAGTATAAAAATACACCTAATGCAACATCATTATACATATTTATTTGGATTAAAATCATTTTTTTTATTTTTTAAGTTTTTTTTCACATCCTTGACCATAAAATATTTTTCTTTGCTTTGCAAGTGGATAGGATGAGATGTGAAGTTTTTCAACAAAGACAGTGCAGTGTAGTAGAAAAATATAATTGGCTTGGGTAGCAGGAACAGCCAAGTTCAAGTGGTAGTTGAATCAATAAATAAATGTGTGAAAATTGTCAAACCACATAACTTTTCCAACCCCCCATTACCTTATCTGTAAAATTAGTATTTTTGGTGTGATTTCCCCTGCGGTACTGTAAGAATAAAGGTACTAACAAATATTCATTTATTCAGCCACATTCATATTTTAAATTTTTTCTCACTTGTGGTTCACAACACACATAGATGGTGAGGGTAGTAAAAATAACAAACAAGACAATTTAAAAACATTTTTGTGAATATCTTGCAGCAATATACTTTAAAGTATGTAGATTTTCTTCTCTTGCATAATTAAAGAAGGGGTTTCAAATTACATTTAATAATTCAAAAATAGTATATGGACAATTTTATAAAATTATCTCTAACACTTTCTACAAAATTGGCTCTCAAGAAGGAAATACATTTTTCCCCCAGAGAAAATATATTGATTTGCTATTCTTTGGGTTAAAAATTATGGTTGCAAAAGTCTAGTCAAAAGATATTTATTAAACAGTTGTGTAGCTAAAAGAAAAGCTATTTCTTTTCTTCATTGAGGGAAGAAGAAGAGAAGAGATGGAGAAAAGCCAAAAAGACAGGCTTTGGGAGGGCTCTGTGTGATGCAGGTGGAGACAAGAGCACAAGACTACTTGTGCTCAGACACTCAACAGAATTTGAAGAACACTGTTGAGCAACAAAAAACTATTTGTATTTCCTGAATGCTCCCACCTCCACTAACATGCCTGGTAAAATAGAATCTCTGATGAAAAATCTGTGTAAACAGATTTTAGTGTAAATTGTAAAGGATTATGGTAAGTTTTATTATTGTTCTGATTTTCCACTATCTCCTTTATTGAATGTTTCTTCCCATTCCCTTTGCCAAGTGACACCACAGTAACTTCCACCAGAGAAGACATATATTATATGCACATGTGCGGTTATGTGTACACATGGGATTCGGTGTGGGCTCTTGCATTCTTGCCCTTCATAAGAAAACATGTTCAAGGTAGGTGCTGGTGCAGAGTAAGACATTTGTGAAGCATGTTTAAACTGAGCTATAGCCTGTTGTAACACCTGTTGGGGGCCTGCTGAGATTAATCAACCCAAGCTGACCTTCCCCTACTAACCCTTACCAACCTCTACTAACCCCATCAACTCCTACCAATGCCTATCAACTCCTACCAACTCCTACCAACCCCTACCAACCTTTACCAACCCCTATCAACTCCTACCAACTCAATCAAATCCTACCAACTTCTACCAATCCTTACCAAACTCTACCAACCCCTACCAACCTCTACCAACCCCTATCAACTCCTACCAACCCCTATCAGCTCCTACCAACCTGAGGCCCAAGAGTGAGAAAAGTGAATATTCACTGTTGTGTGGCGTGAAGATTTGAGGCTGCCTGTTACACAGCATTATTGCAGCAACACTGACTGCTGTAGGGATTACATTTTACAAATACAGATTGAAAGTATGAAACACAGAGTACTCACTGAAGCAGGAACTCAGAGATAGAATTGGCCCTGTAAGGATATAACTTCCTCCAATAGGCCAACCCCAACCAGAAATCTTAGGTTCCATTCAATCTGATGTATTTATCAAGAGACTTACTGACTCCAAGTGACAAATGAAAAAAATATATATATATAATCTATAGAAATCGATCATTTAGGTTCAGAAATTCCTATTTATTGGTGTACCTTTGAAGTCTATCTGAAATCTATTTGTTATGAAACAGAGTCCCTAACTGATAATGCTCTTCTGTGGTAAGTGTGAAGTCAATGAAAGAAGGAAACAAAATTTTGCATTATCTTTTCTCAAAGCAAGCCAAGATTCGTTTAAAGCAGTGGAATTTTTTCAAAAAGTCAGACTGACATAGAGTGAGCCAAAAATTCACTTGACACAGTGACACAAAGAAGTCAATGAGCTGTGTGTTTTTTTTTAAATGCAGAGAATAAATGTTTATTAGAAAAGAAAAGAAAAAGAAGGAAAGAAGGAAAAGAAAAAAAAAACTATTATGAATCTCTTCTTTCAGACACAATGTAGGTAGTCCAATAAGTAATACAGGAACTTAAAAAGCTGATAAATTCTCCAGTGAGGCTCTCTGATACATCTGCTACACCAACTCAAAGTAGTGATAGAGAAGGAGAGCAGGGCTGAGCACCTGTGGTTGGAAGCACTTCAAAACCTTGAAAATCTTCATTCTCTGAGACTTCAGAATGAGAAATTTACCATTTCTTTATGCTACAGCATAGCAGTCTGCCCTTACCAGGAGATGATAAAAGGACCCCATGTAAAGTAGATGTCTCACAAGAGAATGTACACCCTCCTCAAGATCTGTAACTATCCACTTTCATTGCTTCTGTATCAATAACTAAGGTAAGTTGCAGCATAGCTAATCGCTCTGCTATAGGAAGAAAAAGATTATCCACCACAAATAACAGCAGGATATGGTTAACAACTACTGGCAGGATCCAGGGGAATATACCTGAATCTTCCTTGTGCTGGTTGGGTTAAAGGGAGGAAATTACAGTTCTGAATAACAAGAGAGTTCCTGATACCCGAGGTACTTGGGACTGTGGCAAGGATATCTGGAGCTGATCCTAACTCACTACTGGGTTACTCCCTGAAGCTCCAGAAAAACAATGGCTTACAATAAACCAGGTATAAATTTTAGAACTGTCTTAGAGATTTGAGGAAGAGGTCAGAGACTCAAAGCTATGGGCATTTTAGTATGGATTTATTATGTGAGACCAGAGAAGACACCAGTTAACTTTGCTGCCCAGAATAAAACAACGCCTCAATAACTTCCCTTCTTTGGAGCAATACAGGAAGGTGCAACTTGAGATGCACTGGCATTATCTGGACATTCAAGGGTGGCTCTCCTCTCTAGGCCAAGGACAGGACACTTATCCTGATGCTATCGAACTGTGTTCCTTAGTGTTAGTGTGAATGACAGAACTCTAGATTCTGGGTTCTGAATCCAGGTAGCAATCCTCAAATGTCAAAGGCAGACGGATGAAATATTTCATAACAATTTGCAAGGATGGGATGGCAACTGAACTGCTACGATGCATAGGAATCATGGTGCTCCTAAGGGCAAGATAGTAGGGCAGCCAACAAGGGTAATGTTCGATTTATATAATCAAAAACTGCCCAAAGCAGGTGAACTAAAGACTCTTATTTACTATGATCTTTACTGTGATTAATGAATATTCTAAGGGTAGCATTAAATACCCAGTTAAATTAAAGGACATTAAATACCTGATTTATTGTCCATGAGATTTCACATAACATCATTTCAGGCCAAGGGGCTCATTTTATGGCAAAGGAGGTACAATTATGTGCACATAACTACAGGATTGTAGTTGGCTGTAATATATTGTACCATCCAACAATGCTAGTCTGGTAGAACTGGAATGACTTCTTAAAGAAACAGCTAAGGGCAACTTTGGGGATGACCTTCTATAGGGTTAAGGAAGTGGTGGCCATTATATGGTACTTTTATTGATAGGGAGAACAGGTGAGAATGAGAATCAGGGTTTGAGTATCAGTGGCCTCTATCACCATGATCCTGACTGACCTACCGGGGAATATATGATTCTGGTCCTTGCAAATTGAGGCTCTGCTGCACTAGAGGTCCTAGTGCTCTGGGGACAAGAGTCATGCTTCCATTAAAGAGACAGTAAGGTCCCCCTTACACCTACATTCACAGTTGACTAGTGTTTATTTTTTGGCTCTTTATGCCAATAGACCAAAAGGTATAGAAAGGAGCTGCTATAGCTGTAGAGAAAGTTAAACATTTCTTGAAGATAAGGTGAGAGAACTTGCTCTACCAACCATCAAGACTTACTGGGTAAAATGGACGTTTTAACAATATTAATTCTTCCAATCTATGAATACAGGATGCCTTTCCACTTATTTGGTGTTCTTTAATTTCTTTCATCAGTGTTTTGTAGTTTTCAGGACACAAATATTTTACCTCCTTGGTTAAGCTTATTGCTAAGGATTTTATCCTTTTGCATGCTATTGTAAATGGGATTATTTCCTTATTTTGCCTTTTCAGATAGTTTGCTGTTAACATACATTAGTATAACTGATTATTGTATCTTGCAACTTTGATCAATTTGTTTGTTAGTTCTAACTTTTCTGTGGTCTTTAAGATTTTCTACGTTTAAGATTATGTCATCTGCAAACAGAGATAATTTTACTTCTTCCTTTCCTATTTGGATGACTTTTATTTCCTTTTCATGCCTAATTGCTCTGGCTAGAACCTCCAGTACTATGGTGAATAAGAGTGGTGAGAGTAGGTATCCTTGCTTTGTTCCTGATCTCAGAACAAAGATTTCTGCTTTTTACTACTGAGTATGATGTTAGCTATGAGCTTTTTATTTATGGCCTTAATTAAATGGAGGTCGATTCCTTTTGTATCTAGTTTGTTGCAAGTTTTTATCATAACAAGGTGTCAATTTATTAAATGCTTTTTCTGCATGTATTGAGATGATTAAGTAACTTCTATCCTTCATCTGTTTATGTGGTGGATCACATTAACTAACTGTGTATGTCGAACCATCCCTTGGATCCCAGGGACTTGATCATGGTATCATGGTTTATGATCCTTTTAATGTGGTGATGAATTCAGTATGCTGATATGTTGTTGAGGATTTTTGCATCTATATCCTTTAGGGATATTGGCCTATAGTTTTCTTTCTTGTAGTGTTTTTGACTGGCTTTTGTAGAAAGATAATGCTGGCCTCATTAAATGATTTTTGACAAAGTCCCTCCTATCCAACATTTTGAGAAGAGTTTAAGAAGGAATAGCATTACTACTTCTTTTATTGTTTGGTAGAATTTGCCAGTGAAGCCACCTGATCTTGGGCTTACATTTGACAGGAAATCTCTTTGATTATTGATTACTCTTTATTAATTATTAGACCATTCAGGTTTTCTTTTTCTTCATGATTCAGAATGGGTAAGCTATATGTTTCTAGGAATTTATCCATTTCTTCTAGGTTATTCAATTTGTTGGCTTATAATTTTTCATGGAAGTCTCATAACTTTTTGTATTTTTGTGGCATTGGTTGTAATGTTTCCTCTTAGTTCTAATTTTATTTGAGTTTTCTCTTTTTCTTGAAGGTTTGTCAATTTTTATCTTTTCAATAAAACAACTCCTAGTTTCATTGATTTTTTTCTACAGATAGTCTGTGCTTTGCTTGATTTATTTCTACTCTAATCCTTATTATTTCTTTCCTTCTTCTTAATTAGGGCTTAGTTTGTTTTCCCTTTTCTGGTTTCTTGAGGTGTAAAGTTATGTGTATATTTGAGATCTTTCTTATTTTTTTAAGAATTTTATTTATTCATTTGAGAGAGAGAGAGAGCACGAGCAGGGGGTGGAGCAGAGGGAGAAAGAGGCTCCCCACTGAGCAGACAGCCTGATGCAGGGCTCGATCCCAAGACTCTGGGATCATAACCTGAGCCAAAGGTGAACACTTGACTGACTGAGCCACCCAGGCACCCTCTTTCTTCTATTTAATGTAGACATTTATTACTATAAACTTCCCTCTTAGTACTGCTTTAGCTACATCCCTTAAGTTTGGATATGTTGTGTTTTTGTTTTCATTTGTCTTGAGCTATTTTCTACTTTACTGTTCGCTTTCTTCTTTGACCCACTGATTGCTCAGAAATGTACTGCATAATTTCCAGATATGTGTGAATTTTCCAGTTTTTTTTCCTATTATTGATTTCTAGTTTTATTCTGCCATTGTTGAAAAAAGTACATGGCATAATTTCAATCTTCTAAAATTTGTTAAGACTAATTTTGTGACCTAATATGTGATATATCCTGGAGAATGTATCATGTCTCATTCAAGAAGTAGATGCATTCTATTTAGATACAATAGGGTCAGTTGGTCTGCAGTGTTGCTCAAGTCTGCTGTCTCCTTATTGATTTTCTGTAGATATTCTATCTGTAAGTGATAGTGGTCTTTGAAGTCTATTATTACACTGCTAATTTTCACTTCAGATCTGTCAATGTTTGCTTATATATTTAGATGTTCTGATGTGCATGCATTTAGTCATAATTATTATATCTTTTTAATGAATTGAACATTTTATCATTCTATAATGACTGTTTTTAACTGTCATGATAGATGAAACAATGATGAAAAAGACAAACATTGATGAAACAGATGAACATTAATGAAAAAGAAAATAAAGAAGACATAAATAAATGGAAAGACTACCCATGTTCATGAATTGGAAGCTTTAATATTGTTTAAATTTCCATTCTGCCCAAAGCAATTAGAAATTCTATGAAATCTCTACCAAAATCTCATTAGCATTTTTCACAGAAGTTGAAAAATATTTCCAAAATTTATATGGAACCACAAAGACACTGAATAGCCAAAGCAATCTTGGGGAAAAAGAAAAAAAAATGGAGGTGTCACAGTTCCTGATTTCAAAGTATATTGCAAAACTACTATAATTAAAAGAGAGTTGCTCTGGCAAAAACAAAACAAAACAAAACAAAAACAGGCAAATAGACCAATGTTACAGAATAGAGATCCCATAAAAAATTCCATGCCAATACAGTTACCTGATCTTCAACCAAAATAACCAAGAAGGCACAATAGAGAGGGCTAGCGTCCTCAACAAATGGTGCTGGGAAAATCGGATACCCGCATGAAAAAGAAAGAAATTGAACCATATATTACACCATATACAAAGATCAACTCAAAATGAATTAAAGACTTATAAGACTTAAAACTGTTAATACTTCTAGAAGAAAATATAGGGAAAAGACTTGCCTACTAGATAAATGGGTATTTATGTAAAAGAAAATGAAAGTGGACTTGTATGTCACATCATATGCAAAGATCAATTTCAGATGGTAGATGTACTACAAATAACAAAATAAAGTTTTTCATAATATAGAAGGATATCTTAGTGATCTAAGGATAGCAAGCAATAATTAAAAATGATGGCTAAGGGTGCCTGGGGGGCTCAGTTGGTTATGTGTCTGACTCTTGATTTCAGTTCAGGTCATGATCTCAGGGTTGTGAGATCAAGCCCCATGTTAGGCAGACACTGAGTGTGGAGCCTGCTTGAGATTCTCTCTCTCCTTCTCCCTCTGCCCCTCCCCACCCTGCTTGCTCACACGTGCACCCTCTCTCTGAGTCGCTTAAATAAATAAATAAATAAATAAATAAATACACTCTTTATACCAAAAGACACCTTTAAGAAAGTGAAATACAAGCTCCAGAGTTTGAGAAGATGTTTGAAATACATGTAACAAGGAGTGAGTCATAGCTTGAGTATATAAAGAAATCCCACAGATGAAAAAGAACACTTAAAGAAGAAAGTCAATGGTCATCCAAAAGATCGATGGATAGGAGATTTAAAAAGGTACTTAGGAAAAAAATTTGAAAATAGCAAGTAAACATAAGAAAAGATAATCAATCTCATTAGGAAAATTCTGATTAAGACTATAATGTGGGACCACTAAAATTGTACCAGACTGGCTCAAATTAGAAAGACTGACACACCAAAAATGCATGCGGAGATAATCTCTACCTCAGAGAATCATCACACTTACTATGGGAAACAACTCGGGATTTTCAGTATAGTTAAATATACTCATATTCATAACAGAGAAATTCTGGCACATATGCACCAGGAAACATTATATTAGAGTATTCACAGCAGCACTGAGTATAACAGCCTGAAACTGGAAGCCACTCCAGTCCTCATCAGTAGTAAGAATGTGAACATGAATCGTAGGACAGCAGCATACCATATACAAAATACATGAACAGACAGACAGAAAATTGACCTAAAAAGATAAAGGTGAATAAAGGAAGGGGGGTAGTAAAGAATACATACTCTATAATTCTATTTATAGACAATTTAAAAAAGATATAATTAAACTGTGTTGTTTATGGACGCTTATGGAGTTGGTCAATCCACAGTGGAAAGCAAGAAACTAACCACGCAGTTAACTGAAGGTGGAGGAGAGTGTCACTGAGAGGGAGCACACAGAGGGCTCTCTTGGTGATGGTTATTTCCCGGTATATACACCATATGCCCTGGCACAATATGTTAATTTTATAATAAATTGTGCATATATGTTTAGATCACTTTCCATATATTCCACATTTTTCTTAAAGTTTAAAGGACAAGAGTTGGTCTTAATAAAAAGCTTCAGAAACAGTTGGAATCCTTCCTGTAAAACCAAAAGTTGATTTGCCCAGCTTCCTCCTGAGTTAGGCAGTAAAGTCGGTGTAAGTAATTGTAAGGAGCCATCACATTTGTAGAGAAGGATAACTGAAATCCAGCTAGAGAGAATAGGCCATGAATTTTCATCAGTCTATAAAACAGAAGTGCAATTTGTAGAAAGTTGGATCTCATAAATAAGTAATGTAGCATTAAAAGGCACAGCTAGATGAATGGAGCAAGGGTTTGTGAGGCAAAACAGTCCGTATTTCTTCTTAGACGAATATTAAATAATTTAAATGGAGTATGTATTGTAAAGGGGTGGGAAGAAAATACAACTTCACGCATGTACCCGAACAGGCTGGAAGCTTATGTGTCCCAGGATTCCTGCCCGTAATCGTCTTAGACCTAGTGTTTCCCTGTTTCCAGGTGGTAAAGATTTTGCCCCATCCTGATTAGAAATTTCACTTGTTCTTCGCATTAATGCTGCTTTTTAAATGAAATCTATGTGCTCTATACTACATGTTGAAATTCCAATTCAGCAACTTCTACAAGCCAAATATTTTGGCTGAGTAATAGGTTTCTCAGATCAATATGACATAGTCTCAGCTTGCAAGAAATTGGGATAAATAGATAACTTCAATATGCTTTGGGAATTACTACCAAAAAGTTGTGCACAGTATACATGTGCCATGGGTATGGGTCATTTAGGATACAGAAAAGTTCAGGTTGGGTTTTCTGGAAGAGATTATGTTTGGCCAGAATTTTCAAAGATCAGTTCTCTAGGTAAAGAATGGAAAAGGAAGAAATCAAGGCAGGAGCATGAGCAGAAGCACAGGGACTCAGGAGAGGTACTGAGAAGGTGTATTAGTAGAAGACAAGCAGGTTAGCACAGACTCGGGGCAAGCTGGAGAAGCAGCTATGGGAGGTGAGGCTTATTTGCTGCACTGAGAGATGTTTCCTGTGGTTGAACTGTTGGTTAGAGACAGCGTTCCAGCAGGTACACTGAGGGTAATTAGGACTAGTGTGTCAGAATAATCGATTAAGTGAAAAAAAATAGCAGTCAACTAAACAAACTATGAAGATTTTTTTTTTAATGTAGTGTGTCCTTGATAGATAGCAGAAAAATAAAGTCTATGTTAAAAAAAAAGATGTTGTGGTATTAGTTCAAGTGAGAAACAGTGAGAGCTGGACTGTGGTTCTCTGGAGAGAGAAGGAGGGAATCTGAGAACAGGGAGAAACATGTAAAATTATCAGGATTGGTGATGGACCGGATGTGGACAGTGAGGGTGAAAGAAGAGACGCATGGCTCCCCAGAATCTGGCTTGTAACCGAGTAACCAAGAAGCAAAATTCAGGGGAGGGAGCCCTATCGGGAGAAGGGGAAGATAAGGGTAGAGCGTTAACACATGCTGAATATGTTAGTTTGGGAGGTGGCAGAAACATCTGTCACCTTGATCGTGGTGACGGTAACCAGAGTATTCATATGTCCTAACTCAAACTCACCAAATTGCATACATGAGCCATGTGTAGTTTCTTGAATGCCAATGATACCTCAATGAAACTAGAAAAAAAAGAGTATTGTTACACAGTATTAAAAGAAAAGGTTTAAGAAGCAAACAGATCTAGGGAAAGGTAGAACGAATCAGATCTGCTTAAACGTATGGAGACCAGGGGCAGATAGGCCGTAGGGTCTCAAGAAGGGGAGAGAGACCCATTTCAAATGTGGCAGTGAAGTTATTCAGATGAAGAGGACATTCAGCAGTACGGAGGTGACCACGATCAGTCACTGCACATCTGGGATTACACAACTGTGAATATTTACACACATGCACACACACACACAGGCACACGCACATGCATTTATCATAACAGATGAGAGTAAGACTAAAAGCTGCTCTAAGCGTAGGCCCTAAGTAAATATTGCAAAAATACATGCACAAAATGTTCTCACTCATTTACCAACGGCTAATTGAATATCCGAGAGATCACTAAGCTTCAAACATACTCACAAGCCACAAATAAATCTCCATCATAAACGTTTTTAGGTAGCAGCATTAAAACCCATGTCCCCAGTTCTTCAAATTGTGTGGGATTCCTTCTTGAGTTGACTGAGTACCGTGTTTTCATTGCATGGGATGACTTGACAAGAGAACCCATAAAATCCCCCACTTGTGGCCCACTTTAAAAAGAAGTATTATAGTTTTAGGCACTGTTGAATGCCATAGTGAGCTACAAAAAATAAATAAAACACCATAAGGCTCCCACCTTCATTTCATTTTTAGAGCCTCACACAGGGAGATGACAAGGACATTCATCAGAGACGCACCACTGATTTAGTTTGCCTAATGTTCCATTATATATTTGGAGGAAATACCAATTTCTTTTTTTAGATGAACAGCTTCCCTACCCTTCTAAACGCTGAAGTTCATGAATGATTTTAAAACCGCTCTAAGGGTTTAAACCAAATCACTACCCCTTAAGGGCAGCTGGTGTTTAGCATGCCAACCCCACACTGGGAATACATTTATGTTTCAGGTTAAATAAATTCAGCCTCTTTTGTTTTAGAACTGGAAGAACATTTTGTTGACTCAGGGCTCTATTTCTGCTACTTAGAGCTAAAAGAAGTCAGCTCAGCATAAGAATTTCTACAAGGCATTGATGGGAAGTTGGCCGGGAAGCAGCTCACTCTACATTGCATACAATGCTAAGCTCCTGGTTTAAACGTAAGAGGCAGGGTTGCTTGCAAGCGTGACTTCTCTGCATCTCCGTGGGCTTTCAGGCCCAGGGCTACTCTGAAAAACAGAGAGGACGAATTTAGGAGACTTGTGACTCCTAAGGAACTCTTCATGAGATGCTGCCAGGAGGCCAGACAGCTGGAGGAAGCTCCAAGGTTTCCCCTCCCCTCAACGTCCACTAACCCAGAATATCCACAGAAGAACCTCCTGAGCCCACCTGGGCCAAAGTCAAAACAGCTTCTCATCCTCCCTCATGCTACATTCTGTTGGACAACTACAAAGTTCTTCTTGGGACGCCATGTGGAAGACAGGGATTATTGAACAGATCTCCCCCACCCCCTTATCTCCTCCTCACTCCCCATCCAGACTCAGGGTGGAATCCATCAGGCATTAGTTGAGAAAATGAATGAAAATGGCGTGCACCATATTGGATGGGGTGTCACGATTCTCCACGTCCGCAGACCAGGGGTTTATGGTGGGACCAAACTCGTCTGCCTGACTCACATCAGGATGAACTGTTGCTAGCTGGTACTTCTGATTTAGGAAGAAATAGGGTCTGGGAGACACATCTAAGCAGTTCAGCAAACTTTAAGAAAAGATGTCATAATCCCAATATAGACCCAGTTTCTTTACCCTCACTATGTAACTTAACAATAACACATGCATGCATAACTTATTTATATATATGTATGTGTGTGCATAAATATTCTTTATTGCATAACCTCTCTCTCTCTCTTTCTGCCCCCCTCCCCCCCAGGCCTTCTGCTGCTTATGTGCACACCCTGGGATCTAGGAGGAGTGGAGATTTTGTGTGGCAGGTGTGAGGCCTCTTACACCTGAGACCCATTGGAATAAATGGTTGGCATGCTTGTGGTCCAGAGTCAGAATATGCATACAGACCCTCTAGATGTTGCCTCTTGTGACCTGCTGGAAAACGCACCGAACAAGACTTCTCGAGGACAGGCCAAGTCGCCAAGTCTTTCTACCAGCAGCACTGTCTTTAGGTCTCTCTCGCCTCCCCATCAGAACTCAACATGTTTCTTATCAATTTTCCAGAACTCCTCTGAACCAATCTTCCATGACTGTCAAACTATTGAGTTGTTCTCAAATTGCCTCTTGAGCTCAACTCTGTTCTCTATCATATATACCCGGTTTCTGTCTTTTCCTTCTTTTTTCTTTCTTTTTTTCAACCTGGAATCTCACTAATTTGTCAAGATACTGCAGATGAATACATTTTCCCATGAGCCCTGACACAGCTGCCTTAGTCCTCTGTGGCGTTCCTCATCCTTTAGGAAATCCTCAGGATGGCACATTGGACTCTTGGCGTAGAGAGGGAGTCCGTTCTTACTGTGTGTGCTGCGTTTCATTCTGCATACATTCTTTTCTCCCCAACAACACCGCTGCTGCAAATGCTCTGAGAATTATGCAAATGGCTTCCAAAGTTAAGTGTGGTATATCATACTTGTGTGTAGTGAGTTCTATGTTCAGAAATTACTGGTTGGTAGTTTGTTTTTTAATATGCTGATAAAACATCTTCGCTCTGCATAATCCATAAATATTGCTTTGGAAGTATTCCCTATTTAATAAAGTTTGATACTACCACACCACCTTAACACATAAAAAGTAAATAAAAAGTTCCTTCAGCATTTGCATGCAAATACTGGATTACACATCCTAAAACATCGTTAGAACAAAAACTCCTTCAGTTGGTGGCTCGAATTCAGTGCAATAGCTAACCATACATATCTTGGTTTTAAGTGTGTCTTAATAGTTTTTTTGGTGACAATTAAAATTAAATTTTATAAGCAGAGCATGAGTCATTTAGTGAAATTAATGTATTATATAATTATCATTAGGTAGCAACAGGAGACCATTATGGTGCATCAAAATTCCATTCTCTGAACATTACAACTTCCCTGGAACGGAGCAGAATCAGTAGGACGCACCTGCCCTACATGTTTTTGTGTTCCTTTGTACTTTCAAACTCGTTTTAGTTTTTTACGGAAACATGCTATTGCCTAAAGACCAGGACAGTTACTGCTTTGTCAGATTATGAATGCTGAGGTTTATATTTCAATTTTTAATGCTGAAATAAACTACAGAGACCATTTCTCATCTAATTTAAGAACTAGGAGACGAGAAACAAACTTCATGCTGTAAGTCCTTCAAAGACAAAGAACCACTAGGAAAAATGACATTGATAAAGAGAAAGGAAAAATAAAAAGAACTAATAATTAATCATTATGTTAATGTCTACTTACATATTATTAATTATATATTCCATATTGGTTTTATCTCTCCGATGCTAAGTAATTTACTTAATTTCTCTTAATTTAGGAGAAGTGGAAATGATACTTTTCCTAAATGATTTCAATACCTGTTTGTTTTATCTGAATAGTTAGTAGATGTGACTAAATACATTTTTCAGTTTTCTTTGGTTTGGCAACTAGAGAAACAACTGTAACGTATGGTATTTTTTTTTAAGATTTTTTATTTATTCATTTGAAAGAGAGAGAGAGAGAGAGCGAGCACAGTGGGGGGGAGGGGCAGAGGCAGAGGGAGAAGCAGAGGCAGCGGGGACACTGAGCAGGGAGCTTTATGTGGGGCTCGATTCCAGGACCCCGAGATCATGACCTGAGCCCAAGGCAGACACTTAACTGACTGAGTTACCCAGATGCCCCAATATTTAATCATCATTATGATCAGACTATTCTAATAGCGCCGGCCACTATGCCTGGGTTATTATAATTACCTTCTGATTCAGCTTTGTGGATGTAGAATCTCCCATTACAATCTACTCAGGAGTAATCTTTATAATAAAAATCTAGTGATGCCATACCTCAGACCCTCCAGGGGTCCCCCCAGCACCTTCCCCAATATGCACAGAGAAATGTTTACAACTTGGCACACTTGCTGTAATATGACAGGCCCTACGCTCCGTGTCTGTGCTTTTATTCATGCAATCACATGCTAGACCGCTTCCAACCCCTCCCAATTTTCTTCTCGCCAATATTCGTCCTTCATGAGCCAACTTCAGCAGCAACCCCTTTTCTGTGTTTTCTGCACATGCCGCTCAGATTTTACCACCTGGTTTGCCTGGTGTAATAGACACTGTCAGTGCCTCGCACGTGTCCCTCAGAGCATGTATACTTTCCGGCTGACTTCAATCTGCTGGTATCGACAGTCTGACCGAATGCCCTTGTATCGAAATGACAGAGAGTTGGCTGCTTGCTTGCACTGGAGGCAGGAAATACCAAAAATGCCCTCCTCCACAGCATCGGTGACCAAGAACGCTCAGGATTCCGTGCATGAATTTGCCAGTTTCATCACTTCACAGGATCGATAATTCTGGGACACATGTTTGTGGGATTTCCTAGATTTGCCCTTGGGATTGAGCTCCAGTCTTCCTAATGACTGGTTTAGTAGCTGTCCCTTCATTTCCCTGCTTTACTTTCTACTTGCCTGTGAGTATCACTTGAACTTCTCAAAAATGATTTCTACCTTGATCTTTTGTCTGCACGTCTTTTCTTGTAGAGTCCACAGTCAAAGTTGCTGCGACACTGGAGGTATTATTACAAAGGGTTCTGGAGTCGGATGGCCTGCTGGCTATAGGGCATCAAGACTCTGTGGCTTGTTGCAGCAGCACAATGACTAATCCTCTCCCCTGTGGTGAGCTGGGGTGGCATGAAGGCGTGAGGGAACGCATGCCTAATGCAATCTCTCCAGGATTTGAGAGACAGAGTGACAATGATGATGATAATGACTATGGAGTTGTTGTAAGTATTGTCAGGGCTCTGGGGAAAAAAACTGATGAGTTCAGGCTTCCTAGTTAAAATCACAGGGCATGGTAAAAAAGGTAGAAGGTCCCTGCCTTTAACATTTAGAGAAGCCCTCCTCTTCTGGAGCCAGAGAGGAAATTGGACTGAACAACAGACCTTTGTCTGACTGGAAGAACAGCTGGCTTGCAGAGAAGGCTTGCTTCAAAGCACCAGCAAAACTCCTATTCTAAGACTCAAGGCTTTAACAGGGAAGGGGTGGGTTCCTGAAGTCTGGACTCACACATCTGGGTGACCCACTTCTTGTGAGAGCAGGGTTCTTCCCTTGCCTGTGGCTCACACAGACATCTCATCTCAGGTAGATACTGTGAAATATGTGTGTCTTTCCCATAATTCACCCTCAGCTTATGCCTTCTAAACCGTCGACCATGTTCAAGACCAAGTATGACCCAACTGAGGAAATACTGCCCTTCCTATAAGAAAAATGGGATTATTCATCAAAGGAAGTACAGAAACTGGCTGACATGTCCAGTATTAGAATAAGGAGAGCATGCTGGACAAGAGGTGCTGTATGTGAAATATGGGTACAAAGCAAATGCTAAATAAATGTTTATACAACCAGATGAATTTACCTCTAAACATCTGTATTTTGAGGTATGCTATACAAATTCACACGTAATGGTATAGCTAATTACATGTTTCTCTATAGATACCTTATAATCCCAGAAATATATATATATATATTATATAAGAAAAGAATACTCTCCGATGAATCAATGTTTAAATCACCTAAGGGTCACAAAATGTAAATCGACAAGCTTAATAAGTGAAATCCAAATGGGAACGAGGTGATTTAAGGAAAAAAAAAACAAAAACAAAAACAAAACAATAAAACAACATTGAAGAGTATCCAGCACTGTGACTGAGAATGAATGCGCTTTATCGCTGTTTTGCCTTATACCCAAATGATCTCACTCACTGATCACCTTCAGTAATTTCGATGACCCACTGCACATCGCATTAGCTGAATCTCCTTTCAAAATTAAAGTGTGAGAAATGTACTCAACTAAAAAATTCATTTAATATATATATTCCACTTACCCGTACTTGACCCACAAAGGCATTGGCTTCTTCCTCCACCACAGACAGATTTCTAGGCAGATAGGGGTCGAACACTGGTGCGTTGTCATTGACATCTGTCACCACCACATTTACGGTAGCAGTCGAGGTCTTAAGGAAGAAAAAGAAGGACTAAATGTGAAAGGAGTTATTTTCATGTTGATGTCAGCTAATCAGTCATCTCGGTGTTTTGTCTATCTGAAATACAGTGAGACCTTGCCTCACTCCCACCAAAACCCAAAGTATCTCGCTGCTATTCCTAATCCTTAGCTTCCTAAAAAGGAAAAAAAAAAAGAAAAAGAAAAAAGAGGAAGTTTGCAATATTCAAGCACTTCAAAAAAAAAAAAAGATGGAGAAAGCAAATGATGATATTATAGGGCAAACATCTTCTTGAAAATGTCAAGTATTTCCTGGAGGCTTCCTTTGAGAAAGTGATTTTACCTTTATCTTGTTCACATCTTATGGGTGGCAAGCTTTTGTTTATACACACATGTACCTCTTTTTCTCTGAAATGTAACATTTCTGTAGTTTATATCACTTATATTTCACACTTTAAAAATAAAAAATGGTACCTTCTCAAAGAGCACAGTGCATCAAATGGGTATTTTCAGGTAAGTGAACGCTGTCAGAAATTAATACATTCATCACTTTCTGGGTTCACCTCTACACCAAGAGTTTGAGCACCGTGTATCAGCAGCTAAGTGATTACCTTATGATCATACAGCCCAAGGAAATTGAAAGCAGGTACACGTAAAGTAGAATGTGCTACTGGGTTCAAAGGTAAACCCCTGGCCTGCTGCCATCACAGACTATTACTAGCTCAACTAAACTTTTGAAAAATCAAACAACATCTTCAGACGTGAGTCAAGCTGGAAACTGTTCTCTCTAATCAAAGCCTGAGAAGCCGCACTGCCTTACAGTGCTGGGCACATTACAGAAGCCTGGGGCCAGAATCGGAGAAAGAAAGGGCCCTTGGTTGGAAAATGAAAAATCCGTTAGGCTACGATACTACATATGTGACAAGAGGTAAATTAAAAAGTAGGAGAAAAATGCAAGATGAAATAATGACTCAACTTTTGTTTTAAAAAATACCGATAGAATTTGTCCTGACTGTACGTGATGTGGGATGCACCAACCCTTGGCTCAGAGGGAGTGAATCTGGGGAGATCCTGCAGTCGTCATGGGCTGAGGGGTCAAACAATGGATTTCCTAGCGACTGAGGAGGCAAGGACCTGGTAAATGCCCCGTCCTTCCCGTTGGGATCACTGAGGTTCTGTACTCATGAGTAATGGTGCATGGGATGTAGGCCTTGCCTCACTTTGACTAAAACCCAAAGCTCAAACTCCAATTGAATTAAGGTTGTCTGTACCTATTTTAACAGAAGCAAAAGTATATCCTCTTTTGAGCACCGTGACTTTACCACAAGCTTTTGTAATTTTTCCACATGTAACATCCAGCAGTCATTTAAAAATCACCATGCATAGCAGGGAATTCTTGGGTTTTCATAATGGGTTCTTTCTCTATTTGTGTCCTGGATACACTGGTGGGCTTATTCTGTGAAAATTCATACAGCTATTCAGTACGATTTGTACATATTTCTGTATTTAAAAGCCCAATGAAAATTTTACTTAAAGGTGTGACCAGAACAGTGTTGTGTAGTCAAAACCTGGAAACAACCTAAATGCTCACCAGCAGTAGATGATTTTATGTGCACAGTGGAATAATCTATAATGCTGAGGATGAACAGAGCGCCGTTACAAGGACCCACGGGGATTAATTTCAAGAACATAAGGTTGAGTGTAAGAAGTCAGACACAAAGTAGCACATAGTATGATTGATTCCAAGTGTATACATTTCAAAGATTGGCACAATGTCTTCATTGTGATAGAAGTTAGAATAGGGATCACCTTATGAAGAAGGTGGGCTGGGACTGGTGCAATCAAAAGGCTGGGCTCTTGGGCTGTTAATGGATTTCTGTTTCTTGTTCTAAATATTGATTACAGAAATGTGTTCACTACGTGAACATTTATTAAGATGCACAATTAAGGTTTGTGCATTCTTCTGTGTGCATATCTTCATGAAACCATGTAATTTAAAAGATGCATGAGCACAAACACCCTTGTATGTAGATATACATGGCTCTGTATAAATTTGAACACTATCTGATTGGAAGAAATACAGAAAAATTAATTTGCTTCTTTTAACTTTTATATATTTTCCTCATTTTCTCCAACAAGGCTACATTGCTTTTATAACAACAACAACAAACCCAGTTAAACAAATGTTATTTCTCTAGAAGTTGTGTGAGTTAAAACCAGTAAAAGAATGTTTTTACAGGAGCAGTTCTCAATTTGCCTGAGGGTGAACAAGACATTAAAATTGACAGCCTGGGGTCAAAATCCAAGAGTAGCCACACTGGAGTGTGCTGTCTTCCCTTCAAATTATCTGAACCTCTTTCTGCCAGCCTGTCCATATTTCCCTGTCAATCTCCTAGATGAGTTTTCATCCTATTCTTTACAATTCCCACTCTTGATCCTTTAGTGTGTGATGTTTTCAGACTGTTTCAGTCCTTAGTCAAAGACTACAGACTGTAGCTGAGTAAAGCAGAACAGAGTTGGATCACCAAGAAATCTGAAAAGTTAAACAAGTCCACCATTTTTCACGAATAGGGGCTGATATCTATGTATAGATGTATTTCTCCACATCTTAGTAATTATATATTGACAGGAGGAATATCCATGTCTCTTTTTACACAAGTGTTACGAACTAAGAACACATAGAATAATTTCCAACTTGCATTTCTTGAAAAGTACTCTAAAGACCATTTGCGTCAGAATCCCTTGGTTAATCATTACAAATGCCCAGGCCACACATTAGACCTACTGACTCTATTCATTTAAATCTACTGAAATAGTGGTAGATTAGTTAGTTGTAAAGCACAATTCTGTAAATTTTTTTGATAGGTTCAGAAAGATGGTGACAATGCTTCAATACGGATCTGTGCCCTAGAGGAATTTTATGTATTTTATCAAGGACAGATTTTCAGGTGGTTAAGATTGAATACTCAGGAGCTCAGGTCATCTTAAGTAAAGTCGATAAAAAGAACAATATGTCAGCTAACACATGTTCACAATTAATTTAAAAATCGATTTATATTATGCCAATTAAATAAAAAAGGTAAGATACCAAACTAATAAACCTGATTAGTGCAAAGCTATCTGTTTCCATTAAGGGGATTTGTCTTACTGCCTATTTTCTTAAAAGTTGTATCAAATTACAGTTCTACAAGCTGGAAGTACTTGCAGTACTGTATTCCATAAATTATCACTTTTGGGGTCATTACTTATTTTAATTATAACGTCATAGATTTTGTTAAGTCATGGATAAATCCTCACAATATGTATTAAATTCTCAACAATGCAAGCAGATATTTTTGTTGTAGCAGACCATTTGAATACACCTTTATTTTCATAAACTGCTATGGCCTTGAAATAAAGACACTGACGTGGTACTGTTGGTTTGGTATAGGATAAAATACATGAGATGTAAAGTCAAAGTCAAAAAAACACAATCATATGTACATTCATCTACACAAACCATTTTTTTATTCATGAGAACTTTTTTTTAAGTATTTTATAATCTTTCTTGATTTTATATTATGGACTTTACTGAGTCTGTCAAGCTAATTCCTTTTTTTAAAAAAGATTTTATATTTATTTATTTGAAGAGATAGAGACAGCCAGCGAGAGAGGGAACACAAGCAGGGGGAGTGGGAGAGGAAGAAGCAGGCTCATAGCGGAGGAGCTTGATGTGGGGCTCGATCCCACAACTCCAGGATCACGCCCTGAGCCGAAGGCAGATGCTTAACGACTGCGCCACCCAGGCGCCCCTGTCAAGCTAATTTCTTAAATTACCGAAAACCTGGCTTAAGTAGAAGATATTTAGAGTGTTCAAAATGTATTCATTCTCTAGTTATTGAAGATAGAATTATAATAACTTGCTATTGATATGGCTCTAAATGAAACTATCTACTCATAAAGTGACATACAGAAAAATTCGCATTATATGCTATATAATTGAGAAACAAAGAACAGAATATTGTAGCTGTCTTTTTTTTTTTTTTTGTCAGTGTGGAAACGTATCCATAGACACATATATGCACAAAGACCCTTTACAATTTTTCTATAAACATGTATGTTCAAACTAACGTTTATTAGCACGTTTAATTCCTTTCAATAAAAATGGAGAGTTTGGAGTCTGGAACAATGAGGATGTGTTGTTAAGGATCTGACCATTTTTATTACCATCCAGTAGGACAAGGAAAATACATATACACTGTAATGGGCATTCTTTTTAGGCAATATTAATCCAAAACATTTTTATTCTTAGCTACAAATCATCCTGTGGCTACAACATTAAAGCCAATCCAGCCTGGCCCAGATCATAGGGTTTCTTTGATGACATAGACAGGGTGCCCTTCCTACCAGGGAGGCTGACATGGGAGGCTTCTTCCCCTTCTGAGAATGAAAGAATATGAAATGTCTTCCAGAAAAGCAGAAAGGGGAGATGCCTTCCTATTCTGGATTATGGGGAGGAGAAGGGGAGGCAGAGAGAAGACAAGGAGATAGGATGTAAAGGTCCTCATCTTCATCCCCTCCCCCCTACTATTCTGCATCACATCTACAGAGAGGAAGCATTGGAGAAGCACTTTGGGGAAAGTGGTAATAGGTACTGAGAAAGTAAGAGAACTTTGGGTGAAGCAGTGGCTGACTCATGTGGAGCATGGAAGCCTCCAGAGAATTTCCACGGCAGTCACATCTAATAGGTCGTGGCAGCAGTGGCAGAGACAAGTGGCCAAAGACAGAAGCTTGGTTTCTTTGCGTGTGGCTCAGGAATTCTAGAGGCTGAGAGAGCACTCTGTGAGCAAGGCCTTGGGTGAGGGCAAAGGACCCTCATGGTCACAGTCAAGTGCACATCAGGACTAGGCAGCAACAGATGAACCAAATGAAAATGAAAGATGAAAGCCTTCACTAAGGGAAGGGATAGAATTAAAAGGCCAGCACTGAGAGGCCAAATCAGACACACCAAGCAGAGATGGAGAGCATTCGAGCAGGGTGCCCTCCTCCAAGCGTCAAGAACTAGTAAGCACATCCAGCACCTGTACCATTTTAGGATGAGGGCAGGCAAGAGAGGAATAGCACTATTAGCAGCTCCCCTAGTGAGTGCACGTTTACCTCGAAAGGAGTGGTTAAAACAGAAGAGGCTGGGGTGTTGTTTCAAGCAAGTGAAGTGTGACCCGACCCAGCCCAGGGACACATTACTGTCTAGGCAGCAGAGTGGACTCATGAAGATTAGATTAGGTATTAAAAAAAAAAAAGGAGCTTTTAATTTTGCACATATCTGAGTGCATTGTGAGGAGAGTATATACTTTCTAAATATCTATACTGTAACAATATGTAATATAAATATAATTTATTATATTATATAATATAAACAATAGAAACTAGGAGAACATCATAGATTATCACAACTAAAAAAAATCAAACTTCTGGAAGATTTACTTCAGAAAACACTAAAATGTCAGTATTTTATTCCCCAAAAATGAGAAATATAGATCTATGCTTTTCAGAGAATGAACAAGTAGCTCATTCTCTCTTTAAATTACATGGTCATTTCTTTTTATAAGAGTATACACCCAAATAAAACCACTGCAGTTTTGTTTTTTCAAGAACTACCAGGTCTCATTATTCTGTTCTAAAATTTTATTAAATGAGCTATATTGAAAAATTCAGTTATTTGCATTTCACACACAATTCTTCTCACATATATATTTTTCCTTTTGCTAATGTTTCCTATAGTTTGACTAAACAGTTAAACGTTCAGCTTCTGGATTGTAATTGCTTATTTACGTTGTCACGTTTAAAAGACATTCAGGGGGGCGCCTGGGTGGTTCAGTAGGTTAGGCATTGTCTTTGGCACAAGTCATGATCTCAGGGTCCTGGGACTGAGTCCTGCATTGGTCTCCCTACTCAGCGGGGAGCCTGCTTCTCCCTCTCCCACTGTTGCTCCTCCTGCTTGTGTTCTCTCTCACTGTCAAATAAATAAAATATTTAAAAAGAAATAAAATAAAATAAAAGACATTCAGGGAATAATGTCAGTTCAAGGCTCAATCATAGATGCTAAGCCTCCTGCCAATATGAAATTATAAACATCACCAGTATTCACTGACAAAGCCATAATTGAGGAAGTCAAGCTAGGAATTCTAGAAAATATTACTGAGAGCAAAAACCATGATAAAATCAATTTATCTATTATATAGTTCAAGAATGAAAACAGTATTGCTGAACTCATGGAAATCTGGTCAGAAATATCCACACTATTGAACAACTTTGTATTTTGAATAAGAATGCTTCCCTGTTGGGAAATGACAACTGATAAATTTGTTTAAAAAAAAAAAAAGCAAAAAAAGAGAAATTCTGACCTCTATTTGCATATTTCTATCTTTCACTGTGATTTCATTATGCATATATTTTGCTGAGCTATTGGTTTATGGATAACCACAATCCACAAAGACCTACTTACTAGTTATCTCTCAGCCCAGTGTGGATAATAAGATATAAGAAGCCTTACGCCAGGTGTGGTCTCTGAAAGAGCTCTAGTTCAGGTAGAAAAGACGGCAGACTCTTCTTGCACTCATCTTTACCTTCTGCTCTTTGCAAAGCAGAGCAGATGCCCAGACTTGCGTTAGTCACTGTAAACCCATTAGGTAAGGAGAATGAAGATGAAACAAATACACAATAAATGGCGGGGCAGAGAAGAGACAGCGGGAGCCCCTGTACCAGCCCCTTACTGTTCACCGCTACGTTTCTTCATATTTGAGACAAACAAACCCTGCTTTGTTTAAGCCCCTGCTGTTTGGCTTCCTCTCACAGCCAACTTCCTAAAGGCTATTGCTACCACTGCTGCTGAAGGAGTTCAGAGAACATCACCCCAAAAGATGCCACTTTGCTGCATTGACTCTTCTGAGTGAAATGCACTTGAAAAATAGCAAATACAGGAAAAACACCAAGTCCTTCCTTCTTTTTCATAAAAACAGGATATTAAATTCCCATGTGAAAGATGTACTCCCTGTATCAGAAGGAAGGTAACATTTTTATTATCAACAAGCACAAAAGTTTGAGACCGAGAGAATTCTATACAAGCAGACCTTGTTAAAGTAATATACACCTCCCTTTAGCCTCCTCACATATTTAGCCGTCTTCCCACACCTGCCTCTCTCCCTTTCACCTACTATGATAGCAAGTGGGCCTCACCAATCCTTTGGGTCTTCATTTCCTTACGGGGACTAAAACATCATGTAAAATTTACATAAATTTGTATGCTTTCTCCTCTTAGTCTGTCTTTGTCACTTTAATTTTCAGACTGAGCCAGGGACCTTAAGAGGGTCAAGGAAAACTTCTTCCTCCCTGTTGGTCAAATTATACCCATAAACATAATAGGGTTCACCCAGATTTTCCAATAATATTTTCCAATAAAATGTATTTTTAGCTCAGATTGCTCAGACTTAGTTTAGCTTAGAAGTAAATGATGTTACAAAGAAGCTTCTGGAAAGAAGTTGACTATATGTTCCTTCAAAAAATGCATTTGGGAGCTATCCTATATGCTATTATTTTAAGTAAGGTAAAACATAGCTGCTTTAAAAAAGTATATGATATACAAAAATTTTGAAGTTGATTTCAGCTAAAATGCGAAAGTATTTGAATAAAATGTGGTAGAAGCTTTCTTTTCTTTTTTTAAAGTTTTATTCATGTATTTGACAGAGAGAGCACAAGCAGGGGGAGCAGCAGGCAGAGGGAGAGGGAGAAGCAGACTCCCCACTGAGCAGGGAGCCTGATGCAGGACTCAAGCCCAGGACCCCAGGATCATGACCTGAGCCAAAGGCAGACGCTTAACTGACTGAGCCACCCAGGCATCCCTGGTAGAAGTTTTCTTAAGGAATTTTCAACTGTATAGATTTGCAAGGAATTCCAAGTAAATATAAATAACTATTAAATTCTAGAAACTATGAGTTTATCTGTATTCATGATAGATGAAAAAATCTCAATATTTATAATAATGAGCTATCTCACTTGTATAGGTTTTTTTCAGCTACTATTGACAAAGTTGATTTAGAGAAGGGAAAAAACACAGGAACATCAATAACATTCCTTCAACTTTGTCTACAAAAACATTAGCAATGAGCAGTAGAACATTAGCTCTCCTCTCCCCTAATGACATTTTGGGGGTGGTGGGGGAGGTAGTTTTCCACGATGAAATTATCAAATGATATCTTCGCAATCTGTTTCACATAAATTGCTAGGAATAATTTTGATTTAATAAGTATACATCGAACTGGGGTCTGTGTTCATTCAATATCTTTCTTCAGACCCATTATCATTAAGGTTAAAAGGTTAATTTTACCATAACTCCACAAAGGACATAAGTTTAAGTGTGTAGATAAGAAAGGCATGACTAACATAATAAAAAATTATTATTAAAAATAAATAAATAAAAGTAGAAGATGTAAAAAAAGAAAAAAAGAAAGGCACGTCACAACATGACACTATTCGATTGTGTTATCACTCTCTCCTTCAGGAACCCACAATATGTGCCCACATAGAAGTCCATCCCTAAAATAATGTAAATAATGGAATTAGTCAAAGAAGCGTTTATTTGAAATCTAAATGTTCCTTTCTCTACTGATATTCTCGATATGAACTTTTGAAAATAAAACACATTTACTTAAGAGGGTCAGAATTTTAAAGCTGAATGAGACCTTACTGATCCTAAGAAGGAAAACATCAGGGCTGTGATTGGGGGCGGACCAGAATTGCTAAGTGACCCCTGGGCAAGGAAACTGAGATACCCAAGTAAGTAACTGGAAAAAAAAATGCTCTAGAAGAAATTAACCCAGAACTTATTCTCATTTTTTGGTGTGGGCAAACCCATAATTAGTAGATTGAGATTATGTCAGATACCTTAATATACTATTTTTTCCCATCTGTTCTCTTATCTAAGAAATTATTGTTAAGGCCACATTTAAAGGGTCCTAGCTATCACTGCCATTAATATCTGACTTGTAATGTGACATCTTCCAAAGCTGTGTATTATGTTTCTTTTTTTTTCTATCCTAATGATTTTTTTCCTATTCTAATAACTGACCTGAATGCGACTTATTTATTTTACTTCACACTAATGACACCCCTTCCTCCATACTGAATAATGCCTCCTTCTCCTCAGGACCCCCACTCGTTATGTCCTAGACAAGTTGCCAGTTAATCTTCAACATGTCACATTATTTTATTTTCTTCTTGAGAGTTGCTTCGACTTCCTTACATAGCTCTAACGCAGGCACACCCTTAATCAAGGATGCTGTATATATAAAATCAATCTTGGTTTTATTTTTCTTCACACATCTAAGTACCTTCTACTGGCCCCACTGTTTACTCAGATTTTTCTGTATATTTTATTTTCTACATGTAATTGTTTTACCCAATGTTTGAGCAACGGTAAATGGCTTATTCTGGGCAGATTTATCAAATTTAATTAATTATCTTTATCTTTTTTTCTAACTTTTAATTAAAGTGATAAAAGTATCCAGGTAGCAAGTTTATATGTTTTGGGTTGTTTTTTTTTTAGGATTTTATTTATTTATTTATTTGAGACAGAGAGAGGGAGGGAGAGAGCATGAGTAGGGGGAGAAGGAAAGGCAGAAGCAGACTCCCACCTGAGCAGGGAGCCCAACTCGGGGCTTGATCTCAGGACTTTGGGATCATGATCTGAGCCGAAGGCAGATGCTTAACAGACCGAGCCACCCAAGTGCCTCAGTTTATATGTTTTTATTATGGTAAGATTTTCTGAGCAATCCTCCTCAAATATATGCCGCCAACTAATCTATCATATAGATCAAACAAGTCATTTCAAATCACGTGAAGCCATGTTGCTATTTTAACTGGGTGAGCCTTGCCTAGACTCCTAAATGAATTTGAAATTATTTCCAGAGGACAGTGAGTTGATCCATAAGCATTTGACTGAAGAAAAAACTACCATCAGAGTAAAAACAGTCTAAGGACCTGTTACCAACAACTGAAATGTTACAATGTTAAAAAAATTAGAACAGTGGCAGTTGTAAGCATGTTAGCTTAAAGAATACAAATGATTTTAAAACAATCCAGAATGACTAAACAATTTATTTATTCTTAATACTGATTTTTAGGTGCAGAGAAAATGACATTTATCCTCTCTGGAATTATGGGCCCATTTAAACCACTTCCAACACCAAGGATTAGTCGGGATCCTGAGTGCTGCTTACAACTTGTTGAATCAATCAGCTTGGTTTCCTAAGTGCCTCAAGACATCTATCCACATTCATCCCCCCAACCAAGTGACATTAAAAGGAACAAGTTCCAACAGAGTCAAACTGCCAGGAAACATTTCAGAGTGTTGTGCTGATAATGATCACCATGGAATGCGTTTTAGGCCATTAGATCTCATTTTCCCCATCACTTGGGTAAGGATGCCAATCACAAGTCTGTATTCTGTCAAGTCAAAAAGTTCCACCACAGAGACTGATTCAGAGTATAGGTTCAACTATTAAAAGAGCACTTCTCTGAGTATTAAGGAGCTGGTCCGGGTGAAAAGAGATTAATTCCCAGACTCATGATTGTGATACACTGTCTCCGAGCATCAGTCCACAAGGCTCTGTTCTTACCTCGTCGTCCCCAGGCTGAGTACTCACCCCATCGGGCCTGCCGTCCGAAGCAGTGACGATCAGAATGTAACGATCCGTGCTCTCCCTGTCCAGGGCTTTCCCTAAGGTTAGAATCCCAGTACTAGTGACAGAGAAAACAAACAGACAGATAAGACACACAAAGATCTTAGTCACAGGGAGCCTTCCTCCCATTGGGAATTACTTTCCACTGTTTTTTCCCTTTCAGCAAATGTAGCTTGAACATTTAAGATGCGTGATTCTAAGATTCATGTTGAACATTGAAGAAAAGCTTTTAAAGCTGTTGAGCTTCTTAGCAACAATGAAAAATTGCCAAACTGAAGGAGATAACCGTGCTGATTCTCCAGCTTCCAGGAGAAAAATAAAACGGTGCTTAATTCATTCCGGGAAGAAAGATATCTATCTTGTTTATGATTATTTCAAAGGTGGAAGACTCCATTAATCTTTGGCAGTTTCATAATCCTTTGAATTAAGGACTGGTTTCTTAGAACTAATTTATATTTTCATTTCCATTCATTGTCATATATGTGGCCATGCTCGAAATGCAAACATCTGAATCCCATCTTCGACAAACACTAACAATTAATCTCTATTTTTTTCTTCTTTCCTAATTTCAAAACATTTGAGGCTCATTGCAGAAAATTAGAAAATATTAGAAAATATAATTAGAATATTAAAACTCTCACAGGTATTGGGATTATTTTTGTAACATTTATTTTATTCTCTATAATAATCATATCTGAATACATCATATTGTTTTCCAAAGAGGAATCAGACTGTGTATTTCACATTCTATTTAAGAAACCACAATTTTATGAGCATTTACTCTCTCATTTTATAATTTATGAAAACAAACTTTTGTCGGATATACTAACAATTTTATCGTTTTGTTATTCTTTTGAAATTTAGATGTTTCTTAATTTTATTTATTATGTATAATGGGAAATGCACAGCCTTTGGATAAAGTCTCATAATTTGAATATTTTAATACTACTTCATGCCCTGTCACTGTTTAAAATAAATGCCTCCAAGTATTTAAGACTTTATTCTGCAATGTAATTTGTTTGGTCACTTACAATGCTCTCTGAAACAAGTTCCACATTTATTTCTTAGATATCACCATCTGATATCCTACGTGACATTTTAATAAAGTCCTAAAAAACAACTACTGTAATGGACCGGTTATATTAATATAATAAAACATAAAACATTTATTCAAGCATAAAAACAGTCCTTTTTGATTGATAGAAGGCTTTCACATTTTAATACAAGTGCTTTTACTGTTATCGTGGAATTTAAGCCGTTCACCTCACACATGGTAGTTGGGTAAAGAGACTCAACACCAATGAATCAAAGTCAGAGTCACAGTTACTCTGATTGTGTTGCTGTTGATCATATAGACTTTGAAAAGTTCTAAACGTATGGTAGAACTATGGAAAACTAACTCTACGACTTGTACATTTTTAAATGTTTTGTCAAAATAACTGAAAACCAATTCCCAGAGTAGTTCATAACAATGGCTTTTGGAATAACTTCCCACACTGCAGATGGCTCAGATAATCTCATTCTAAAATGACTTCAAGAGAAATGTAAGACATGTATGCTTCTGAGACTTAATCACAAGCTACTTAAGAAGCACGAGACCTGAAAACTCAGCCATAATAGTACAATGAAAGACAAGAGAAAACCGAGTTATTGCTTTCCATTTTCCCCTCTCAGTTTAAGGTTCAAATCTATATTCTTCTTTGTATATTAAATTAGAAAATCTCTAGAAATATATATAGTATTCCCATTTAGAACCATATTACAAATAAACAGCTAATTTTTAACGCTCTGGTAATTATTATGGAGAGAGCTCTTTGCTTGAGATGATGTGTGTCTTGCCTCCCAGTGCAGTAGGCAGTTAGACAGGATATTTGGGAGACTGAGAAGGAGAGAAAGAATAGGTGGTATTTTTTGGTATTTATAGATTAGTTGATCGGTACACGCAAGCATGCCTTCCTGAAATTCTGGAAATAACTAGCAAAGGTGAGTCTTCCTACCAGCTGGCTGGAAACTACAGAGCAGGATACACTGGGCTGCATTTAGGAATGCAGGCAATCTCGTGAGTTCACATAACAAAAATACGTAAGAATCGTTTCTGTTAAAACATCAACAACAGTGCTACTTAAATTTTACATGATTGAAAATCTATCTCACAGGAGTGACATCAGTGGTCTCGAAGATGGCCATCAGCCTCCCCAGTGTGACATTCTGGTCCCTGTTTCTGGGGGAGCAGAACTATCCATACTCACAAAGAATTGTGTTTGCAATTCTGGAGGCTGCCTGAAGGAATAATGCATGCTGCTTGTCTTTATTGTGCCTAACTCAGAACTCACTGGAGGCAGAAAAACAATGGATTTTTCTGGAAAACACGGTAAGGCAGAAAACAACCTGCAGTCGCCTGAGGAAAAGATTACAGCTGAGGCATATAGTAGAGCTCTGGAAACCTGGGAGGAAAAGATGGGCCGAGAGTTTCTTGGGAAATCAGGGCTTTTAAAAGCACCCATGCACACTTGGGAATGGAACAGAACTGAGAGTCCAGAGATAAACCCATACATCTGTGGCCAACTGATTTTCAACAAAGATGCCAAGATCATTCAATAGGGAAAGGACTGTCTCCTCTACAAATGGTGCTGGGGCGACTGGAGATCTCCACATGAAAGAATGAAGTTGGACTATTTTATTACACCATATACAGAAATTGGTTCAAAATGGATCAAGAATCTAAGTAGAAGCACTACAACCATGAACCTCTTAGACAAAAACTTGATAAATCTTCATGATCTTAGATTCAACAATGGATTCTTTTTTTTTAAGATTTTATTTATTTATTTGACAGAGAGAGAGACAGCCAGCAAGAGAGGGAACACAAGCAGGGGGAGTGGGAGAGGCTAAGAGGCTCTTAGCAGAGGAGCCTGATGTGGGGCTCGATCCCAGAACGCCGGGATCACGCCCTGAGCCGAAGGCAGACGCTTAACGACTGCGCCACCCAAGCGCCCCAGATTCAACAATGGATTCTTAAATGTGACAGTAAGAGCATGAGCAGCAAAAGAAAAAAATAGGTATACTGGACTTCACCAAAATTAAGAATTTTTGCCATCATAAATAAAGTGGGGGGGGGAACCCTAGAAAATGAGAAAAAATACTTGCAAATCATATATCGGATAAGAGTCTGGCTCCTCAAATGTATAGGGGACTCTTAAAACTCAACAACAGAAATACAAATGACCCAATTAAGAATTAGTCAAAGGACTTGAACAGATATTTCTCCAAAGGAGATACAAACACGACAAACAAGTATTTTCATGAAAAGATAGTCACATCATTAGTCATCAGGGAAATAAAGATCAAAACTACAATGAGATACCACTTCACACCCACTAGGATGGATATAATTAACAAAACAAAACAAATGGGAAAAGAACATGTTGACAAAGATATAAAGGAATTGGAACCCTTGTAGAGTGCCAGTGGGAAGAGCAAATGGTCCAGGCACTGTGGGAAACAGTTTGGCATTTCCTGAGAAAGTAAACATAAAATTATAATATGATCCAGCAATTCCAATTCTGGGAATATACTCAAAAAGAATTGAAATCAGATTCTTAAATACATGTACATATGTGTCCATAGTAGCAGTATTCACAAAAGCCCAGGCATAGAAAACCAGCCCAAATGTCCATCCAGGTATGAATGAATAAACAGACTGTATATACATACAATGAGATATGATGCACGTATAAAAAGGAATGAAGTACTGATATATATTTCAACATGGTTGAACTTCAAAACGTTAGGCTAAGTGAAAAAAGCCAGACACAAAATGTTGCATGTTATATTCTTCCATTTATATGAAATATCCAGAATAGATCAATCCACAGAGACAGAACAGAAATTAGTGGTTGCCAGGAGTGAGGGGAGGGGCCGATAGGGAGCAGCTGCTTAGCAGGTCTGGTTTCCCTTTGGAGTGGTAAAGCTTTTCCGGAACTAGATAAAAGGGGTCCTTGTACAGCACTGCGAGTCTGCTAAATGCCACTGAATTGTTTACTTTGAAATGGTTAATTTTATGGGAATTTCACTTCAATTATATTAATTAGATTACACAGCATTCCCTCACCAAACTCGAAAGCTGTATTTCTGAAATGTATTGTGTTGGACAAAATCAAGCTTTTTTGGACAATGAGTAGCTTTGCCTAACGGTAAAAGTGGTGTTCAAAAGTTGTTTAAGCCATGTAAATAAAACGTAGAGGAGGGTATTTAATTCCACACAAACCAATCTGCTAACATTTAAAACCTGCTTCTCCCAGTAGCCGTTTTCCCCAATTGCACGGTCGATTAGGAAATATTCCAGCAGCCACATCACGGGCTGACAGAAATGATCTCACAGGTTTCATGCTCTGTATTCTAGGCTTCCTTTAAACGCTGTCGATATATTCCACTGGCTACGATTTAATATCATTTACACTTACAAGTGTCTGAGTCTTTGAGAGATTTATCGTGTTGCCCATGGGCACCATGTTTCAAGCCTCATAATGATATTTAGAGAGGCTAGAGTGTACTTGAAAATGTGTGATTGCTTCAAGTTAGATGTGGTGTTCTATGTTAAATAGTGATTAGCAGTTAGCAAATGGAGACCAACAGAGGGAGGTGGGTACTGGCAGAGGTTCAGAAAAGGGGACAGGGGCAGGAGCTGAGGGGGTCAAGGGCGTGAGAAAGTAGTTCCATTTGAATACAGATTTGGAAAGCAGGAGTGACAGAACAGAAAATGCATATAATTTTCTTATATGTTATGTAATCTTCAATGTAATCGTGAAGTGCACAACGATGCGACAAAGATAATAAGCTTTAAATTTAGGGTCAAAATGAATTTAGTCATGTAGAAAAAAAATAAAAGTGCCAGTGAAGATAAAAAGAAAATTTTTCAAATAAAATTTTAACAAGGGGTGGATCTAACTCTTTGAGGTTCTTCTGTTCAGCATTTGAAACTTTCACTGTTACATCACATCCCCTGTATACAATTCCATTCAGAGGAATTCTGCACAGTCCTGCAATAAATAACATCAATATTTGGCCATCACCCTAGAAAGGAAGTGTTGTTTACATCTTGTTTAAATGTTTACTGATCTGTGAATATTTGACGAATAAATATTTGTAACAATCAACAAAGACATTATGAAAATTTGTTAAAATAATGCAGTACATTACAGAACCACACAGATCTGGTCATTTAACAGGTGCTATGGAATGATTTTCATGAGAAATGCTTATGATTTTTAGGAACGAGGTTTTTCTTTAAAGAGTGAATTTCTTTTGTGACTATATGACTAATCTGATACATTATTATAACAACCCAACATTTGGTAAATCCAAACTAGTATTGAAATGATTCTTTATTACTACGGATTTTTTTTAAGGATTTATGAAAACTTTTGGCCCAGTTTTATTTCAATAGAGCAAGGTAGACTAATGGTTTTGTAATGATGATTATTGCTAAAATTTGTTTCATAACGCAAAATAATATAATATTTAAAGTAAGCAGTGAACATGTACTTTTTTTGTTGTTGTAAGAAGGAAAATGTAACCAGAAACATTATTTGTATATGTTATAGTGTCTGAGAAGGTAGACCATTCTTTCTTCTCTATTGTTCTCTCAACGAGTACCTGAAGTATTCAAATCCTTAAAACTTAGAAGCCGTGGTGCAAATTTGCACAGGCAGCCCAGAAGATTCAGAGACGGAAGGGATTAAAATTTCAATTTTCCCCATTTCAAATGTGTGGAAATATGTTGGTAATGGTCTAGGATAGCCTGCAACTATAATGACAGCAACAGCAATGAGGTGGCTGAAGGAAGATGGCCATAGGATAGAAAGCAATGGACCCAGCATGCTGGACCCTGAATCAAGAAAGGTCATCAAAAGAGATCATGCGACTGTCACGAGGACGTGCCTCCTCTAGTGTCCTGGAAGCATTTTGCACTTAAGGAGTTGATGTAGGAGCTGCGGTATTAGGACCTGTGATCAGTGAAGGTAAGGAGGATGCTGTGTCGACATCTTTCACACCTGCAAGAACGTCTGTGACCTGCATGGGGGTCTCTTTGGTTTCAAAAGCAGAGATGGGAGAAATAGTAGAGACACACTTGCTAGGGTAGGCAGCACAAGAGGAGAATTTCTTCGGTAAAATCGGCAGCTCATCAGCTTTCACAGCCCGCAGTTGAAAATCTTTCAGCCTCAGGGGAAAAGCAGATAAACACTGGAGTGGAAATCCTTCACAGAGAGTAAGGTCAGGGGAAAGGTTCACTATTGTCTTTTTTAAAAACAGCTTTATTAATGCGTAACTCCAAAATGATCAAACTCACCCATTTAGAGGGTACAATTCAACGGATGTGGGTATATTTGCAGAGTTGTCCAACCGTCACCACACTCAATTCTGGAACATGTCCGTCACTATTAGCATCACCCACTGGCAATCTCTCCCTGTTCTCTCCCACCTCCCAGCCCCAGGCAATCACTAATCTACTTTTTTATTTTATTTTATTTTTTTTATCCCTATGGATTTGCCTATTCTGGACATTTCGTACAAATGGGATCATACCATGTGCGGTCCTTTGTGAATGACTTTCCACTCAGCATACTGTTTCTAAGGTACAGCCATGCTGTGTCAGGTGTCGACACTATGTTCTTTATTGACAAAGAAATTGTATGGATACACATTCTGTTCCCCATTCATCTGTAGGTGGACATTCAAGTTGTATCCATATTTTGCTACTGTAAACAATTCTGCTGTGTACATTCTTGTACAACTTTTTAATGTGGATCCATGTTTTCATTTCTTGAGTAGACATGGGTAAAATTACTGGGTTATATGGTAACCCTACGTTTCACATTTAGAAGAAACAACATATTGTTCTCCAAATACACTCTGACTTTACTTCCCCTCCAGAAATATATAAGGACTCTGAAATCTCACCTATACTTCTTATTTCCCTCCTTTTTTCATTATAGACATTCTACATAGGTGAGAAGCAGTATCTGGTGATTTTCATCCGCATTTCCCTAATGTCTAGTGATTACAAGTGAATCTCCACATGCTATTGGCCATTCATATAGCTTCTTTGCAGCAATGTCTAGGCAAATTCCCGTTCACTTTTACTTGGGTTATTTCTCTGTTTATTTCTGGGTTGTAATAGTTCTCACCTACATTGTTTAAAAATATTTTCTCTCTTCACTTTCTTGATATTGTCTTTTGAAGCATATATTTTCCTAATTTTGATGAAGTCCAACTTATCTGTCTTATTAATCAGTTCTGCTTTTTATGTCATCTCTAGGAGAACATTGCCTAATTTTGATCATGAAGATTTACTTCTGTATTTTCTTTAAAGAGTTATATACTTTTATCTCTAACACTAGGTCTATGATCCACTTTGAGTTAATTTTTGCTAATGGTGTGAAGTAAAGATCCAGCTTCATTCTTTTGCATGTAGCCCTAAATTTCATTTATTGTAAAGTTTATTCTTTCTTGGTTGAATTGTCTTGGCCTTTCTTTGGGGAAATCGATTGACCATAAAAGTTAAAAATCTGGTTATTTCTGGACTCTTAACTTTATTCTAGTGATCTATACATGTACTTTTATACTAGTACCATGCAGTCATGATTCCTGTTAAAGTGTCCCTTTAAAAAGTTTTATTTCTTTCGGGAAGATTGCAAATTATAGCTAATTGAGATTGGTATGTATCTATGGGGAGAAATTCTAAGTAGTTGTCTTTCCATTTTTTAAATGGAAGTTTATTCATCTGTGAAATCAAAGTCTGAGAAGTACTGTTTCCAGGCAAATTAACTCATGGTTGGAACATCCTAGTCAGAGTGAAATTACTGGTGTTCCTTCCAAGACAAGTGACCACACGTGGTTCTCTTGATTTGGCATCATGCACCCATGTTCCTGAGACAAAAGCAGTGTCTGGCTCATTTGTGAAGATTCTTACTTTGTAATCACAGGCCCTGTTCAGATTTCCCTTCTTTTAGGAAGTAAAACCACTCGTGGCCACACAGAAAGAATCAGAGAGGTAGCAAGCATGACTCTCCAAGGACCAGCCCCACATGACAGCAACAGGGCAGCTTTTCTCTTAGAGAAGAGAAGCCAGTGATCTCTCTGTAAACCTCATGCCTCCTTCTGGGCCTCCTGGCTTTCTCCTGGTGGTGACTAACGGGATCTCTACAGCGCTCCGAGGGAAGTAGAGGGACACCAATAAAGACCCCAGAAGGCTTAGCAGGGTCATGCCAAGTTTTTGTGTGAGCTTTTTCAGAATACACCTACGTTCCTCAAAAACTGAAGGATAGACTTCGGTGGTACTTTAAATGTGTTTGAATTATGCTTTGTCTTACAAAATTCTCTTTGAATGAACAATTTAGCGCCATATTACTCTTGGTAGAAATGCCCTTGTTATTATGAGTAACTGACAACTTTAAAGGGATCTAATTAATCCCAGCCTACAAATAAAATGTTTCCACCTCAGTGGATTTTTACCTAGTAAAAATGTTTAAAATAAATAGTCTCCTGGGTAAGATTTCTGAATTCGGAATTATCCCCTGCCCCCAGATCTTATTAGCATTCATAGAAAAAAAAGTAAAATAAAACTACAAACAGCTGAAAACCTCTGATTAGAAGTCTGTCCCCCTGCCACCAGTACACTGTTAATGTTTTCTAAAAAAATAAATTTTTGAAATCATTTTTAACTTACGTTTCTGAAAGATTAAAAACTCGCTGAGGATCTCCATTCTCAATGGCGTATGTTATTGGGTCTCCCTCTCGATCAGTTGCCTTCAGAAAGAAAACATGCTTGAATTATCGAGTAATTGATATAGTTCTTGGTTTGTACAGTGGAATATAGGAACTTGAAACTAACAGCACGGAATATCCACAAGATGCTTAAGGGAAAACAAATAAGCTAACGGCAAGATGTAAAATTCAGAATTTCATATCTGACCCCAGCATGTCTGTCATTCCCTCTCAATTGAAAGTAATAACAATGGATAAGAATAACATCTTCCTAATGTGTACATAATCTTACCTGGTGCAGAACTAGATTAATGGCTCTTTTAAGGCTTATGTATTTAATTTTACATGAGTGTATCTCTACAGTTTAAACAAATGTGTTATACTCTGTGTAAATGTTTACAGTACAGAGAAACTATGTTCTCCACTGGTTTCTTTTTCTGCTGAGCATATATCAAATCAGGAAACTTTATGGTTCCTGAGTCTAAAGCCAGAAACCTGAATCCAAAACTCACTCCACTTACTAGATGTGTGATTATTTCTCAACGTCTTCATTTGTAAATGAGAACTTTAACAATACAAAAGTCAATCAATATTGGGAGGTTCGATTGACATGATTTCTGTCCAGGCGCACAGACTAACATCTGGTGCACTGAAAGTTTCCAATAAATATTACCCTTTTTCTTCTTTTCCCTCCTTCACCCAAGTCAGAGAAGACAAAACCTAGAGCTTCTGACTTTGAGTAGATCTCCCTCACCCTGCCTTTTCCTCTAAATTTCAGCCATATCCCATGTCCTCCTTGAACACCCAGATGGATGAAGGATAAGCATCCCCAATTTAAAACCCCGAAATGCTGCGCTATGTCCCTCCTCCACCCTCAAGAAAACCACAGCGCGCTGCTTTCTGTCTTGATTACCTCAGTCACAGTGAAAGCTGCACCTCCTACTTGCTCAGGCCTTGTCTTTTGACCTTAACTCTCATTGCTACTCTGTAGTGCAGCCCACCAGCATGTCCCGTTGGATTCACCCTTCAACGGTCTGCAGTCTGTGGCTGTATCTGAACTCCTTGCCTACCAGCTTCTTCATGGATCACTGTGATAGCCGTCTTACCCTCGGCCCTGCTGTCTCCCTAGCACCCTTCTTGCAGTCAAATGTTAATTACGCCAAGTGACCACCTTTTTCAGGCCTGAATTCTATTTCTTTGGAGGAATGCTTTTGCGTTATGACCAATACACACTCACTAAAATACGATGGAGTAAAATAAAGTAGTAAAATATGATGAAATATTCAACTACCGAGGGTAATATCTAGAAGCATTCCATTTATAGCTCAATCTCGAATTTTAAATTGCCTTGAATTAATTATAAAAAAATCTTAGAGAGTAAGAAACAAAATATTTTCTTAGACAGGCTCAGTGGAATTGATACTACATGCTCGATATTTTCCTCTTATTTTTTGTTCTTTGCCAGGCAAGTAGTAGCCAAAAAGAGAAAACAGAACTACAAATAATGGCAGTTAACTTTTTGAATAAACACAGAATTATGCTATATTTAGTGAGACAGGGAAACTGAAAGACTCTATAAAAATCTACTTTTTGCTCCTTTCCCTGCTTCTATTCTTCTGGGACCTGCAGCCCCACCTTGTACATGCATTGTAGTAAGTCCTCCTTGTAAGGGGCAAGGAATTAATGATTTCTGCGGACTCCTCTAGCACCACATGTAACATCTAAGGAGTGGCTGGGCAGGAATGCCCAGATGAGGTCATCCTGTGTGTAATCCAGATGGATGAGGGAGCAAAAGGCTAGCTGAGGACAAAGCACCAGCTGACACCCTGCAACCTCCCCCGAACCCCCCACTCCTGGGTGGGACATGTGTGACATTTTTCCAGGAAACCCGCAACTGTCTTTCCTTTCCTTTCCTTTCCTTTCCTTTCCTTTCCTTTCCTTTCCTTTCCTTTCCTTTCCTTTCCTTTCCTTTCCCTTCCCTTCCCTTCCCTTCCCTTTCCTTTCCTTTTCTCTTTTCTTTTCTTCTTTCTTTCTTTCTCTCTCTCTCTCTTTCTGTCTCTCTTTCTTTCTTTTAATGTTCTGTTAGTCACCATAGTCATCAGTTTTTGATGTAGTGTTCCAGGTACTATCTTTATGTTAATACCTTGCTAGAGGGAAAAACAACCTTAACTTGACAATGGCAAAGCCTCAGGTATCTCCTAGGTCCTCTTTAGCATATGAAAGTTCTTTTGAACACCTCCTTTTTCCTTACCTCCCCCAACTCCCAAGTATATAATCAGCTACCCCTCTCTACCCCAGGGCAACAGCTCTTTCTGCCCAAGGGTCCTGTCCCTGTGCTTCCATAAACCACCATTTTGCACCAAAGATGTCTCAGGAATTCTTTCTTGGTCATGAGCTCCAGACCCCACCCCAACTGAACCTCACCTATATTCCAAAACCACATCAAGACCACCCTGCTAGACATCTCAAACCCAAGACTCTTGGCTCCATGGAATGTGACTTATGGAGGACATGTAGGCACCTGTCCTTGCTCTGCCCAATTCCTGAACACTTGAAGCATACGTACACCACACCACAATCCTCAATAAAAACTTCAGACCCTGGGGGTGCCTGGGTGGCTCAGTCGTTAAGCCTCTGCCTTAGGCTTAGGGGATCGAGCCCCATATCAGGCTCCTCCGCTGGGAGCCTGCCTCTTCCTCTTCCTCTCCCCCTGCTTGTGTTCCCTCTCTTGCTGGCTGTCTCTCTCTCTGTCAAATAAATAAATAAAATCTTAAAAAACAAAACAAAACAAAACCTCAGACCCTGAATAAATATGAGACTCTCTCTCCTTTCCTTTCTGTGTCTCCCAGACACTGTCTGTACCTGCACTCAATCTTTGTGTCTTCAGTAAACTCTGCTCTCACTTCCTCCTGGCTCTCATTTGATTTCCATTCTGCGTGCAGCCAGGGACCCCGTTGGCTTTTCCTGCGGGACCCTCTCTGGTCCTCAGACCTGGCCTGCCTATGTCACTAAGAAACTACCTGTTACCATTGAAAAGTTCACACTAAAAGTTTTCTTTTGTTTTTCAATCAATCATTTTTACCTGTCATATTATTATATATATTATCAATTTCTTTTTGTTTTTTCATTGGTATGTGGTTGCTATTGTTTTTTGAAAGACAGTTTATTGTCTTGAATTTTCATTAAAGCCACAAGAAGTGGATTCTGAAGCAAGATGGCTTTGTGTAAATAATTTTAAGTCCAGATTAAAGTTCATCTTTCTTCTAATGTATTGAGTCTACTCTAATACTTAACATTATTGCTGTGGGATGAGAGCACTGTGAATGTAGTGTCATTTTATTTATTTAAGTCATTATGTTGTTATGTTACTAAAATAATAAGAGAGTGAAATTCTTGGAGGATTTTCAATTTTTTCATCGACATTAATTACCTTCAATCCCTGAAGTACTTGAAATATTTCTTCCAGTTTTGTTTGACAATTTAAATACCTCTGGCTTTTAAGAAATGTGAGAGCCAGTAATTTGCCTACTTTGTTTTCATGTAAGGTTGTGTCCCTAGTGGAAAACTTGAAGACCCAGGATTTGGAAGGAAATCCTTTATTTGATTATTTTGTTTCTTTCATTCTTTTATGGTTTTTTTGGAATCTGTGGCCAAAGGGATAGTAATTAGGGAGGATTCATCATTTCTCAGTCAACTATGCAAGGGGGGGATGGTGCTATCTGGATCAGGTCTGTGAAATCTATCCATTACATGTGTTAGCACTTGTGTAAGGACTATAGATGTCTACTTGTCAATCTTTGGGGAGAGAAATTATTTCAAGTTTATTTATTTATTTTTGAGAGAGAGAGTGTGAGTGGGGAAGTGTGGAGGGAGAGGGAGAGAGAGAATCTCAAGCAGACTTCCCACTGAGCACCACAGGGTCCGACTCAGGGATCGATTCCACAATCCTGAGATCATGACTGAGCTAAAATTAAGAGTCGGATGCTCAACTGACTGAGCCACCCAGGCAGCCCAAGGACAGAAATTATTTAAAGGAAGAAATAACACATGAGAGGAATAACTAGAAAACTCAGAAAAAGCAATGATTCTTGGAGTATTAAGATTTGATAATGTGCATATTTCTGACTTAAAATGCATTTCTAAAAACATTTTTTAAATAGTTTTTTTTCTAGGGGCGCTTGGGTGGCTCCATCGGCTCCTTCAGCTCAGGTCATGATCTCAGAGTCCTGGGATCAAGCCCCATGTCGGGTTCCCTGTTTGGTGGGGGCGGGGGTAGGGAAGTCTGCTTCTCCCTCTCCCTCTGCCCTTCTCCCCTGTTTGTGTGCTCTCTTTCTCTCTCTCTCTCTCTCATATAAATAAACACAATCTTTAAAAAAAATTTAAAAAATATATTTTTTTATATATGAGGCTAGCCAGGCATCTCTAAATGATGGGCAGAAATGCAAATATGATATTGAACAGTGAATCCTCAAGCTAGAATTTATTGACTATTTACTATGTGTCAGGAACTATACTTGCATGCCTTGACTCATTTAAACCTCATAGTAACCATATAGTAAAGGGGAAATGCAAAGGACTTCAATTCTAGGAGTCTTTCTGTCACCATTCCAATTAGAGTTCCCTATAACTTACTTAATTGGAAAATACATCTTTTTTTTCTTTTTTTTTTTTAATCTGGAGATAATAGCAACTTTCATCTTAAAAAGGGAGAGGGTAGTGTCAATGTTTTCCATAACAGAAAAGGAATCTCTCATCCTTTGTGCAAATATATTTTCTATGCCTTTATTTCTGATCAGTTGAGTCCAATCTGAGCCCTCTGTGCAAGGTCTGAGAGAGTATGGGAACCGTGGTCTTCCAGGGGGGAGGGTTGCTGGGTGTGGGCTCCGGGGCCAGCCCCCTGGGATTCAGCTCTGGCTGTGCCTTCTCCTCTCAGGCAAGATGCCTAGCTACAAAATGAAGCTAACCACAATAACACATAGAATATTCACTCCTGAATTCAACAAATAGTCATGAGTCATCTGAACTGTGTTAATGAACGCTGGGGCTCCCACACAGATGAAAGTCTGTGAGCAACACAGAGAAGAATTCTGCCTTTGCGCACCTTACACTGTAGCAGGGGGAGTCAGAGACAAAACAAAATAATTCATGAAAATATACAGCTTCCAGATCTCTATAAGCACTGCTAAAATATAAGGTAATTTAGGAAGGACATACAGGGAGGTGGAGGGGGAGTTGGAGTTACATAGGTCATCAGGAAAGCTATCAGGAAAATGTGAACATTTTCAAACATTTGTGAGGGGCCAGAGAGCAAGTCATGTGGGGAAGGGCAATCCGGCAGAGGGCACAGGGAAGGAGAAGGCCATGAGATGGAAAAACGCTGAGTGAATGTGAGAAATAGCGACAAATGGAAAACCAGCTCCTGTTTCCTTTGGCCTCAGGTAAACAACCCGAGGTTAAATACTTCAGGTTAAATGATTGAATGATGCTTTCTTTGGACAGCTAGCAAGAATGGAATTATTCAGTCCTTGGTCTGCTGATAGATGTTTAACAACACAATGAACTAAAATAAAGCTAATTGTTCTTTAATATTTGCCTGTAGGACATAGAGTAACTTTAAAGATTAAGGCTGCTCCTGTTTCTGGTCTGCTCAACCAGGTAACTCACCCATATGATTCAGGTCTCCCATTTGTGAGAAGCACCAAGGGGGACACAGAAGTATTTATCTCAATAAGCATGGTGCTTAGACACTGGAAAAAAGGAATTTTGAAAAGAAAACAAATCTTCTCTAAACTAATATTCCGTTCATGTTAAAGACGAATCCAGCCATCAAATACCATCTGGCCGAGTGCACTTTATGCACACAGAATGATTCTGCGCATTTCACAGGACATTAAGACAAAGCACCTGCCCTGAGGGATTCTAAAAGAGATAAAAATCAACAGATACAGATGATCTTTTCTTTTCTCACTTAGGCAAACGAGTTCTGATTTATGTTATTAAACTACTTGAGAGCCAGAACGGAGGTTTTCAGTTCAGGACAGCAGTGTTTCCAAAAATGTGTAAGTGTGCACTCCCGGTGTGAAACTGCTGGACCTTTGACAAAATATGTTAATGTTTACGAATCTATTTCAATGAATAATGCAGACTTTTTTTTATGTCAAGAAGTGTTGTTTTGTCATGTATGATCCTGATATAAAAATTTCCTTTTGGAAATTTGAGGGAAAAAGAAAAATCTACTTTAAACAAGAGCATGGGGATCAGTAAGCATTGGCATCCATTAAGCCTCACATACCACAATACCATTTGTTGATAAAAAATACAGAATCTAATTTAGAACCTAAGGGTCACATTATCCTGTGTTCAGTAAGCCAAAAAATGTACTGGGAAGCCATTAAAAAGAATATGTTAAGAATATGTTAAGAATGTTAAGAATCAGGAATGATGTAAGTTATGTATTACAGTCCCTACCTTTGAGAAAATTCCAGTCATTTGTGATATTAGTACTGAAAAAGAGTTAAATAGTGTTCTGTGTACTTTGGTTAAGCCTATACTTACAAAAAAATAGCCCAGAGCTAGTAATCATAAGATCGAGGACCTAGTCCTAATTATCTCACTTCAAACTCCCTGAACTGGGCTCTGTCACTGAACCTGTATTCTCAATCATTAAATGGGTACATAACAGTTGAAATGTATAGTCTATATAGTTGATGTAGAATCAGATGAGGCAATAGATGTTTAGAAAACTCTAGAATTCTATTCGAATTAAAAGTATTGTCCAAGGAACTGATTTAATCTTGTAGCTAAAAATCTTGAGCTTTAAAGCAAAAAAAAAAAAGGGGGGGGGATGAAATCTGTCACTTATTAGCTATGCAAATCACTAAACCTGTTTATGTCTCAGTGACTCCATGTATGATATTGAATAGAATGGCATCTAATTCAGGGTTGTCGTGATGATTAAGCAGTGGTAAAATAGTTCATATCTCGGATGCAGCTTAGTGCATTAAATACTATTCATATTAATATCAAGAAGGAAATTGCATCCAATAATTTTTTAAAAAATATGTAAAGTGGTATTTTTTAATTTAAATCTCTCTCTCTCTTTTTAGAGAGAGAAGTGGGGGCACAGAGACAGAGAGAGAATCTCAAGCGGACTCCCTGCTGATATGGAGCCTGATGTGGGGCTTGATCTCAGGACCCTGAGGTCATGACCTTTGCTGATAGAAAGAGTCAGACACTCAACTAACTGAGCCACCCAGGTGTCCCTGTACAGTGTTTTTAAAGTCAGTCATCAATGTGATCAATAGAACTCACTCCATGGAAGACTTGAGCAAATAGCATACATGATATGTTACCAATATCAGGAAGACATAAAATTTAAAATTTAAACATAAAACATCACATTTCCCCCAGTCACCTATGTACCAGAATGTTTAATCAGAATGCATCAGGACGTATGATCTTATCTAGTTAATAAATTAATCCTGGAAGGGGAGGGATGGGCTTGGTGGGGGTGGGGCATAAAGAAATGATGAGGGAAAAATTCTATCAACACTTGGAGCTAAAAAAGGACAAATTCAGTGGTATCCATAATTCATAACAAATAATAACCAACATGAATTATTCTAAGTCAATAAACAGACCCAACATGTCAAGATTATTCTCTTAATACATTTTTTGCAGTTGATACTTGCACTTAAAAATGAACTAGCATAGAGCACACAGAGGGGATACTTCAGGAATGGTTGAGGGAAGAGCTCTGTGGACCCTCTTCCATGAAAGCAACCATGACTACTAAAAATTGTTTAAAAAGATTAAAGCCTCTGGAAGTTGTTCTAAGAGTGTACAGTAACGAGAGAGACATTTATTTTAAAAAAATCTACAGAATCTCAGTAAGGACAGCAGGAGTCTGTGGCATTGGAACAATAAGGTGTTTCCCCTCTAATTCCCAGCCAGCACAGCATGAGAGAAGGTCTACTTGTAGCAGGTGTTAGGAGAATCATCAGCACCAATGTAAGACTATGGCATCTGCCCTGGAGCGACAGGCCAACAGCATTCCTTATCCCCTACCTGTCAATCCGTGTTGCAGAAACCCACTGTCTGCCATCTGCTAATCCTTTCTCTGTCCATAATGGAATAAAATTAGAAACCAACAACATCAAGTCTCAAAATGCACAACTATACAGAAATGAAACATGGCACTCAGAGGCAAAGAAGACAATAAAAGGAAATTAGAAAAAGCTTCAAAATGAGTGAAAATTATTAAAAAAACTGCCTAAAACTATGCAGTAATATAAGGCAATTCTTGGAGAAAAATGTATAGCTGTAAGTATCTATATCTACAAAAGGGTAAGTTCTCAAGTCAGTAAGTTTTCACCTAAGACAATGGAAAAAGATGAGTAAAATAAACCTAAAGCAAGGAGAGGGACAGAAAAACAAATTAAAGTGGGAATTAATGAAATAAAAATAGAAAAACAGTAGAGAAAAATCAATGAAACCAAAAGTTGATATTTTGAAAAGATCAACAACATTGACAAACTTCTAATCGGATTGATAAAGAAAAAAAAAAGAGAGAGAGAGAGACAGAGAAGGTTCAAATTACTAAAATTAGGAACAAAATTAGGAACAAAATTATCACTACTGGCCTCACAGCAATAAAGCAGATTTTAGGTAAATATGATGGAAAACTGTATACCACCATATTAAATAACCTAGATGAAGTAAACAGATCCCTAGTAGTACACAAATTATCAAAACTGATTCAAGATGATAAAAATAATCTGGATAAATGTATCAGGAGTCAAAAAGATTAAATTAGTAATCTCAAAAGCAAAACAATAAAAAACTGCATTAAAGAAAAAAAAAAAAACACAAGCCCAAATGGCTTTATTAGTGAATTCTACCAAACATTAAAGAATTGACAGCATTTTCACAATCTCTTCCAAAATAGGGAAGAAGAGGAAACACTTCTTAATTATAGAAGGCCTGTATCATCCTCATACAAAAACCAGACACAGGTACCCCAAGAAAAGAATGCTATAAGTCAGTATAATGAATATAGAAGTAAAAGTCCTTAACAAAATACTAGCAATTCAAATTCAGCAATATATAGAAATGATCATATATAATGACCTAATGTGACTTGTCATAGGTATGCAAAGTTGTTTCAACATAAGAAAATCAATTAATGTAATAAACAGATTTTTTTAAAAAGGAAAAAAAAAGGTCAACTCAGAAATATCAGGAAAAGCATTTGACAAAATCCAATACTCTTTTGTGATAAAAATGCTTAATGAACTACGAATTTAAGGGAACTTCCTCAACCTGACAAAGGAGAACTACACAAAACTCCCAACTAGCATCATAGTGATGTTGAAAGACTAATAGCTTTTCCCCTAGGCTCAGGAATAAGACAAAGATTTATACTAAAAACTATTACAACAGTCTACTGAAAGGTCTAGTCGGAGTAATTAGGCAAGGAAAAGACATAAAAGTCATCTTAGAAAGGAAGAAGTAAAATTATCTTCATTTGCAGATGACATTATCTTTTCAATAGAAAATCCTCAAGAATCCACTCTAAAACTATTAGACTAATAAATGAGTTCAGAAAAGATGCAGGATACAAGACCAATATGAAAATATCCATAGTATATCTATATCCTTGTGATGAATGATTAAAAATGAAATTAAGGAAAAGATTCCACTTAACAAAATTAAAAAAACAAAATACTCAGGAATAAATTTAACGAGAGAAGCAGAAACATTGCAATCTGAAAATTACAAAACGTTGTTAGAACTGCCTGATGTGGGGAGTCAGAGCCTGGGTGAGGGCAGCAGCCTGTCATGGGGCATCCCTACCCCTGTGGGGCAAAGGAGGGCACTCACAATGCCTGGAATGGGATGGCAACCTAAAGGAAAAAGCTATGCTTCCGAGAGAGTGGTTGCTTGGTGTGGTTGCAAAGCCCACAAAGGCTTTGCATGGCATGCTGTGGGCTGTTGAGCTATGAGGTCATGAGGCCGTCTGCGTGGGAAGGGGTAGGACATCAGTCTCCTGTAGACTATCACGGCACAAATGGAATGAAGAAAGCGACCATTTAGTGTGTGATGGTAGCAGGTGGTAGTGAGATGTGCTGAAGTTTGGACTCGGTAGGGAAGGTGTTTACAGCACGCCGGAGTCCATGTAGGGTGGGGAATGCATCTGTTTTGGAGAAGAGGAGGGACAGTCAGGCTTGTGGCACCAGAACATGAGTGGGGTGAGGAGGACATCGACATGGGGGTCAAGAGGAGACTGGTTACATTCAAGAAGTAAATATATTAAGGCTAAGAGAACCAGTTTTCTCATTGTGACAGTTATTAGTGTGAACTAATGGCTTTATATATATGTAATATTTCATAATCCATAAAATGTATACACACATTACATATGATATGCATATGCATGCTATGCACATATACGCAGGCGTAAATAAATACAGATGCAAATGAACCTGTGTGTATATATCATATACACTTATGCATGTGGCATGTATAGAAACATGTGTGTATGTTTGAATACACTCATGTGTGCACACAGACATATGTACATACATTGCCAGCTTTGGCCATTGAGAAGGCCTGGAAGCAGAGACAGCCAAGAGCCATGAACATTCTGTGCTCTCAGATCTGGGTTTCTAAATGCCACCCCCCACTTCAAGAAACCAGAGCTTTTTAGAGAAATAGTTAGATCCAGGACTGGGATAAGAGAAGTCTAAAATGGGTGCTCAAAACATGACAGGACCATGCGAAAATGACATAAGAGCCTGCTCATTGGAGCTTGTCAAGGCTAATTCTGGGACAATTGAGCACAGAATAAATAATGATGGTCATGGTTTATAATGAACTGAAGCAGATAAATTTTTGAGTTCACATTGGTATTGATAAATAAATGAATAAATACATGGGGGAGAAAAGATAGCCTTTCTTTTAGCAGAATACCAACTAACCAATGTCGAAGAGATGACGGCATTAGATCATCATTATTTGGCAACACTCATAATAATAATTCAGCCAAAGAACATCAATAGATGTTAAAAATAATGAGGGAAGATAACTAAGGGAAGACCATTTGCATCATCTGAAGGTAAGTCCTCCACACACTTGAAGGCTGGTGCAACTTAGGTCAGGTTATCAACAGCAGCATTCCCTAGATGGGACACTTGTAAACCCTCTGTTATCTGATGGAGGCAATGAGATGATCACTTCAGAGATACCCCTGCGGAAATACCCATGACTGAACCAGTCACTGAGAGACATCAACGAACCCAAAGTGAAGGAAAATGTAGAAAATAAGCTACCTGCAAATCTTCAATAGCATCAAGGGAGGATTGGTGCAGAGGAAGATGAACACGGTATGAAGCACAAGCGATCCTGGCTTCGGTCATTTTGCCGTAAAGGATGTTACAAGAGTAATCGGCAACGTTGACTGGAGTAACAGGGCTAGACTGTAGGAACGCATCACAGTCACTCCCCAATTTCTACCGTGATGTGGTGGTTACATAGCAGACCGCACTCTTCGTGGGAACTGGAAATTGTACTTGGTGAATGCACAGCATGCTGGGAACTTACTCTCAAACGTTCTTGTCTGATACCACATTTTTTCTGTCAAGGCTTATATCATTTCAAAGGAAAAATTAACGTAAAATAAATGTATGTATATGATGACAATGGCGAAATCACCTCTATGTGTATCATGTGTGTATGTCCTTTATACACACACACTTACATATCTTACACGATTGCATATGACCGGGATGGGAAAATATGGTTAAACGCACTCCAGCGGGTTCATGTGAGCTCTCTCATGAAGAAGGGCTACGGAGTTATTCCGGGGGGAAAGGAGGTAGGGAATGGGAGGTGAAGCAAAACTAGGAAATAAAAAAGAAAGCTGCATAAAAAAGAAATAGAGTGTGCAGTATGATTGCACTTATGAATATATACATATTATTTGTAAAAATAAAATTAAACTAGGAAAGAGAAAGCATAAACAGCTGGGTCTTCTCAGCTTGCTATTGTTGGCATCAATCTTTGAATTTTTCTTGACTCACGAAGGTGACTTCTGATTCAAATCACCCTTCTCATGCTGGTTAAATTAGGAGACGTGTAGACGCAATCAAGCCTTGCTGTTCTTTGTAATCATTTGTTTATCGAAATCAAAATTACCTACTTTTGTTTGGGGGTAGGTAGTAGGGAATGACTCTGTTGCAAAGCTGAGTTAATTTTTATTGCTAGATAATTCTGCCTCTGTCTATGAAACGTATGTTTTCTTAATCTGGAGCTTTAAAAAAAAAAGTCTTTGTGTGTGTGTGTGTGTGGAGTGAGGCAGGTATGTGAATGAAGATCAGAGCAAAGAAGACTTTTTCCCTTCACTTTCTTTTTCAAACTGCTACAAGATTTTGTGAATCCATGTAAAATAAAAAGCACTCAATATACAAGAAGAGACATGCAAATGAATTCTTCAGTTTCCTTAAGTAACTATTCCAAAACAAATAGTGTTTATCTTTTTATCTTAAAAAAAAAAAGTTTCCTTAGCTCCAAATCAGCTAATTCCAGGCAGTTAAGGGGAGAATCACCATGGGCACCTCTCAGCATCAATTTGGTTCCTGTTGTTTTCTCTAGACAACTGACACCTATTAGCTGTTTATCAAGTATACCTCAGAAACACTGTTCCTGTTCTTCTCTAATTTATCAAAATCTCAGGGAAATAACTGCATTTGCATACTGAAGCTTTAATCAACAGTAGCTGACAGTGTGTGAAGCAATAAATAGCTTCGAGGCATACAATAAACTGAGGTTTATTTACAAAACTGTGCAGAGAACCCTTTATTGCCAAGTCACTAAAGGTAATAGTGATTCCTGCTATTATAATAACAGTTGGTATCAAAGAGTTGCTCAGCCAAATGTTATCCCACATTCAAACCCACATTCCAAATCAATCTTTTTTTTTTCTTTTTAAATCTAACTTTTAGGAAGAGCAGGTTTAATTCTGGTCAGTTAAAGGGAAAAAAAAATGAAACCCCAAAACTCTTTTTATCAAGCAGTTTAAAAATGGTAAACTTTTCTTTGAATCATACAAAGTCCTCTAGTATGTAGTGAATGAAACTCATCACTTTCATACTCTAGTTATAAATTTTGGTTGAAAGATCTTTTACAAGAAAGGGTTGACGAAAACATGTCTCCAATGTTTCCACAAAATCCAGTGGAAAGAGACTAAGGGGTTTCTGTTGGCTGCCATCTAGGAAACTAGAGAGTCCCCCATGGCTTTGGGAGACATGATACAAATAAGACCAAAGATTAGAAACACCGCAGTAAAGAGGAAATAAAGGTCGGTTGAAGTGTCTCTTTTTTTTTCCAGTTAACTATTCTTTTTTTTTTTAATGTTTTTTTTTATTATATTATGTTAGTCACCATACAGTACATCCCTGGTTTCTAATGTAAAGTTCGATGAAGTGTCTCTTGCTCAGATCTCCAAAGTAGGGATGTATTACTACATACGCTCCCCCAGCAGTTGTCCATAAAACTCCATTCAAGTTAGAGATCTTACAGTCGACCTCTCTGCTCTGGTGACCACCGCCCTCTGAGACCCGGCTTCCCTGTTTCAGGAGCACTATCACCTTGGGCTGAAATTCTGCATTGCACGACCCCTCCCACACGCTCGCATTCCCATGTTTAGAAAAGCATGGCAATGATTCATTTGTAAAGGCATGCAAGTATTCCAATCAGGGGGAAAGATCTATGGAAAAATGCTAAGCTGAATCTTCTTAAAATGTGTTCTTCCCCTTCTGAATATATTCAAATAGTTTTAAAAAATTATGTTTTTAATTTTTTTGGCATTTCTAGAGGGCGTGTGTTACAGTTCATTGCTTTACTACACCTACCGTATTTTCTTTCAGAAAATGCTCAACTCGTTCATTCCCCTTTACCTCATCTTGAGGCTGCATGCCCCAGAGCCTCATTTCAGATTTAATCAACAATAAGATGGGTTTTATCATCTCTGTGTGATAACACTATGATATGCCTCCCAAATCCCCTTCAAGGATGTAATTCTTCCCCCATGTGTTAGAAATGTTACCAACTGAGAGCCTTCAGCTGTTAGCCCTATTTGAGAGACTTCAGATACTGGTCCATCTGAACAGAGTCGCCATGTGAAGGCCAAGCTGGTTTCTAAGGCAACCTGCATCCAACTCACGCATGCAGGTGTGTGAAGGGCCAACCTTCCAACTCTAAAGGGCTCTCAGCTCTAGAGCTTTCCACGAGGTCAGAGGAAGCTCACTCTCCCTAAACTTAATTCTGCTTGCTTCCCTCTCCTTTCCATAGGACTTGATTCTAAAGACACTCTTTAATAAACATGTGCGGATGAATCTTCTCTGGAAACTCGACTCAAGACAGATGCCTATTTAACATCCCAAAACATACTGACGGGCATGGGTCTAGAGTTTTAGGGCAGGGAGCTAAGGTGGAGATATGAATTAGAGGTATGAACATATAACAACCTAAATCCATGAGACCGGATGGACTAATACCAGGAGTGAACGTAAATAGAAAAAGAAGAGGTTAGGAGCTTGAACTTTGGGGCATTCCAACTTTTAAGAGTCAGGGCAATGGTGAGGAACCATCAGAGTTGACAGAAATGGGATTAGCCAGGGTGACAGGGAAAAGCCAAGGACACTGTCGTGTGCTGGAAACCAAACATATGTATCTAAATGAGGAAGGGATTATCCACTCCATATCACCTTGCCTATCGATGGGCAGGAAGATGGGGGATTCACTTAGCAATGGAATAAACACTGGGACCAAAAGAGCCACATCAGTGGTTGGTGTGATTGAAATCCTGACTTTACTGTGGTCATCAGAGAACAGCAGGGAATCTGACCAAGACATTCTTCAAGCCAGCCTGGATATCGGCTTTGAGTAGCTTCTGTAATGAAGGGAGGAACAGAAATGGGTAAGTAGCTGGAGAAGGTTATGGGATCAAGGACATTTTGTTTGTTTGCTTGTCTTTAATTGGGAAATGCCACTGCAGATTTTGATGCCGATGGAAAGGACCAGATAGTGCCGGAACTGTTCATAATGCAGGAAGGTAAAAGGGTGATTGTGAAGCAACGTCCTTGAGCAGCCCAGAGCGGGCGGAATCCAGGAGAGTGCTTTTGGGTCAACGCAAAGCACTCAGACTTAAAAAGGTGCTGTGTTTCATTTTGCCCTGGGCCTTGCAAACTAGTAGCCAGTCCTGAGCGCTGTTCCAAGTGTGGTCCAAGGTCACAGTGTCGTTCTGCAAAGTGGTTATTACGGATCATGATGATACAAGGAATTTAGAGTAAATTCCTCTAGAGTAGAACTTATAGTAGTTTAGAAAAAAAATAACTGATTTGACAGGTAATTTATATCTGTCAAATCTAATAGTAAGAAAATGGGTTTGTGGGTTTTTTTTTTTTTTGTTGGTTTCCTATTTCTTTTTTTCTAGTAATTCACTTAGAAGCATCCTTTATTTCTGAGGCTTTGAGAAGCACTGATCTAGTATGCAAGTGACAGTTTCAAGAGACACAAGGGGGGTAATTTTTAATCACAGAGTAAAAACAAAATATACAAATACAGGTGCAGAGAGACTGGAAAGCGTGGTAAGAAGAGGCTATAAAAGTCTTCATCCAAGGGTTTGATGAAAATATGGGGCAGGAGAAGTGCCACAGTAGAGCCTGTCTCCTTGCCAGTGAATCTCTGCCTCGGGGCACCCCACAAACCGCGGATCATCATCGGTGGCCATCTGTGCAATCAGCCACAGCACTTCTGCTTCGCGCTCGGCGGTATCAGGAAAGACCATTTTATTTTGTTAACTGATTTTAGGTCCTTAATTATTTTTAAGAAAATTGGAGAATGTGGCTTTATTTCTTTTTTCTTTCTTTCTTTCTTCTTTCTTTCTTTCTTTCTTTCTTTCTTTCTTCTTTCTTTCTTTTTATTTTTTTTTTAAAGATTTTACTTATTTGACAGAGGGAGAGACAGCGACAGAGGAAACACAAGCAGGGGGAGTGGAGAAGGAGAAGCAGACTCCCTGCCATGCAGGGAGCCCAACGTGAAACTCGATCACATGACCCTGCATTCATGACCTGAGCCGAAGGCAGATGCTTAACGACTGAGCCACCCAGGCACCCCTGTGGCTTTATTTTGTGCACCATGTCAAGATTATTTTCACCCATTTTTTATATGTACTACTTCCTGTTAAAGCATAAGTCAGAGGCAGAAGTCAAGTCTAACTCCACTAACAAATGCACTTAAGTCACACATCTCATATATATGTATATAGGAGATAAATAAGGTATGAGATAAAATGTATAGCCTATAACTCTTCTGGGGCAAGAGCTTATATATATATATATATATATTTTTTAAATCATTTTTATTTCCTTCTTGAAGAAAGAAGGGTCAAGAAAATAATAATTTAGGAGCCAGCTGTTTTAAATGTATCAGACCTAGATATCTCTTTTCCCTGTCCTCCTTGACACTTCTCTGGCTTTCTGCCTATAAGCATATTGTGGACTACGGAGGAATTACAGGGGACAAATTACTGTTTGGGAAGAGGAAGACATGCCTATGAATAGAGAATACATTTAAAAATATGTTTTTCTCACTCTTGACAGCTTTATATGCCCCTAGATGAAAAATCATTTCAGATAATATGCATTCCATAGTGTTAAGGGGACTAAACTTTTTTGGGGAACATCTGTTTTAAAGGAGAAAATTAGCACTGCAAATCAGATTTAATGTTTAGTTGCTTGGCATTGGGAGACATCGCTCTCTCTCTAAAATTTGTCTGTCTCTCTGACTATCCATCCAGGTATCTATTCATCATTCAAAATATAAATTATACTTTGGGACCAGATGACCAGTATTAGTGGTGTGTTTCCACCTCCCTAGGTGTGCCCACAACGGTATTATTCGTTTGAGAAAATGTTAATGACGAAAGAGCCATCTGAAATCTAGCATAAGGAAAGACAAGAAAACATATTCTCCCCCACCTGACCCAAAAATAAAGAGAAAAATAATTGAGAATTTCCTTTCTCATACTTATCAAAATCAGGGAAACCTACTAAATAGAGTAAGTTATATATTACTACATTGGAGGGGAAACAGTCATCTTTTTAGGGCACTCTGCGGCGTTAATCTACGCAGTAAAACACTAAGGGTCGGAATGCATCAGGAAAGCTTCTTTGATGACAGCAGAGCAAATCTGCAAGTGACAGATCCGAGGTGATCCCCATAATATCAATGACACTGTAGATCCCAGAGCCCGGGGTTCACGATTCATGCACACTGTACCCGCACCAGCCGCGCCACATCCATGAATCATAAACCGCTATCATCTTCGGAGGAAAAAAATCCTATTTTACAAGAAATATTCATCAAAAAAGAAAAAGAAGAAAGAACCCCCAAACCTTCTAGAACATTTGAAAGATGTCAGAAAAATGAATTAGCACCTCCGACAGGACCTGTTAATGCGGAAGGGCAGGCTCTACAATGGCCTGCATTTCTTTCAAACTGTTCTGGAAATGGATCAATTCCAGATCAAATCAAGGCAGCGGGCATTTCTCTTCAGGACTAAAATTAATAATTCCTCGAGGTGTATAGTTTAAATTCTACCACTTTTTGAAACTATTAACAAGGAGAAGGATGCATAAAGATGAAAGGGGGTTGCAGGTGGCAAGCTGACCCAGCATCGCCTTACACTCATTCCCCGGGGCATTTCACCAGAAAAATGTATGCTTTTCCCCTCAAGTAACAAAATGTGCAACATCCAACATCTTGGGCTGCTTCTCACAGCTTTCTGGGATTTTCTTTTTTTTTTTTTTTTTTAAGATTTTCATTTATTTATTTGACAGGGAGAGAGAGCACAAGCAGGGGGAGTGGCAAGCAGAGGGAGAGGGAGAAGCAGACTCCTCGCTGAGCAGGGAGCCCAACATGGCACTCGATCCCAGGACCCTGAGATCATGACCTGAGCCGAAGGCAAATGCTTCACTGACTGAACCACCCAGGCGCCCCAGGCTTTCTGTTTTCTCCCGCTACCTGTGTCTGAGCTGTTTCACGAGCCACTGCAGCTTTGGGCAGGAGAAGCCAGGAAAAGCAAAGTCGCTCAAACTGCAGCAGCCAGTCAGCTCACGATGCAAGTTTAAAGCAGGGACTAAGTTAAGTTTTCCCAGCATCAGTGGTCATTACCTGTATAATAGTATCCTTCACTTTTGTGAAGAAGCAAGAAGCAACCACAAGAAAATAAAATCAAGTCTGATCAAGCAGATCTTAAAAAGAAAAGCGGCATGAGCTTCGTGGGCAGGTCTACTCTGCTGCTGAAGTGGTTACAAGTTGGAGCTGAGGGCACTGAGCGCACCCCAGTCTTCGGGACAGGCAGAGCATTGACTCTCCGGTTTTGCAGCTGGACTTGGGATCCCCAGTCTGCAGCAACATTCTCCTGGACTTTGGATAAACTACTGCACTGCTTTGTTAAATGTACAAAAGACAAGGAAGTTTTCAAATGCTTAGGAGCAGTTCCTGGATAACAGCAGCAATTCAAATTAGATGTTGATATTATTATTAATATTGATCTCTTAACCACCTACCTCTTGGGCTGCCAAGGTGTCACTCTGTACTCTAAATTGCAAGAACCATTTCTTCTCAAAGGAAGAACTAGTAAAAGCATAAAGCTGGTGAATATATTTTTTGCAATGCATCCAGTTCCCCGTATTCATCAACAGTCCACTTTCCTACTCATGCTTCCAAACGCCTGGTAACTTCTTGCTCACTATTAAAACCCCAAATCTTAGTGGGAGTTAACTGAAAAACAAGAATGGTAATGAATAGGAATAAACATAATTACCATTAGCTAAGTACTTTCTTTTTTCTATTTCTGGCACTGAGCTATGCAATTTACATGCTATGCATTTCATCTGGGCTTCCCTAACCCAAAGACAATAATCTCCCTCTCTTTCCCAAGCTTTTAAAATTCTGCTTTCTGTTCTACACTAAAGGGTATGTTGGTCTCCATTATTTTATTCATCTAGTATTTATTTGACACACAAATATTAACCTGAATATCTATAAACACACAGAATACCTTGGTAACTAATGTTGCTTCTGTTTTCAGCTAGCTCACCCAAGACCCAGCTCAGATAAAAGATTATTCTGATGCAGTATAAATAATTAAATTTAATATACTCAATTCAAGTTACTATATGAAACCAATGCTAGGTCTTAGGACTATAAAGACGTATCATATCTTATCTCTTTTAGTGGCACCTTTACACTTCATTTCAATATAATGGATGGTCCCTGTTATGTGTGTGAGTGTTGTTTTTGTTTTTGGTTTTTTGGTTTGTTGGTCTGTTTTTGAAAGACTACTCACAGTACATGCAGAGGCCAGCAATTTTTTTTTTTCTTCTGTAAAAAGTCAGTAAAAATTTTAGGCTTTGTGGGCTATATCATGGTGTCTGCATATTATTCTTTGTTTATTTTTTGTTGCCACTTTATTTTATTGGTTTACATTTTATCAACAAACCTTTACAAATGTAAAAACCATTTTCCATTTACCAGGCAGACAAACAGGTCACTTTGCCCACAGGCTAGAGTTGTCAAGCTATGCCGTTATGCATTTTTTAAAAAAAAATCAACACTGGCATTACTTCAAGTAAATTGTTTTCAATACAACTCATTTTCAGAAATAGAGGTGTGACAGCAAAAGCTGACAGCAAGAGGAAAGACATTTTAAATCAAGGAACAATTGCCAGCACCTGTTTCTCCCTGGTCCCAAATCTTTACTCCTCAAGGAACTTAGCTTGCGCAAGAAGGGTAATAACTTTTACTCTATTCCCACGTGTGTGTTTGTTAACCATTTTGTAAAATATACTTGAACTTTCCTTTGGGATGACCTCACCAGCAACAGGTGGATGGATCATTTAATTCACAACTTGTTTATGACTACGATTTGTTGTTTGTTTTTTTTTTTTTTTAAGATTTTATTTATTCATTCGACAGAGATAGAGACAGCCAGCGAGAGAGGGAACACACGCAGGGGGAGTGGGAGAGGAAGAAGCAGACTCCTAGCGGAGGAGCCTGATGTGGGGCTCGATCCCAGAACGCCGGGATCACGCCCTGAGCCAAAGGCAGATGCTTAACCACTGTGCCACCCAGGCGCCCCTATGACTACGATTCGTTCTTTACAGTCAAGCATAAGCTCTCAGCCGATGGCTAGACACTGTTTATAGAGTATGCAAGAAACTAAGTGCTCCACCATGAACGAGCTGTGTTACAAACGAAGGCAAAGCCTAGAGAATCATACGCTTTTCTGCTTCGCTCAAGGAGACAAGCAGGGAAGTGTAGAAATGAAGAAGAGGCAGGGCCGGAGAGGCTTGATTTAAATGCCAAATGCTACAGAACTGCACCTCCACGCAATCTCTGAAATTTTCCCTTCCTGTGGACTTTTGCTGTAAGTATAAAAGTTCAGCTCTGCATTATCCTATGCCCAGTTTGAATAAGCAATCTCCTGGAGAAGAAATGAAATGGCTTCATTTCTTCCAGGCTGCTCTCAAGCTGTCATGTCCCTCACCCCTCCTTCTGTCATAGAGCTGACTCCTTCAGCCATGTCTGGTTCTACAAGTCTACTGTCTTTTACTAACCTGCTGTTTAGTAAAACTTCCTAACTCTTCCTAATATGACACCTTCCTTTTTATTTTAAAACCAATTTCCTTTCTAGAGTCTTCGAGTGCGTGTGATTTTCTCACTCCTATTCGTCTTTCTTCCTCTCATTTCCCCTCTGACGCTGGGATAGAGAGGTTACAGAGGGAAAAACATGTTTCTTAAAGGGACTTAAAGGAGGTTGCATGAGGACCAGTGTGGGAGGAACTGGCACCAGCAGACTCCACTGTAACGGGGCTGGATCCCAAGCAGCCATCCTAGGGATTGGTGGTGCCTGGGACATGCTGATGTATCTCGTGCCTAATGCTCCATTGGTGGCCCTTTGTTGTACATCTTTGCATGCATGTCTCTCTTTTCCACGTGCTGCAGTTCCCTTCACTTTTATCTACACCTAGGAGCCCCCACTCTGAGCTCTATGGCCCTGGGCAGGATCCTCTTACCTACAATGTGGGCATCACATGTCCTCCTGCCAACTGCCCACCTCTTTACACTGTCCTCAGCCCAGGGCCGTTGCATGGACTCAAGTCCCAGCAGCTGTTCAGTTGGAGCTCTGGATGCCAATCTCCCCTTCTTCCTCTCAGATTGTCTTCTCTCAGTCTTGGACTAAGAGAAACACTGGACCAGCAACCATTAGAGCACCAAAAAAGGCACCCTCACTATTTCTATGGTAAAGATCTCCAAAGCCATATGGGGTCTCTCCTACCTGGATTCCTGGAGAGTATTCTACTAAGGACCAGGAATTTTTTGAGGTAGGATCTGAGAATTTAATATTTACTTAACTGTGCTTTATCCAGGTTATAATCCATATTCTATCTATAACCTCTATGTGAGAGAGGAAAATACCCAATATTTCCTTTAATTGCTTCTTCCTGAGACTATTGAAATAAATCAGATCTTCCCTTCAACCTGTCATATATTTTATCCTCATAAACATCAGGTCAGGTTAGCCTTTGGAAAACACAAAACTTATGTAATATAAAAGACACCCACCGTCCCATAAGGAAAAAATAAAATTTCATAGGTTTTCTATAGCTTTTACACTAAAATAATATGATATAGTATAGTCCTGATTTAGGAGTCAAAGGGAAGAAAATGAAAACAGAAACAAACCCAAAAAACTCCTCTGGCTCCCAAACCCTGCTGTGTCTGAGTTTCTGCTTCCTCATCTGTCAGAGAATAAAGATAATACCCACTTACGTATTAGGTCAGGGTGGTGACCCAATGCTATGGTGCATTACACAGAAGCCGAGGACACAGAACTGTGTTTTAGCAGGTTAAGGTAGCTGACCTCCAACAATGAATGCATCACAACTTGTAAGTGAAAAATTAAAAATAAAAGTTAATAAATAACTGAGAAGTATTATGGTAGAGACAATAATTTGAATTAAGAGAGCTTGTTAAACACTCTGATTTATCAAATTCTACTGAATCAACCAATTTTTTTAAATTAATGTCTTTATTTGTTATTAGAAACAATGGATGTGATGCAGGATTTGGTATTGTGGCAACTAACTTTTAACGTTTTGTCTTTAAGAAAACCATGTGGGACGCCTGAATGGCTCAGTCGGTTCAGTCACCAACTCTTGGTTTTGACTCAGGTCATGATCTCAGGGTCGTGGGATGGAACCCTATACTGGGCTCCATGCTCACCAGAGAGTCTGCTTGAAGATTCTCTCCCTCTGTCCCTCAACCCACTGTCACCCATGCATGTGTGCGCTCTTTCTCTCTCTCTCTCTCTCTAAGGTAAATAAATAAATCTTAAAAAAAAAACAAAAGAATGGACTATGTGATATATGAATGAATCAGCTAGTCCTAAAAAGATTGTTTATCAATAAGTTGTTTGTAAAGGGAATACGCATTTTCTCTTGGTCTAGAAAGTGAAATCGGAAGCATTCTGCAGTGGGGGCAGGGGGGGTGATGAACAGCTGGAGACTTTTGAATGTGGAGCAATGGGTGGCAGCCACACTAGAGAGTGGCCTCAGTGAGGGAGCAGTACCTCTCCACCCTCCACAGCTGGAGCAGGGTAAGCGACAGAAAATGGAGGGTTTGCAGAGAGAGTCAAGCCCATGGGAATAGTATAGGCATGCGGGTGGTACAAGTAAGCATAAATGTTTAACCAGACTGCTTAGGTTTTCTGTCCTTTGTTTACAACTTCTGAGCACATTGAGCTTGGGAAAAGAATCATCTATTTTTGTGTGCGTGTGTGTGGCTCAGTTTCCCCATTTGTAAAATTACAATGGTAATAGCTCCAATTGCTTTGGGTTTTTATAAGAATCAAATGGGGAAAGATGTGGGTGCTGAAGTTTTTGTTTACTTATTTTATTTATATGAAAGTTAATAGACTGCATATATATTCATAGATTTTAATGTTCAAAGTCAATATTTTGAAAATATTGGCAGTCCCTTTCTAGGGAAAGTAAGACATCCCTGTTCCACTGACATCAGCTTTGCATTGTAACCTGTAGAGCCATTTGCCTACATGAAGATTATACATTCTTGACCTATTAATTCAGGAGTAGTCATATGAAATGCTTTGGCCAATGGGGGAAAAATATGGTAGTTATTCCATGCCTCACTTGGAGGTAACAATGAAGAACTGGGTTTTGTTTTGTTCTGCTGTGTTTCCTATGGCAAACATTGCCCTCAGGAGATCCCTTGTTCTAGACAGAGGCCACTTCATCAGCCGGGTTGTGGACTGAAGACTGAATACAGTATGGCACTGACTGGAATTCGGCAACATAAACCTAGCAATCCTAACTGATCTCAACTTGACAGTTAAAGGCGGAGTGTGCCTAATGAACACCCAGAAAATAAATAGCGTGTTTGCAAGAGACTGGAAGCTGGTGAGGAAACTGTTACTGGAAGCTATCATCATGGGAATTAGGGTTGGCAGTAAAAACTCGCTTAGCAAAATGGTTGCCTGCAATAACGTAGAAGGCAAGTGACAAACCAAAGAACCCACAGCTCTTGACATAAGAGTAGCCACGCAGTTAGTGCATGTCTCCCACACGAGGATCATGCATCCCTGAGGTATGGAGCTCAGCAGCAGCCTGTGCTTGGGTTTAGTGGATAAACCACGGGCAGTAGGGTTAGGTGTCACTTCCAGGAGAAGCATTAAGATCCAAATTGTGGCTTATTGTGCCTGTCTTTTCACTCTGTCAGAAGAACAACACTGCTCTGCATAGAAGCTGCCCCTTCATTCTGACGTGGGGCGAATGATGGAGGATGGAGGCGGAACTAATTCATGGTGGATATACAGTAGGAATGAGATATAACCCTTCTCAGTCACAAATTGTTGAAATTTTGAGTGTGTACAGACTATATCCTAGCTATCTGTAAAGGCAGGTGTCCCATTAAGTGCCACATGTGTTACCTATTATTATTTTTATATAAGCACCAGGGTAATGGTGATGGTATGAGGGGATTTCAAAATCTCAGAGGGACAAAGACGGACGAGGTTGATGAAGTTAACACATCCTAGTTACTTAAGTCCTTGAAGAAACCGGCTCCACATCAAGTGGTCAAGATTAACAACTAGCTGTGCAGGGAGTGAAAGGTACTGGTTTGTTGCACCTGCTAATTTCTGTAGCATAAATATGCCCACCATGGCTGATTTCAGACTACCAATGGACATGATGGGACAGTGGGGACAGCTGTGCACAGGGGCTCCCATGATCCCATGATCCCAGTGCAAAGCTGGGGCACACACCTCGAGTAGGTTTCACTGGCAAGTGGGGGTGATGCACAATCATGCTTTGGAGAAAGATCTGACCAACTCTGGAAGAAAAAAAACGCCACCTAATGCCAACCCTGCTCAGCACAGGAAGTTTGGAAAAGCAGAGCTGTGGTTCACATTCTCCTCTACTGAATGCCATGGATACAGGAGGCAGTCAGGACAGCCTTAATAAGCTGAGAAAAATCACAGCCTCCCCAGCAGTTCTGAGACAGAATGAAAGGAAAATACTTAGAAGGGGAAGGGGAAGAGGAGAAATAAGGATTGTTTTCTGAGAAGAAACCTCTTTGATCTCAGTCAAAACAGATCATTCTGAAACCAGGCTGCTGTTACTTTTGAAAATATATTTCTCCACAAATCCTGTCTTTCTAAATTGAGCAGTGAGTCAGCAGTGGGCAGTGCAGCGTGTGAAAGAGAGGAGGACAGAGCCAGAAGAACCACTGATGTGTTCTGTTATTAGAAGTCTCCGGGAGAGTAATTTGGTAGAAGCTTTTCAGCTTTTAGGTCACTAGTTTAAATTCAATCTCAGTTGATCAGGAGCAAAAGGGAATGGCTGGTGGCTTATGAAAAAAGCCTTGATGATGACACCCTCATTCTTTCCCATAGAGACTGCCACTGCAATTGGCACCCTTTCTTTTGCTCCTACCAGAAGCAGAAAGGGTGACTAGAAATGTCATTTCATGTATTTGCTCAGTTTTTGCAGTAGAGAAATTTGAGATGTGAAAAAGACCAATTCCTTTCCATCTTCAACTCACAGGTAGAGTTATTCTCCCATAATATGGTTCATGGACCTTTCTGGGATTTATTGAAATGAGACCTAGGGCCATCTTATAAGTAAGATTATGTTACCTCATAGAAAGTTAATCGTATAAAGGCACATTCTGAAGGAATATTTAAACATAAAACGTGTAAAGTTTCTTAGCCTGAATCTCATAAATCTAGAATTTATTTTCTTTTTCTTCTCGTTTACACAAATAAATCTGTGTGTGTGTGTGTGTGTGTGAGAGAGAGAGAGAGAGAGAGATTTTCATTATTCCATTAAATGCACTTGTCTTCATACTTGGTTTTCAGAGACTATGGGGTTCTTTTATTTCGTCCATGAAAATACTCCAAATTTCCTTGTTGCTAAGATGTCTACCTTCACATAATTTTATTTCCCACATGTTTTAATAGTGAATGAACCACAGAAGCAAAGTCTCTGTAGTTACCTGGGGGAAAGCAACCAAATAGATATTAGAGCAGAGGCACAGAGAATTATCTGGTATTGCCAAAGTTCTGGCAGCCTCGGGTACTAAGAGGGATCTAAGAGAATGAACCTTGTTTTGGAAATGATGAAAATTCAGTCAACTGATCTAGGCCCCAGTTACTTTCCATGGGGTTCACTTTCCACGTCTGGACCATGAGGCTGATGTGTCTCATTACTTTCACATCCTTTCCAGCTCAAACATTTGTTGGCAATCACCACTTTTACCTCATCAGGCTTTGGGTAAGAGCATGTCTGCATTCAAACGGGAGGTGGGCAAGATGTAACTAGGCCTTGTGTCACCTCCTTTGGTGGTAAAGATTGATGCTGGGATTTTCCTGAAGTGTCACATGCACATCTATCTGTCCTACCCTTCAAGGCCAGCTTCCCGAACTCTTGTTAGCGAGCTCAGCTGTTCCCGTGTAACACCACCAGAAGTTCAGTCCCCTGTCCTCTGAGCATCCACAGGTAAAGTGATGTGTCGTGTGATGATTCTTAGAGTGAGGGACAGTGATCAACACCACATGAAGCCCAACTAGTAGGTTCAGTTAAAGATACAACCATTTCTGGCCAAATGTGCTTCAGTCAGCAATGTATAAACAGTGAAAACCAAGCAATCATCCAGCAAGTAACTCATATGCCCATGAATCTGGATCTGCAAATGGAAATATCAGCAAAACCTCCTCCCTTCACCTAAATGAATAAATGAGGCCCAGCAACTACGAGATTTGCCCATGGCCACAGAATGAAGTTGTCTGCCTCAGGACTAGAATGCCTACTGTCAGTCTGTGAACCCAAGCTATTTTCTCTATACCACACTGCAGCAAAACTAAATCCTGCTGGGCAAAGGAATTTGAGACAGAACATAATAGTCAGCTGCAGACTCTTTGGGTGCAAAGTACAAAATATTCAAGTGCATGTTTCCAATCCCTTCATTCTGTCTTGTAATGATTGCAACTAATCCCTACCAGCTAACTTTAGTCCTTCAGTTGTGGCAATCAATAAAACAGATTAGCCGAGGAAACTCTCCAACCATATTACCCCCATTTTCCTTTCCAGATGGAATTTTCCTATACCAGAGTGCAAGCAGACATGTGAATCTCCCCCCCCCCCCCCCAAATACAGACCCATCAGCCTTCAAGGTTGTCTCCATAGAGCTTTCTGTATATAACAAGAAGCATACCTGTAGATTTAATAAAACAGCACCAATCCTCATGGCTTCACTGATTTCAAGGGTGTACATCAACTGTGGGAAGCGGGGAGGGCTTTGATTATTTGGAGGAAGCACTTCAATGTATACCGTGCAGATGGAGTGCCTGCAGAGAAGGAGAACAGAACAAGATGGGTAAAAATCTACCTCACCTTTAATGACAGACTGCAGTCCGCGTTCAGCTGTTGGGCTTCCAGGAGAGGACATTTTGAATTTTTAGAGAAAACAATAAAACAATTCAGAATGAAAGGATGGCAAAATAAAAGCTACCACTGAAACATCACGTTTCTACGAAATTATCCTAGTAAAAAGAAAGGAAATGCCTCAGGGTACCCATTTTTCCTGCTTAGATTAATAGTGTGAATTAAAACAGAACAGCTATACAAATAAAGCTAATAAATTAACAGGAGCCTTGACTCCTGACTTTCCTTTTTAATGTCTAATAATAAAAAGTATTCTATAAATATCTAGTAATATGAGCTGTCCTTGGGGCTCTCTTCCCATTAAACCAGCAGAGGGGGTATTGATTACAATAACACACAAAACAAAATACGGGCTGTGTTTTCTTAGTTTTCTTGCTGACATCAATGGCTTCATGTAAATGCATGTCAAGAGTCAGGCTCATAAAGTAATCGTTGTGTGAACTAGTTGCAAACAAAACTAAAGGTGTTTTTAAGTCTTCTTTGAAGAATATACTATGAAAAGCTATACATTAGATTTAATGAAAGTCTTACATCAATCGGGAATTTTTCTGAAGGACAAGACGACATTCTGTTACTATAAAGACAAAAATATTAGCACTGACATAATCAAGTTTTTTGATATCTGTAAACTCTGAAATTTCTTTGCTCAACAAAAGCTACAGAGGCAAGATGTTCAAGGCTTATACAGAAGCAGCGCTGGCTAAAATTATAGTAATGAGAAAGTTAGTTGTCTCCCATCTGGAAGAAGATGCCACCACTAATGTTTGACAACAATTAGCCTCTGTCCTAAGGAACACATAACCACTGCCGAAGTTACATGCTTTGAACTTCTTTTAACAAAATCACCACTTTTCACTAAAAACACATTTGTAGTCATTTCTATTTGGGGGCTAGAATTTCCTTAAAGTAGCCCAAAGTTCTTCTGGGGGACCTGGGTGGCTCAGTCAATTAAGCATCCAACTCTTGACTTCATCTCAGGTCATGATCTCAGGGTCATGTGATCAAGCCCTGTGTTGGGCTCCACGCTGAGCATGGACCCAGCTTAAGACTCTCTCTCTCCCTTTGCCCCTCCCCACCAGTTTGCCCACTCACTGTTGCTCTCTCTCTAAAGCCAAAGTTCTTTTTATTAATTGCTTCAATTAAAATACATGGCCACCAAAAATGTTTTTCTGATATTATTATGCTAAAAGAGGCTACGTTTTGAAAAGCTTTGCAGAGAAATACAGATCATAGGCACTGCAAATTTCAGGTTATCATCTTATAATATGCCTAAGTCCAAATTGTTCCCGGACACACGCTCAATAGATGAGATACCTACAGAATATAAGCACGTCTAAAAGGTTGCAGTGACTTAAAAAAAATCACACTTAACATTTATCACAACATTGTTCCAAAATTATCTTTTTAAAATTAAAATCTCTTTTATAATCAGTTTTTATATTTATAATCAAAGTACCTGTATTTATTCTCGTCTCTGGATTTATCACTTTATTGTTAAAATCTGTCAATAAAATGAATCAAATTCTAATTGTTTTCTTTTCAAAATACATATATTTTTTTACAACTGAGATTTTAATAGTAAGCTTCTTTTAAAGATTTGATTCATTTATTAGTCAGCGAGAGAGAGAGAGAGAGAGAGAGGGGAGAGGCAGGCAGAGAGAGAAACAGGCTCCCCGCTGAGCAAGGAGCCTCATGGGGGACTCGATCCCAGGACCCTGACATCATGACCTGAGCCGAAGGCAGATGCTTAACCGACTGAGCCACCCAAGCGTCCCTAAGGGTAAAATGTTTACATTAGGTTAAAATGGTTGATGAAATGTTACTTATAAGCTTATAGGTATTAATCTTAGGGCTAGATGCAAAAGAAAACACAGCAGGAAGAAAAATATCCCCAAGTTACCAAATTTAATGTGCATTACGGAGCCCCACTTTTCATTTTGAAATGGACCCATAGGAGAGGGAAGGGAAGAATGAAGGGGGGTAAACAGAAGGGGAATGAACCATGAGAGACTGTGGACTCTGGGAAACAAACTGAGGGCTTCATAAGGGGGAGGGGTTGGGATAGGCCAGTGATGGTTATTAAGGAGGGCACATATTGCATGGTGCACTGGGTGTTGTACGCAAATAATAAATCATGGAACACTACATTAGAAACTAAGGATATACTGTATGGTGACTAACATAACAGAATAAAAAATTATTAAAAAAAAAATGAAATGGACCCATTATCTTCCCAGGTGGTGACGTGGCTCCAACAGCATCCCCGGGATGCATACTCTCCCTGATATTACCCTTAGGACCCTGGCTTCTTTTAGCATCTGTTATTCATCAAGTCATTTAAACATTTTATAAGTCTGTCCCTTTTTCCGGCCAGCACATTGTCTGTGCATAAGAAGTCCTATAATATCTGCCCTTTGCCATGTTGGTAATAACCCTGGCTGAGGGATGTTGTTGAAGACAGGATTTGTAACCACACCTCCCTAAGTTAGAATTTGGATGTGGACCACTGTGTAATCCTGGGCAAATTGTTTCAGTTTCACCACTGACATCTAAAAAATGAGAGTAATACTAACATCTCGGTTTAGCAGAAGGGTTAAATAAGATTAATAAATCTGTGTGTCTGTAGATTGTGTATACATATGTATCTGTATGCACATACAAAAACATATTTATCCATTATTATTGATAACTGTTCAAAATAAAGACTCTTATTCTATTCTTAAGGAGTAGGGTAAATAAGCTTGCATATACCTTATTAATTTCCCGTATAATTTTTTAAAACATTTTAATTGCATCCTTCCCCTTTTCTAGGCTAAATACCTAAAGGCATCATACACCTGGTCACCTCCCCAAAGTGGGGTGTGGTAGTGTCAGTGTAGGGACATATTAGATCAGAATCTTCTGGTATGGGACAGAAGACTCTGCATTTTCTATGGATATACAATATCCTTACACACACTAGATTTAGAAGACCACTGTCCTGGGAGCTCTTGGCAGAAAAACATGTAGGCTTACCTGCTTTTTAAGTTTGTAGCCTGGGGCTTCCTCTATAAACTGACCTAGTGCTCACCTTGGTAACCCTGGAGGTAAGAGATTCTTTCACTAATGAATTTTTTTTTTTTTTTTTTTTTTTTTTACCTAGAACACACTTGTACTCCAGATTCAAAGTTTTCTTTCAAAAAGTTAGGGCTTTCCTGCTTTTGGCTTTTTTTTTTTTTTTTTTTTTTTTTTTTTTTTTTACAGCTTCAGTTTACTGGTCTGGAATACTTGAAGTCTTTACCAGAATACGAGGCTCTTTGTGCTCATCAGAGTATGGTTTACACTGAACTGATTATGCTTTGTGTGTTTCCTTATTCTTCCCCCTTTGACTGTTTTCCCACAAGAGGGCTAAACTGTTACATCCCCAATACCACAGGAAGGGACTAAACTGTTACATCCACAATACCGGAGGAAGTACTTCTACACCCAAAGAGGCTGGTGTATCTGCTAGGAGAGAAGACAACTTTAAAATGCAAAACAAAGAAGCCAGGCAGAGTACAGACAGAGCAGCAGCTGGTCCAACACCAGCTTCTCCTTCATCCAACCTTATTCCTTCCCTTCCTCTGCTCCTTCCCAGAATAATTCAAATGCTAAAATTGCTAATTACATATGTTTCTGCTCCCCCCCCCCACTTGGATCTTGGAGTTGTTTGAGAAAGATCAAGTTTCAAGGTCTAGATTTTTCCTCTTCAACTTCCTGGCTCTTCCTATAATGTATTTAAATAACCACCAGATTCTGAGGGTTACTGCCTTTTAAAATGCTATCTCCTTTTTATCCCTGATGTCAGCATTGTGTCAGAGTTAGCTTTCCTGAAACTAAATACCAATAGTATTCATAATAAAATGATACCATTAATGTAATAAATACTAGTAATTCAACAGCAAGAGTTAAGCACAGAATAAAACAGGACAGTCATTAGATAAATAATAATGTTTACATTTTATGTGAACATTTTGTATTAACATTTTATAGCTAGTCTTAAATGCATAAAATCGAGCAGTTATACAATACAAATTTTATTTTTGTAATATAGCCAGTATGATGTAGATAAATCTTTATTTCTAAAAAAAAAAAAAAAAAAAGGAAAATCATACAGCTTTACCTTTCTCATTTGGTAATGAAGTCAAAGTAGAACCCAAGGGCTGATGTACTTTCTCAGGTAATCTTATGATTTTAAAAGACCCTAGAAGCCATCTAATTTAACTCTCTCATTTTACAAAAGAGGATTAGAAAATCAGAAAGATTAAGTGACTGAATCAAGGTTAAAAAGTTAATTAGGAACGGAAGATAAACTAAAAGGCAAGGCTTCTAAATTCAAAGTCATTCCACCCTTTCTCCCCCCATCCTACAAGAACAAATTTGGGAAGTAAATTGGAGATTTTTGACTTATCTGATACTATGGATGTAGTATGAAGCATTCGTAATGAAGGATGCTATCTTACAAGAAATCACAAATTGGTTCAAATCTTGGGCTAAGGTATGCTATCACAATTAATTTTAATTATACCATGAATGAGACTTCTTAGTTTTGTTTGTTTTGTTTTTTTTTGTAGGACCAAAATAGAATTTGAATATAGAAGAGGTTGGGAAGACAGACTTCAGAGGCTTTCACCTTGCAGAACTATTTCAAAAGATAAAAAGTCCGTTTGTTTTGATACTGCAATAGTACTCAGTACTAATGAGATGATGTTGCTGGAGTGTTGGCTATACAATGTGTATTGTAATATTCTATTGATTCCATGCTACGGGTATTTATTTGTCACTTTACTTCTCTACCTTGCTTCTCAGGTGGAAGTGTGTATATTGTTTCCCTAGTAGACTTAACACAGAAATTGCCTCCCTTTTCCTTTGTCTCCCATCAACACTGTGCTAGAAAAGCTATATTTACAGTTCAATGTTCCCAGGTTCTATTTTACTATTTTGGAAGTACATATAGGAAAAGTATAGGAGCAAAGATTTCAGATTTAAAACCGAGGTAGGATGTCAGAGGAACTTCTCAGGGGATGTTGCGGGACAGAGTTTTTCTTTATTTTATTTAGAGAGAGAGCCAGCGAGAGAGGGAACACAAGCAGGGGGAGCGGGAGAGGAAGAAGCAGGCTCCTAGAGGAGAAGCCTGATGTGGGGCTTGATCCCAGAACTCTGGGATCACGCCCTGAGCTGAAGGCAGACGCTGAGCCACCCAGGCACCACAGGGACAGAGTTTTAAGATGCAAGATGGATTTAGGTTTAAAGACCACAGGACATTCCACACAGGGGAAAACACATGTGCAAATTCACAGGGCAATAAATAAGAAAACTGTAAGCTTTGTAGCACTACAGAGAAGGGTTTAAATAGGGAAATGGTAAGAGTTAAGACCTGAGAGGCAGACAAACGTCGAGATCATGTAGGGATTCATGTGCTATACTTACTAATTTAAGCTTCATCTGACAACAATGGGGACTGGTAGATAGACTGCAAGCATGTTAGTGATATGCTCACATGTGCCAAGTAATGCATGTTCTCACAACACACCATTCTTCATCAAGTCTCTGGGTCTTTGCTTTTATTGCTCTATTTGGATATCCCATTATCATTCCTGTCGAAGTTGATCTGTGCTTGTAATTACCTACCATTGCCTGTCCAGTCTTACCTGTGCCTCACCTCCATATGAATACTCTGAGGTCAGAGATCTCATCTTACTTGTCTTATATTTCCAGGGCTTCCCCAAAAGGCTAAAAATTGTGAGAACTCAGTAAATTTTTGTTAAAATGAGTACTCCTATTTTCTATTCTTAATGTTAAATATATCTTGTTGTTATTTAAAAGAATAAAATTAATGATAAGAATTATTTTGAGAATGAACTATTTAACCTTGTGTTAATTAGATAGAACCTTGGATTCCAAGGAAAAAAATTGGGAATCAAGAAAATATGCCATGCTATGCACCAATCATTTTATTGTAATTATATTATAAGATATTTGGGGACAGGTCTGTCCTTCATTCTGTGTCTTTATGAATACCTTATAGTAGTACTTTATTCATATTGAAATTAAATAAATATTAATTCAATTCAATTCAATAAGTATAAGAAGACTTACATAAACCAATAGACGAATTACTATCTTCGAATGCAGTTACTTTTTAAAACTTTTGGTTTTTTATCTGTCCTCTTGTACTTATGAGAAACTCAACAAAACAGAACAAAGACTACAGACTTGCTCTTCTTACTCTCTGAATCTTTAGCAAGTTTTCTTAATTAGAATAACAAATTCAAAAATAGTTAATTCATATAGGCCTTATTTTGTTATTTAAATTTATGAATTAAGATCTCTAATCTGAAAAAAGAATAAAATGGAAAATTGCCATTTTTTTTAATGTTATGATTCAAGTAGGTTTACATATCACTGTTGCTGGCTGGGTCAATTTGTAAATATATCAAGGTCTGTACTTCCATGCTGATAATTTTCAAGTACCCTCTTCCTTTCAAAGGAAATACTGAAAGCAAGACCTCACAACTCTTTGGTTCATTCATCAAGTCAATGTGAAAGCTTAATTTTCCTCCAGAAAATAGCAAATGTATTATCCTAGAGGGAACATGACATTATCCCAGCAGGGAGAAAGGATGTATTCAGATTTTATTCTCTGTAGGTCCCATTTGATATTTGACCAAACATTATAAGGTGCTCTTTTAGTGTCCAGACCATTGTCCATAAGGAAAACAATGAGGCCAGGTCAACTAAATGCTTAATGTCACCAAAACCACCTGTGTATTCAGAATCTGAAGCTGGCATTTTGTTTCCTGGAGTTGAATAAGATTTTACTCCAATGAAATCTTTCATTGCACCCGATTATTATAGGCAGCAGCTTATTGAGACAAATCAGTGATATGACTTCCAAATGGGAACGAAGAAGTGGATTATAAAATCTCACTCTTAAGTTATAAAATAGTTAAAAAGTCATCAGTCATATTATACAAGTATATATATATTTTACAGGATCTACATAGCATAGGACTATACTCAATGAAATAAAAAGTCATAAAATAAATTGATGACTATTAAGGGACTTTAATAAAAGTTTAAATGGTAAAAACAAAAAGTGCCTTAATTCTTAAAATTCACATTATTAGTACTGATATTAAGCAACTGAAGTGTTTTGTTTTGTTTTTTTCCCTCCAGAATAATCACGACAAAAGGTCATGGCTATGGAACAGAGTGGAAGATAAAGTCTAGAATCCAATAGTCCTAGGTGGGTGGGAGTGTGGGCGAAGGGCCATCTAGCCAAGTCAATTATCATCTTTCAGCCTCAGATGTCTGGTCTGCAAAAATAGAGTAATGCAAAAGTCACAGTGTTGTTGTTCAGATTAGAAGTTATGTATCAAGAGTAGGTTGCATGATTTCTACCGCATGCTAATTACACAGCACCAATCATGTTTAACTCCTCTTCGGAATAACCCAGTATGAATAAGGCTATACTTTAAATTCATTCAAACTTTGAATCTTACCTTAGGACAATATATAAAAGTATTCCGTGTGTCTTTTCAAGGAACAGCCCTTAACTATTTTCTCATGCTCAGACGTATACATCTATTTGCCTTTTGGGTATATGAACAGTGGCCAAATCCAACTAAATGAGTCCAAAATTCAGCTCATCTCCTCTACCCAAACCACGCACACCAACTTGACATCTCCACCCTGTCACCTTAGACAAAATATTTGCAGATTTTTTTTTTTTGACGATTCCATCTCTCCACCTTCCTAACACACCCAATTCAAGCCTTTAGCCCCTGGATTTTTCCAGTGGTAGAGTCCTATGTCATCTCCCTGCCTTCAGTGTTGTCCCCCTCAAATTCATCTCCCACAGGGACACCAGACGGATTCTCCAGAAACTAAACTCATCTCACTCAACTTCTAATTTAAAGTCCTTCACAAATACCTCCAGAGACTGGATAATAAGTCCAAGCTTCTTAAAAAACAAATTAAATTTTCCATAAAATGACCCTTAACTCTCCTGCCCCTTCTCGAATGGGTTTACGCACTGGTAACACTGACTAGACTGGTAATTACCCATAATGACCAAGCTCTTTCAGACCTCTCAGGCTGTGCAAATAATGTGACTTACTTTTTTCACCTGGTCAACCTTGACTCATTCTCTGAAAGTCATCTGCTTGGGAGGCCTTCTAAGTACTCCCTTATTATAACGAGTGCCCTCCTCGATGCCCCAGGAAGCAGAGAAATTGGCTCAATCATACACTTACCATGATGAACTGAATTCAATTATTTATAGTCGTACTTTCCATGCTGTATTGTAATTTTTTTGGCCTGCACAGGACGGCATTCTGTTTATCTTTGTGTTTCCATGACACAGTAAGTGGTGGTTGTATAATAAATGGTTGGTTGGACGGAACAGAAAATCTTACTCTCACTGACACCTTTTTTTTTTAACTTATTAGTGACAAAATTAGACAGAATTGGTGTATACTATGAAAGAAGGCAGAACAATTTCAAATTTGCCTTTTTGTTTCATGGGCTCTTTAAAGTTATTTGAATTTTATATTACACTGTCTCCTTTTCTAATTCATCTGTTTAAAAAATAGGAAAAAAAAGATGTTTGTTAAGAACTTAGGAAAACAATAAAAACGGATAACTTTTAAGCACCTAGGGCATTCCAGGAATTGTTTGGGCTTCTGTAGACACAAGAGACAACGGAACCGCAGTAATTCTTGTCCTTGTGAACTAAAATTCCAGTGGGGGAGGAAGCAAGGCAGACCATCAACTTCATACCCTACCTAAAGGTCCGTAATAGCCTATCCCAGGGCGATAAGTGCAGTGGATAAAAAGCGGCATAGAAGTATGGAAAGGCTGTTGCAGCTGTAAATACTTTGTCTGAAAAAACTTTGCAAAGAAAGTGATGGTTGAGTAGGGGCCAGAAGGACCAGACAAATGGAAAGAGGAGCCATCCAGGCTGAGAGGGGAAGGTCATATTCGAGATCAGAAGGTAGCTGCCAGCCTCAGGGATGAGCAGAGGCAGGGTGATGGCTGGAGTGGAGAAGCATGGTGGAGCAGGAGATGATGTCCCACAGAGGAGGTGACACTAGGGAACGTCCTCTGGCTGGTGGCCGCTGGCAATGTGTGCTGGGCTCCCCTGGTCTTTTTAATGAGTTTGCCTTTTACTTCGGGTCAGATGTGAGACCCCAAAGAGAGCTTGAGCAAAAAGAAAGTGTGTTTCCTGTGTTGCTAGAATCTCTCAGGCCCCTGAACAGAGAAGGGATGGGAGGTGCATTGGCAGAAGCTTACGGAGAAGAGGTTTCAACAGCTGGGATCAGAGAGACGTGTGGCGCGAACCGGGATGTCAGTAACAAGAGCAGAGGATTGTCCATCTGTGTTTGTTTTTAGGGTAGAACTTAGAGGTGTTGCTCAAGATGGCATCTGAGTTTGAGAGAAAGGAATGCACTGAGGCTGGATCCAGGGGTGTTTGGTCAGAGCAGCTGCACGACTGACCATAAGATGCCAAGTAACAGGGGCACCTGGGTGGCGCAGTCGTTAAGTGTCTGCCTTCGGCTCAGGGCGTGATCCCGGCGTTCTGGGATCGAGCCCCACATCAGGCTCCTCTGCTAGGAGCCTGCTTCTTCCTCTCCCACTCCCCCTGCTTGTGTTCCCTCTCTCGCTGGCTGTCTCTGTCAAATAAATAAATAAAATCTTAAAAAAAAAAAAAAAAAAGAAGATGCCAAGTAACAGATGATACTGAAGGAATGTTGGACAGTTGGGAACCAGATCCCACTGGAGCGACCTGCGGGTCTGGAAGTGACCATGTGGAAAGGAGGTTAGAGGTTAGGCTGGAAGAGCAGACAATGGGGAAGGGGCTGCCATCTGTAGATGGAGGAGCAGACAAGATGAGACTCAACAGGACAACACAAGGAAGGAGAAGGAGGGGCAGTCCACCGATATCCGTGAGGAACAGGGAATCCCCCTATGACATCTCCATGATTGAAGAAAAGAGAGATGCAGAGTGTGGTGTGGGGCTTTGGCGTGTGCTCTGGGGGATGGCTCAATGGGGAATGACGCCTCTCACTGGCTGTGTTATGGTCCTCCTGTCAAATTGCTTGGCCCTCTTGTAGTTTTGGGTAGGGGAGCTCTGAAAACTTTATTGCCTCCATAACGTTGATCTCTTTAAAATTTATTACTCTTTGGGATCAGTTTTGATAAGCTGTATCTTCTTGAAAAATTATCCATTTCACTCATCTTTTCAAATTTTACATATATTAAAGCAAAGGTATCTCTTATGATTCTTTTAATTTCCTCTATTTTCTGTAGTATTTCCTTCTTAGAATTTATTATTGAAATTTATCCCTTTTTTAAAAACACATTTATTTATTTATCTTAGAGAGAGATAAAGAGAGAGCATGGATGGGGAGGGGCAGAGAGAGGGAGAGAGAGAGAAAGAGAGAGAATCTCAAGCAGATTCCCTGCTGAGCACAGAGCCCAAAGTGGGGCTTAATCTCATAACCCTGAGATCATTACCTGAGCCAAAACCAAGAATCAGACACTTAACAGACTGCACCACTTGGGTGCCCCTCTCCCTTTTTTTGATTAAATGTGGTGGTGGCTTATCTATTTGATTATGTTTCATATTTTTTATCTCTTTTTTTCAGAGAACAAAATTTGGATTTATATACTGGTTTTAGAGATCTTTACCACTCATTCACACTTGCTATTACAATTGTTAATTCTTTCTTACATCTTTTGTGGTTTTTAATTCTTTTATGAGATATCAGAACAGCTGTATGGAATCTTCATAAAAATTTCTCAAAAAGAGAACAGACTAATTTCACTAAATAAAGTAACAAACATAATCTAGCATTTTAATTCAAGAATAAAACATCACAGCCTAGCGGGATTCATACTAAGAATGCAAAATAGATTTATTTAGGAACCGTATCAAGATCAGTCATTATATGATTAGCTCAAGAACAAAAGTCACTACTGTCTTCATAGATGATGGGCATATATCTTCTTTTTTTTAAAAAGCCAATAAAATGGGAATAAACACTTTCTTAACATAATTTAAAAGATTTTTAAAAAAATCATTAATCAATATAATGGGGACATCTGGCAGACATTCCTACTTGAGTTAAAAACAAGACGAGCGGGGATGCCTGGGTGGCTAAGTCAGTCAAGAGGCCAAGTCTTGGTTTTGGCTTAGGTTATGATCTCAGGGTCATGGGATCAAGCCCCATGTCAGGCTCCATGCTCAGCAGGGATTAGCCAATGAAATTAAAGGAAAGAAAATGGAAAGAAAGATACAAATTTTCATTATTTATACAATACATTCCTGGATAACACTGAAGAATTGATGAGAAAACTATAAAAATATAAAAGAATTAAATAAGAAAGTGGGTTAAAATTAATAAGAGATTATAGCTTTCACATATATAAATATCAATCAGATAGAACAAAGAGAAAAGAGTCTATGTACAATAACAGCAAAAGATAGGGAAACACAAACGAAGAAATGCACAGAACTCGTATAAAGAAAATATTTAAAAATAAAAATTCCTACAGGACACACGAGAAAGTATGGACAAATAGAAAGTTCTTGGATAGAACGATTTGACATCAAAAACACATAATTTAACCCTAGGTAATTAATTTATGAATTTAATGTGTTCCTAATAAAAATATGGTTAAAAAACCCACTGAACTACCTTATATATAGTCAAAAAATTAACATAAAGAGCAACCAAGACACTTTTAAAGAAAAGCAACATTGACATATTGACATATCAATAGAAAGATGGGCAGAGACTATGAACACAGACTTTACAGGAAAAGTAACAGACTTGGCTCATAAGCATAGAAAATGAACTTACTCGTAAGCAAATGGATAAAAAATAGATGTTATTTTTTACTTATCAGATTGGCAAAAATCCACGTGTTTGGTATGACACACAGCTGGGGAGACTGTAGAATTACCCACTCTCAGACTTTACAGTCGGAACTGTAACTTGTTATGAGCCCCATGGAACAAAATTTGGCAGTTATCACTGAAACTTATAATTGCATATGCCCTTTGGTAAATGAGAATTTAGAGTATTGAGGTATTTGCACATATTCAGATTATGCTTGTTCGGTGTTATTTATTTCTTCATTGTCAGTAAAAGAGAGACTGGAATTTGAAAGTCCATCGTATAACACATGCATGAAAGAATATTATGTAGCTGAGAAATGAGTTTTGAAGAAATTATTCAGTATTCATATTGAAAGAACCCCAGGATATGTTGTAAAGGGACAAACCCAACAGGTGCAGGAATGAATTACTATTCATTCATATTTTCTTTAAATACATACTGAAAATCGGGAAACAAACAAGAAATTAATAAAAAAGACATCTCAGGTGGGGCACTAAATAAACACAGTTGTAATAGTGGGAAGTCTTTTGCTTTTCACTCTCTCATACCATCTATGTATCTATATATTTGAATATGCATAATGGGATACATATAGATATATTTTATAGGTAAATGATCAATTCTATAATAAATTCTATAGATAGAATATATAATGTATATATTTTTACATATGTGTATGCATTTATATATGTGTGTATGCACATATATTTGTGTATACTTTGTATATATAAAGAGAGGATATATATATATATGTACTTATATATGTTTAGACATTGAGAGGTGGCTTCAAACCTGAGATATTTCATGTCGCTGCTACATCTGTGATCTCTCACTGTCAGCAAACTTGCTTTTCAGCAATAAATTGGCTACCTGCTTCTGATATTTCCCAGTTCCCCCCTAGAACAGATATCTGCATCCCTCACATTTATGAAATCATAGTTACTTATTTTGTGGTTTAATCTTGTCTTTATTGTCCTTTCCCTA
>NW_024426885.1:75250662-75258267 GCF_017311325.1 Ursus maritimus | reverse complement strand
AACTTAACCAAGTTTAAGAACGTGCACTTCCTGAGAATCGGGCCCCTCGAATTTTCTGGACTAATTTAGGCGTGTACAGAATAAAAGTACACTTGCTGCGCTTCCTCAGTGTCAGGACACTGGTAACCGGGAGCTCAGAGAAGCAGCAGTGGCTGCACTGCGCCTTACCTTCTCTCCGCGGGAGGTGCATTATCCGCGGCCTGGACCGTGAGCGCATACGTGCGCCCCACCGTCAGCGCCGCTCCCGGGGCGATGGTGATGAGCCCCGTTGTGTGGTTGATGATGAAGTCGCCCTGAGCCCCCACTAGGATTTCGTACGTGATCTCCCCGTTGGACCCTTCGTCCGCGTCCATGGCCGTGAGCTGGAACAGAAACCACATCGTCAGTCCTCCTGGAGCTCAGCTTTCCACCCCCTGTGCCCTTGCCCCCTCAAAAAAGGAGCTTGCTTTCAAAGACAAAATACAGGTGAAGAAAGAACTCTCAGCACATTCGCTCTTCTCTTGAAGCGTGGCTATGGTGCTCTGTTGCGGAAGCAATCCCAGCAGAAAGGATTTTTTTTTTTCCCTTTTCTTATGAAAGTGATAGAAGTTTTGGATCTTGAAGACTGTCTTTATTTTAATTTACTAAAGGAAAGAAGAGGAAAGCTGTAACATCAAATCTAATATCACTATGGGAAAGTTAATTTTTTCCCCCTCTACCTTACTCTTCTGTTCTGGACACATAAACACATATTACTGTTCACCGAGACTGGAGAAAACCTAGTGGGTGAAGTCTGTTTTTATTACTGTCATCCTTCTTTCTGCTCTTGCTTTTTACATCCATAATGTTTTCCTTCCGTCTCTCAGAGAGTTTCTCGTCCTTGCGTCCTTTTTATTTCTACTTCGCTTTAGGAAATATCTTTATGATCTTGTTCACACTGACTTATAAAAGACAGAAAAGGCCTAGGGTATTATCTTTCAAAATCAAACAAATCCATCTCCGATTGTAGAATATCTCATTAAAAAATTAAACTGTCAAGCCCAAGAAATATTTTTTTTCTTTTGAGAAAAGGGAATGAATTCAGAGGCCCTTGATAACACTACATGCGCTTTCTTAAGGCTAATTTGTAGGTCCATTTTGAAGCCACATGTATCCAATAGTTAAAACTATATTTGGGTCATTATGTGTGAGAAGAGAATGACCATTATTAATTCAATAAAGCAAAGTTAAGTTTAGAATGATTTAATGAGTTACATAAGGCTCCTTAAATGGCTGATAAATATAAATTTACTCCCGGGGGAAAGTAGATTCTAGTGGGAAATCTTACAATATGCATTTTACAAACATTCACAGAATTTTCTTTATTTTTTTTAAGATTTTATTTATTTATTTATTTGAGAGAGATTGAGAGAGAGAGAGCGAGCACACAAACAGGCAGAGAGAAAGGGATAAGCAGACTATCCACTGAGCAGGGAGCCTGACGCAGGTCTCAAACCCAGGACCCTGGGATCATGACCTGAACCAAAGGCAGACACAACCTACTGAGCCACCCAGGAGCCCCCAGACATTCACAGAATTTTCTCTTTTCCTCATTCCAAAAGTGATGGATGGGGATAAGAAAGGTGGCCTCATATAAGTTTATACATAACAGGAAAACAATTAAAAGTTTCCTGTTGAATAAATAAAATATTAAATAAGTAAACCTATAGAAAAAAATTTATTTACTAATATTTTATGTGTATTTCCAACCCCCAGTTTTCACTTCTATAAAGTACTAGTTCTTTATCATTCACAGATTCCTTTGGGTGACTCCTGGGTACTCTGGTGTACCTTCTTAGATCAAATGCAAGTGTACACATTTACCTTGAAACTTGAATTCAATTTCGAGAGTACCATGTTAATTAATGGCCCATTCAGATGTTCATGCTCACCATCCCGAGAAGATGTAAACAAAGTGCCTTACACACACCATCACCCTCAAGGGGAGATACTGTGCATACTCTGTTTCTATGTTTAGTATCAACTGCATTCAGAATGATAATGTGCATAGAACTAGTAGCTACAAAAATAATTGAGAGGAAAGAAGGAAATTTGAGAGATTGGCATTTAGTTAGCTGAGATTAGGTATTTGGGGGTGGACAGATGTGGTTGCCAGCAGGAAACGCATTTCATAAAATGATTCGGGGACTTATAGGAGGATGACAGACATGGTCCTAAAGGCAAAGGAGAAGGAAACTATTTGCAGAAACAGAACAGATGAATGATGTATATTTATGGAGAATAAGTCAAGCAGACCAACTCAATTCTCTTTCACATGGGGTAAAATTAGAAAATTAAGAGTGGGGGGAGTAGCAGAGGAGATATCAATTTTGATTATAGTAAATCACTTAACATAATGTCTCAGGAAATCTTAATTAAAATTTAGCTCAAATTGGATTCAATATTAACATTCTTCCTGGGACTTAAATTGGCTAAAGGAATTTAATGATAAATGGCAATGCATCAAGTTAAGAACTGTTGAGGAGCATGCTTTGGGGATGTAGGTATTATGGCTGGCCTTATTTAACATTTTCATGAATGATATTGGAAGGGAGGATAAGCTGGATAATAATTAAATTGAGGAAGACACCCATCTGGGAGGTGCTATAAATACCAGAGAGTACTGCAAAGTGCAGGTGAGAAAAACAGTCCTCAGACTGCAGAGCCAGCCAACCACAGATGAGCTAATATATTCAGGGAACACCACTAGCTCCACAGAAACCAACAGCAGGTAGAGAGTGTAACAAATAAGCTAAAAATCAGTCCATGTTTAGTGATTTAAATAGCTTTACACTATTTTTCAGTCTTTTAGTACTAAATCAGAACACAGTGGGCTAAAAATCAACATAACTGAGTCCTCACACATGCAAACAAAACTTCGGTGAAGAAATTATTGGTGGTCCAAGATTCAATAAAGGGAACAGAGACACTGGCTGAATATCCAGAAAAATGGTAATATCCCTTGTGAGAGATGCAGAAACTAAACTCTGATGGGAATTTCATTCAGTTACGACCCAATGACTGTGACCAGTGGTCTCTGAGATGAAGGTATGTGAAACTGTTCCCAAGGCAGAGGGGATGTCTGCCCCTAAATCAAAGAGGATGGAGGAATGGTTGATGTTCATGGAGAAGCCAAAGTGTTGCTTATAAGTTACCAGAAAGTAGAATAAAATCTATGATTTGCAATTGTTTTCATAAATGGCAAGACAGTCTAAGTCGAACATCTATATATCTTTTTCTGCAGTGTACTACAGTCCTCTTCATAGAGCTGAACTTTACCCTCCCACAATCCCTTCCTCTCGCCATCCCCACATGCACATGTTTCAGACATCCTCAGCCACCCATCGCTCCCACAATAAATAAAAATAAAAGTGAATAAATAAATACAACATGTCTAGATCTGGCTGTGGTTTATTTCTCTCCTCAATCTCTTTCCTGGGTCTGAGAAATCGAAAAATAATGGCTTTACCTAAAAGGAAAAATGTAAAGATCGTTGGATCATAAACAGAAAAAAACAAACAAACAACTTAGATTGGAGTCTCATAAATGAAACAAGGATTCAATAAAAGTCACAGTTCATACAGACGGAATCATCATGCTGAAACTATAACCAACTGCACATTGATTTTTTTTATATGAATGATGGCTAAGTCAACTGTGACTAAGCATGTCAACCCATTGGGATCCTGGGCTTTGCTTCTAGTAAGAGCCTCTTGTTTTCCTTGGAGAGATGTTCATCCCCTTCGTAGCCCATGCTTGGGTGGGGCTGGTCTTAGCTCCAACAATGGGAGTGAGATTCTGGCCTGGACTGTTTGGTTTAAGAATCGGCAAGTTATCCAAGTTGGTATAGTCAGGGTGACTCCTACAAGCACAGGAAAGTGTGGCTCTTAATTACCTGAGGGCTAGACTGGTCAACTTTTGCTCATCTTTATGTCTACATTGGTTCTTTCCAGGACTGAGGACCATGAGAAGAACACAATGCCAGGAAAAGGGGGAGAATATCATTGATGATACTGTTCCCACGTTTGCCCAAGACAAATTCACCACTGACCTTTTCTGATATATGAACCAAAAATGTACTTTTTTTTTTTAAAGAAAAAGGTAGGTTAATTTTAAATTATGTCTCTTCAATGCTAGAATCCCAAATATTATAGGAAAAGAGTTATGATTAATGATTCCCCTTGGCTTGCTTTGTGACTATTTGTTCTTCTAGGCATCCTGTATTTTGAAGTTTTGGTACGCGGTGTCATGTGGTCATTAATACATGAAATCATCCTTGATTTAGTGTATGATTATTCATCACAATGGCCAAAGCTCATGATATGGAAGTGGTAGAGTTACCCTTATTTAGAAATCATGATTAGTTCCTTAGCAAGTAATAAAAAAATATGTATACACAGATAAATAACATATATATATATTCCCTGTAATAAAGCAGTTCTTTTTTAAACAAAGCTATTATCCAAATTAATAAATTAAGCAGTTTAAAAATATATATATATTTCTTAGAAAGTCTTTCTCAATCTCTTTATTACTCATGTTAACTATCCAAACCCGGCAGAAAAAAAAAAAAATAGAACCATATGTGTAAGTTTGGTGATATTTAGTACAAGGTAAGGTCATAAATATTCATGTTTAGGTCTTTTTAAAATGAAGTTCAATTTGTAAAGTGAACTCTGAATTGATGACATGTGAAAATATGTAAATCTGAGTTTAGAAAAGCCTGGAAAATTCTGTATCCTTTCCACAAGAGTTATAGAAGTAAGCCAACTGAGACCACGTGATGATCATCATAACAGAATTAATTCCTAAACTTGATTTGGGGAAAATAATAATCTGGAGGAAAACATTCATTTCTAAATAATTAGTGAGAGCCTACCATGGTGCCAGGGACAATGCTAGAACCTGGGGGGTAAGTTAAAGTTGGTAAATAAAAGTGGGCTCCTCTTCTTCTCCTCTCCTCCTCCTTCTCTTCCTTCTCTTTCTCCTTGTTCTTCTTTCTTTATTTTTTTTAGAATGTACCATCAGAGGAGGAATGTTATTAATAACAAAGAAATCTATACTGACATGATGTGACAGGCACTACTGAAAATGAACATAAGCAGCAATGAGCGAGCTACAAGGTACGCATGTAAGTCCTCTGGTCTGGGTCACATTTGGAGCTGGGAGTGAATGAAGAGCGGCAGATCAAGGACCATGAATTATGCGCAGTTAGTGGTAAGGGAAAGGTATGTGAGGACAGGGGAATGGATTAGGCTCTGGGGGACGCCGAATGTGAGGATCCAGAAAGAGCAGCACAGGAAACAGAGTGACAAGGAGGAGGTGTCATGGAGGGTTTCAGGGGCTGGGACAACGCCTTGGAGACTCAGTGTGTGAAAACTGAATGCTGAATTTAGTAGTATTTGGTATTTTATGGATAGTAGTCTCTGCACTCTTTTTTTTCTCTTTATTTTTTGTTTTGAGAGCAGGCAATGCTGGAGAGAGTGCCCTAATTTTAGGGAAGAAGTTTTCGGAAAATAGCAGTGAATTCATTTAATGGTTCTTATTTATAATAAAAATTACAATAGAACTGTGCTTGTCTCCAAAAAATGGATTGAAATATTTCACACCTGACTTAGATAGCAAAATACATTTGAAGAAGGGGAAGTTTTGGTCCACAACGTAGACCCCGATTGAATAATGAAGAATGAGCCTCACTGTTTCCCGTGGTGCACATGGGCGACCATCTAGCCCACAGCCTTCTGCTGCTGATACAAACCTCACCATCTGAACCACTTGTTTCAATCCAGTGCTTTCTATTATGAAGGGAGATCAACTATTAACAGGGGTTTCTTTGTATTCTAACCCCACCTAGAGAGTAGAAAAGGTGAGCGATAGTGCTGTGGTGAATTCCTCAGGAAGAGTCACTGAGAAGACACTCTGCCCTTTCCAGAACTTTTCCAAAATAGTGTCTGAGTCTTCCTGATTCTTCCTTATTTTGATTTTCAGCTAAGGCAGAAAAGACTGCACTGTGCTTCCAGACATTCACTTCTATTTCCTAGTACATCATGCTGACTCCTTTCATTTCGTATTTTGCATTTCATATAGATTTTTTTTTCTGTTTCTTTCTCGGTCTATTTATGAAACTATCAGAAGCGCAGTTCTTGAAGGCTTCTGCAATAAGTTGCAGGATGACGTTTTTGCTAAACGATTTGTGATATTGCAGTTCTCTTCAGACAGCACTTCCTTCGATTATTTTAATTCAACAGAACAAAGATTCAGTGCTCCACACACCTGTCATCCTATAATTTTTATTAGACATAGAGAGTATGAAATAAATATGAAATTTAGGGTCTTATAAAATGAATACATTTGCATAGTAGTGATATAAAGTTATATGGAACTTTCCTTTGATAAAAATAAACTACAATCTATGACTTATAATTGATTCATGAAAATATTCACTTAAATTATTTCAGTAAAAAGAAAAAAATATTTTCTTCCTGTTAATACAGTGCCTTTATTTTATTTCATTCATTGGTTTCCCTCCAATTCATCACAGGAATCCTTATTTTCAAAATTCTATCACTTCCTTTATACTATACATGTGGTTCCATCTCTACTCCTGACTGAAACTGCTCTTTGAAAGTGGAAAGAGGGGCATCGAGGAGGTAGGACTTTTGGTTCTGGTGGTGTGAGGAGGCTGGATAATTCTTTTCCCAAAAAGTAAAAATCTAAGCAAAATGTGGGTCATCTGGGTGGCTCAGTCGGTTGAGCATTGGACTCTTGATTTCAGTTCAGGTCATGATATCAGGGTCCTGTGATCCAGCCCCATGACATAGACTCTGCGCTCAGCACGGGGTCAGCTTGAGATTCTCTCTCTCTCTCTCTCTCTCTCTCTGCCCCTCTCCCCAGTCATGCTGTCTCTCTCTCTCTCAAATAAATAAATAATTTTAAAAAATTGAAGCAAAATGATCAAAAACACCATTTAGGCCTCTAAGAATCCATCGAAGGGGACAAATTCAGATATTATTCATAAAAAACTGTTGCAACATTAGGTAAGAAAAGCAGGAGTCAGTGGCCTTGTTTGGACATCACTGGACACCCTTGACCCCCCAAGTACACTTGATATACGTTATAAAAGTAGGGTTGGCCACGAAAAGCAGCAGACTTGCTTTAAGAGAGGACAGACCGAGTTTGGTGTGGAGTTAATAAAAGAATCAAGCACAGTGGGAATTGAAAGCAGATCGACCTCAGCTCTGCCAATATGAGTTGTAGAGTTGTGATCTCAGTTGCTGTAAGCAAACAAGCCAGAAATTCAGCAGAAAAAGACAGAAAATAAGAGCCCAATAGAAGGGCTCGGTAAGCTCTCTGCACATCTCTGAAACTACTCCCATGCATAGAGGAGATGTGGGGGCATGTCTATGCCTACAGGAAGTCCTGAGCCCCGCCTGAAATTCCTGCCCTCACCCCAACCCACATTCAAGTCAATGGGCAAAGGGGGCAAGAAACCTACGGGCTTAGGTGTTTGTGCAAATCACTGGCTAACATGAAGCCATACAGAAATGAAGAATCAAAGCAAAAATCATTAAGAGAAATAGGTTCAGC
>NW_024426885.1:75196308-75250657 GCF_017311325.1 Ursus maritimus | reverse complement strand
AAGTCCAGATATGTTATTTAAAAAAAGTCCTCAGATTCAATATCAAAATCCAGAGGTATCACAGTATAGTGTTAAAACAAACAGAGTAATTAAAAAATAAATCTAGAGACTGTTAAAGAAAAAATCATTCTGACATTTGCTAAAATGGTATCGTTCAGGACCTTTGTGATAGGTGTCAGTACTATCACAACAGGAGGGAGAGAGGGGCTCAACTCAGCTCCAAGTGCAGTAAAGGCAGCTGAGGATTTACAGCCAATGAGCAGAGTGGATGGAAAATTATTAAGAGAAGACATTAAGGGTAGGCGGCTTCTTGTTAAACCAACTTAACAGGATTTTCATGGAAGGCAGGCCAGGGTGATCAGACATCAGGGTAGCTGATGAGAAATTTTCAGGCAAATTGCCGAAAAACAAAGAATATGTTAAGAGCAGCAAAAATACTCATTTCATAAAAGGAAATGATGTATCATTCATGGATGACTTCTTACTACAAACAATAGAAGCCAGTAGGCATAGGAATGACATATTCTGAAGTACCGGGATGAAAAACAACCACCTATCGACCAGGGATAATGTATCTGGTGAAAGAATCCTTCAAATTGAAGGTAAAATAAAGACATTCAATCTCTTTATATAATGCATCACATTAATAAAACAAAGCAAAACTACATGATAATCTCAATAAACACAGATAAAGCAGTTGATAAAACTGAATGTCTATTTATGAAAAACAAAGATTCAACAAACTAGAAATAGGGGGAAACTTCTTCAACCTGAAAAGACCATCTACAGAACAACCGACAGCTAGTGTTATACTTAACGACGAGGGTGAGTGCCTCTCCATCAGATCAGGAATGGGAAAAGGATGCTCTCAGCACTTACACTCCCCATTGTACTGGAGGTTTGAGACAGTGCAACAAAGTACATAAAAGAACAACAACAGAAGGCATCGGGTTGGTAAGATGAAGTAAAACTATACTTATTTGAGGAAGATACAATTACCTATGTAGAAAATACAAAGTAATCTACAAGAAACTATAAGAACTAGCCAATGATTGCCAAGGTGAAACAAAATCGGTTGTACTCTTATATATTAGTGGTGAACAATCCAAAAATAAAAATATTTTCATCCAAAGTAGCCTAAAGAACGACAAAATAGGGCCCCTGGGTGGCACAGTCTTAAGCATCTGCCTTCAGCTCAGGGCGTGATCCCGGTGTTGTGGGATCGAGCCCCACATCCGACTCCTCCGCTATGAGCCTGCTTCTTCCTCTCCCACTCCCCCTGCTTGTGTTCCCTCTCTCGCTGGCTGTCTCTATCTCTGTTAAATAAATAAATAAAATCTTTTTTAAAAAATGACAAAATACCTAGGAATAAATTTAGCAAGATAGGTGCAAAATATACACACCAAAATCCACAACATTGCTGAGATAAATTTAAAAGCATGTTGGAAAGACAGTCCATGTTCAGATAAATTTAAAAGCATGATTGAAAGATGCAATAAGGTTAAGATGGAAATTCTCCACAATTTATTTGGTTTGCAAATTCAACATAGCCTCTACCAACATCCTTATCAGTCTTTTTTAGTAGAATTTGTCGAGTTAATCCTAAAATTTATATGGAAATATAAGAGACCAAGAATACCCACAGCAATTTAGGAGAGAAAAATAATTTAAAAAGACTTACACTACCTGATTTCAAAATAATACTATTAACCTACAGTAATCAAGACAATGTGATTTTGACATAAAGTAAACTATACATGAAAGGAACAGAAGTCCAGAAATAACCTCTTCCCGTTTATGGCTAACTGATTTCCAACAAAGATACCAAGGTAATTCAGTGGGGAAAAGATCATTTCTACAATAAAAGCTGCTGAGGCAATTAGATATTTCTGTGCAAAAGGTAAAAAAATAAATAAAAATAAAAATGCACTGAGACCTTTAGCTCATGCCATTCAAAGTGGATCACCTATACAATATAAAAGCTAAAACTATGAATCTTGTACAAGATATACAGAGAAAAGTCTTCATGAACCTAGGTTGGTGAACATTTTCTTAAATATGACATCAAAGCATGAAACACAAAAAGAAAAAATGATAAATTGAACTTTCTCAAAATTAAAAGCTTTTTTCTCTTCCAAAACCACTACTAAGAATATGAGAGACAAAACACAAATCATGAGAAAATATTTGCTAATCATGTATCTGTTAATGGACTTGTATTTGTAATCTACAAAGAAAAACTGCAAGTCAATACTAAGAAGACAAACACTCCAAATTAAAAAAAAAAAAGGGCAGAAGATTTGAATAGACATTTTATCAAAGATGGAAAAATTGCTAATGAGCACATGAAAATATCTCAAAATCACTAGCCTTTGGGGAAATGCCAATTAGAATCACAATGAGATATGGCGAGTTACCTGCTTTAATGAGCTTGATAACGTAACTGACAATAGCAAGTATCAGTGATGATGTGGACACATAAAGGGTACAGGCATTTTGAAAGGAATCTGGCAGTTTCTTGAAAAGGTAAGTATATACCTTTCATACAACTGAGCAATTCTGCTCCTGGGTGTCTCCAGATACACTCAATAGAAATTAAAAAATATGTGTCCATAGAAAGGCATACAGAGCATTCCTAGCTACATTATTCATGTTCTTCAAAACTGGAAATAGTTCAAATGTCTATCAGTTAGTGAACAAACAAACAAGACGTGCTGTTTTTATACAATGAATACCACTGAGTACTTCAAAGAAACATATACAGGACTGAGTCATGCTACTGCATAGATGGCTAACACAGTCATACTGCTTCTTCTGCTAAATCAGTAGTACCGAGTCACACTAAGTGAAAGAAGCCAGGCCAGGTAAATAAATAAATAAATAAATAAATAAATAAATACATACATACATACATAAATACATAAATACATAAATACATAAATACATAAAATAAAAGGCTACATGTACATTTCCAAATTTTAGAAATTTTTAGACAAGGTCTATTTTTAGGGACAAAAAGCAGAACTAGTTTCCTAGAGGAAAGGTTCCTAGTTCCACAAGGGACCATTCTGGGTGATGAGGATGTTTGGACTTAGATTGTGGTACATGTTACACAACTGTTACTAAGAAATCACCAAAATGTATGCCAATGATGAATGTGTTTTAGGACATGTAAATCATGCTCAGTAATGCTCTCAAAAAATGACAAAGAAAATTTTAACCACATGCAGGATCTTTATCCATCTTTATCCATTTTGCCTTTCTACTGCATTGACAGGATACTATTCAGGGTGACCAGAACCCCTGTAATTGTTCATTCGTTGTTTTGTGATTTGATCCATTTTTCTTTCTCCTTTCTCCCTTCCAACACGTGTTCCAAAGTTGAGGTCTTGGTTGTATTTTATAAACAAGTTTTCTCTTTTAAACTTTTATGTACTACCCCTCAGGTAATTGACTATCAGCTCCATGCTATTCCAATGACACTTTTTAAAACCTACTCCTTCTCACTGGGAACGGACAGAAGGGAAAGTTTTGGAAAGTAAGGAAGCACACCTGCCGTATGGAAGAAAAGTGGAGTATAATCAGCAAATCCCACTTTGGAGGGATGAGTCTGTGTTAAGAAAAGTCATTAAAGGGAAATAATGTAAAAATGTGGAATATGGAATGGGAATAAGCAAAGATTTCAAGGAAGGATCTCTTCTGTGAGAACATCTTCTGAGAGAACATTTCAGAGCAAGAGTAACCCTGTCAACAGCTCCTCTCAGATGTGATACTGACTCTGGCTAATGTTAGAGGACGCCACTGCTTTCGGCTTTTTCATGAAGCCTAGATATAAGGCCTACCTGGGATCATGGAAATGTAGTTCTCCACAGTACCTTTGCTGAGGTTTGGACAGATTAGGGGACAACACTGTGTTGCCTCATGAGAGACAAATGCCTATGGCTCTAAAAGGATGCCCAGAAATTTGTGTCAGTGAAAATTTATACCTAGGGGAAGGCGTATGGTTATGATGTGAAAGCAGATGAAACCCAGAGTTGCCTGAAAGATAGTCTCTGATGCTTACTCGGGGAATGGAAAATGTATGATATGTAAGAACAACCTGGGTTTATTGGGAAAGCTGATATAATCATGGCATTATCAATTGAAGCATGTTGTGTTAAACATTCAATCTCTTGGCCTCAGCTGTATGATACAATAAAGGATTTTTGGTTCACTTACATAGTTGATAAAAATGAAGCTTGAATGGATATTGATCTCTTGGATACAAAGATTATTTGGGAAGGCAACCTAAAACTCAACAGCTAGGTAATAACCATGGGGACAGATTTGTTGGAGGAAGAAATTAATTTACGTTTGAAAAACTTACAGACACAGTTGAATGCCCCTATCAGCACTTATAAAAAGGTATAAGTAATAGAAGATGAAGGAAAGAAATAATCTTTAAAATGTTAAAGAAATATCAGACAACTTACATAGGAAAAGGTATGGTTGGAAATGTATTTTGCAGAGAGAATTCCAATTTCTTACCCAGTAAAAGATATCCTGCTGTTTACCAGTCTTTGGGTAAGTCTGCTTTTATGCATTGGGTATTATAGAAGTTGCTATAACAAAACTTTTAGGAAAATGCCTCCGATGTATGTATCAAGGGGGTAATATAGCCCAGGTGCAGATGATTTCGAAGACATCAGAAGTTGTATTTAGAGGTCATAAGACTTCCACTCTATTATCACCATAAAAGTTATGCTGTCGCCTGCCCTGTATCCTCACTTGAGGCTAAATAAACTTGGTGCTACAAGAGGCCTCTTGATTCTCAACTTTGGCGGTCAGTCTGAACCTAAGACCACGCCTGCGGATCAAGTACATTGGGCAATGCATAAATTAGTCCTGTCCAGATTATGCTCTCTGCAACCTTAATGTAAGCTGGTGATGCTTTGAAGCTAAAAAAGCTTATAGGGCTACTCGTCACCTCTCTTCTGTTCAGCATGTCCTAGACTAATCCAAGATGGCAGCCACCTCAGTAGAGCAGGTGTTTAGCAAAGGAACTTCCAGGCATATAATTCATTAACAATACCACAATCACTAATTTTTTATGGACCATTCAAAGTATTATTATTGGAGATGGAGCTCTCACTTAGGTATTCCTCTGCCTGATAAAAAGCTCAAGAATAAAACAGCAACAAGATGACTTTTGCAAGTGTTTCTTTATAACGCTTAAGAATCTGGAGAGCTAGTTCCTTTTCTGTGGCAACTTCATAATCCTCTTGTGGAGGTTCATTGAGTCTCTGAGCCTATAAACTGGAGCCTTGACTGCTTTCAAGCTGCTGCACTCTCCACAGAGAGCTTGTACCCTCATTACCTCCAAGAAAGATTTCCTCAAAGTCGGCTTCCAACAAATGCCATAGCCCAGGCCTTACCTCACCAATTTAAAGACCTCATCTTATATACTTCTTCAAGAAATCTTACATAGTCTACAATGACAAATCTGAATTGCTCTGCTATGCAGGGTATGCCTTTAATTGATAGGTAAACTGAACTATTTATTCAGACCTTAATTTGTGCCAGACACTGCATTCTAAAGTGCAGAAGATAGAGACAGAATAGACAGCTTGTGGTCTAGAAGAGGAGACAGGAAAGAAAAGTATCTTTAATAGATGTGCTAGTAGAGAAGGATAAGAACACATTATAAAAAATCCCCAAATGCCTGTAATGACAGGGGCTTGGAAGAATAAACCAAAGCATACTTGACTTGGTAAAAGAAAGGCAAATCTTTCACCATTCAGTTTCCCCCCCTCTCCAACCACATTCAGAGTGGTATCCTTAATGCCCCATGAAATCCCATGCCTTTGGTGGTACCCGTCCACCTCCAATGACCTTCCTGTCTGGGCACTAATCATCCTGATTGGTTCATGGAGTTCTCATCAGCAGTGAAAACTTCCCGGCTATTCAAGCCCTACCAGACCATCCTCCCCACTCAGGTTTAATGAACTCTCATCATATTCTTAGTCTGTTCCATGTAATTTAAAAAAAATCAATAATGGTTTGTGATATTTTCTGAGTATTTCACTGTGAATAAGGATCATCTCTTACAATATATATGCAGCTTCTCAAGGCTTAGCACTGTGTCTTCTTCATCCTAATTTTCAGAGCCTCGAGTGTAGCATCACATACATAAAAATGTACACACATTAAATTATAATTTGTCTAAGAATATACCTGTACAGCATGTGTTTGTAATACGCATGTATGTTAGGGCTTTTTCGGTGGTGTTTTTGCTTGTTTTATTGGCCAAACTGAATGCGCAAGTTTACTAGGCTTCCAAGAAATCCCTTACTGCTCTGTTTGGAGTATTGGCTTTTTTCTAAGATTCCCTATCTTTGAAACATCTCAATATGCAAGCATTTTTCTTTTACTCGAATGACTATGCTTTGACATTTTAAGATAATTTACTGCAAGAGGAAGTTGAGAGGGAAACAGTTTTTGTTTGTTTTCTGAAACAATAGTTGAAAAAAGCGAACAAACTTTGGTGATATACAGAAAAGAAAAAGATATATAAAATATATTACACATTTTTGTTTCTCCTAGTTTCTTCTGATTTCTAAATTTCTAAAATTCTAAATTTCTACCAATTATCTAGTAAACAAGCCATATCTAGAACTGTAATGATGAGAAAGAATATTATCCAAATTAAAAATGTACAATGTAGATGATATTAAAAGCAATTGTATACAATTAAAATCTTTATAAAAATGAAGGCATTTAAGCATCAGTTATTGAACTTGACCATGGAGAGCTTTCACTGTGACAACCCAAAACATGCTAGATAAATATAAAAGAAAAGGAACTTAACTGCCTTTACAAATACATTTTCTTTGAAAAGCTGGGTTTCTAAATATATCAGGAAAGGGGTATGGCAATTGAAAAATACTATAAAAGCCAAACGCGAGAATTATTTTTTACCTATACGAGTTCAAAATGCAGATGTTTGTGATCACTGTGTTGACATCATTAATATTTTCCCCGGTTTATCAAATGGGAAAGCTTCATCTACACAACACAACTCTTAAGGTCTTAAGAGCAATTTAGATGTTAAAAATTTTGCAGTGTTTAATTGGATGCTATGAGCCGTATTGATCATCATGACAAAAACAAAAATATCTTATGCCTTTCTTCCTTACTACACTAGTAATTACTGAAGGTCAGAAATTAAATGTTAGTAGTTCCTTTTTTCCTTACAACTTGCACAGCGCTGGGGACTTCACTTAGCACAGTGACTGTTTTTCCAGTAAGTGTGTTAATTATTCACTATTGCTTCTCCAAAAACATGGGAATACTTTCTCATGACATGTTTTCAGTTAGATTGTTCAGCCTCTCAAGAGCCTTCATCAGAGAGATTCTTCTGGATAATCAAGCTAGGAAGTACGATGTCCTAGGGATACTAATACACCTGCAGTTTAGGCTGATTAATTTTTAATCACTTTAACCTGAAATACAGGTAAATTCCCAACACTCATACATAAATTAAAGAACACTTCTTTCACCTGCACCCATTAATTCCTTTATCCATTTGTTCATTAAACAAACATTTATAAAAGGTTTAGTATGGACCAGGTGTTCTGCCTGATGTTGAATACAAATAGCAGTGAAACAAGACAGAAAATGGAGAAACTGACAAAATCTACAAATCATTTGAGCTCACTTGATCTTATTAACTAATCAGAGAAACAGATCATTAAAATTATAATAAACTTGGAATATGCTATGAAGGAAGAATCAGGCTGCCCTGGGATAATAGTGGGAGTGAAATTTAGGAAAGGAGTCCCAGAAGGCTTCCTTGAGGAGGTGACATGTAAATTGAGATCTTAATGATGAAAAGCATGTGAATAGAAGGGGATGCATTAAGAGAGCAAGAGAAAGGTAGTTGGCAAGAAGGCAATTGGAGAGTCATCAGCAGACTGGTCACGCAGGATAGTGACTGGGCTTTATTCTGATAGCTGCAGAAAATCACGGAAGGCATCAACATGGCAATTGCTGCTTTGATCTCAAATTTACAAGAGTCCTGTGGGTGCTGCATGGAGACACGGGGGAGAGGAGATACACCTGGAGCCCAGAGGAGGGCACTGCCGGGTCCAAGGAAGAGCAGCTTGAGGTGGATGATAGCAGTGGAAGAGACTGTAGTAGATGCATTTGGTTGGTGTGTAAGGAGAGATCAGTAGGACTTGGTAACTGATTGAGAGGAGGAAGTGAAACTGTCAGGAAAACTCTGGTTTCCAAGCTGAGTGGCTACATGGAAGGTGGTACTTTTTCACAGGTGTAAGTGTCGTCCATGTGTACAAAATGCAGATGGTGTAACTGAGTCTCAGATTCAATGTCAGTGAGTAACCTACACACATTAAGAATCTTGATTTTATGTTTCCGTTCTAATGCAAGTGGGTTCGGGTAAGAAATTGTATGGTCTTTGGTAAAATTAAATTGTTTCAAATATCAAAAACAAATGAAAATTGTGTATGAATGCAAAAAACACACTTACATTTCTGTAAGGTTTGCTCATAAAATCATTATCTGGGATTTGCTGACATACTAAACTCTACCAAGACTTTACATATATAGAACCCTCCCTCAAACTTGAGTCATGATATCACAAACCCAAACCCAACCCCCCCCCACATTTACCACAAAGAACACTCTCATTATTTTACATAAAATAAATTGTCAAAAGGCATTAAAATACTACATGGGTTTATCCTAATTTTGTTCATAATGCTGGAAATCATAAAGAAGAATTTCAATATATACTTTTACATGTAGCGTTCATGTGTCCTCCACAGAGTACTAACTAATACACATGACCCATGAGGATATACACAGATAAGGCAGTAAAGGTTATTAATCATTGTAAATGCTTTATACAATCCATGAACATAGTTCAACAATAATAATAACTAGATAACATGTATGCACAATGTATTTGCAAAGTACATGTGTGTTGGTAGCTTATAGGACTAATTTAATACTTAGAACACCTTTGTGAAGCTGGTACTACAGTTATCACCTTTTAAAGAGTAAAAAACCTTAGTACAAAGGACTGGGCTAATTGTCCAGAGTCACATAAGGGCACAAAGTGGCAGGAAGGGGACACAGCTTGTCTGGATCCAAATTCTACCATCTTTAACTTGGATTCAACATCAACTCTGCCACTTAGAAACTTAGTGATTTGGGACCGATCATTTATCAGTGTGTTCTTCATAAAATGAGGCTGGGAACAAATTCTTCATAAAATGAGGCTGGGAACAAGAAATATTTTCAGTCATTTCCAGCTGTAGTGTTCAAGGACCTGAGATACAGCCTAACTAAGAGAAATGTATCAGTGTCAAGTGTCTTCTGTCTGAGGAGCAGGAAAGGCGTGGCCTCGCTGAAGCTGTGGAGTTAGGGAGGGACCTTGGGGGGCGTAACACTTTGTTTATGACGGAGGGAATACTGATGCCAAACAGAATGCATTTCTAGAATGAGACTTCTTCTGCACTGACTGAGAGAGCATTAGGGGAACAAATTCCACAGCTATTTGGTGAACCCCTACCATGGAGAAGTGATTGTGCTGAGCACTGGGGGTTAGGTATCATTAAGAGTTTGTGTCCTAGAGGAATTTTCAGATCAGCAGGGTAGACAGACACATAAGAGCCAAGCGCCATGCAGGGCATGGTAAATCATGTGCCATGGTTAAGAGCTGCTAGCTGGACATGTGGGAGGATGGTGGAAGGAACTATTATTTCAGATTTGCTAGGAAAATAAAGGCTTTATTTAGAAAGTCACATTTGAGCTGTGTGTTAAAGAATGAAAAAAAAAAGATATAATTTGGATTGAACATTGAAACTTGAGAGAGATGTCAATAGGCACAGAATGAGAAGTGATAGTTAATGTTGAAGTCAAACAGAAGGAACAAAATAAAGCCCTCTATAGGATCTCAAAGTCGATGACGTGGAGGGATGTAGCAGGAGATAAGACAGAAGCATGTGAGGTATTACAGGATGTTCTTGATGGCATGCGTGGAGATTGGGCTCTTCCTCCGGTAAGGAAGACCTGTCCTGACTCCTGCCAAATAAACACCTGTGGGGCGTCTGTGGAAATAGGGTTACTGGTGAGAGTCCACTCTTGTAGCTTAATTCCTGGCAGGCCATAGACACGGAAAGGGAAATAATGACAGATACATTTTGAAGCAGAGATTTCAGCACCTGGACAGTCACCTGCATATGGGCAGGTGAAGGGGGTATGAGAAACAGGACTCTGAGGTTGCTGCTAAAGCCTCTGTAATCTTAGATTAATGGGGCCCTTCACAATGTAGAGCCTCCAATGGAGACAGGATGTGTGTGTGTGTCTGAGTCTGTGTGTTTCTGTATTCGATGAAAGATAGTGGATTAGCTAATTTATCTTGAGTATGTCCAGTCCGAAGTGCCTACCCAAAACGTGCACTCCCCTGTACAACAGATCCTTGGAATGCCAGCTGGATGTTGAGGTCCCCACAGGCCATTTAACCTTGGGAGACAGGAGTATACATCGTGGTAATGACTAAGAATGTGGGAATACATGAAACCAAGCACCGCATATTGATTTTTGGAGAATGTTAATATTTAAAGAATAAGAAGTGAACAAGGAGCCAGCAACACGTTCTTTAGTCACCAGGGAGGTGGGATGACAACCAGTTTTCCATAAAATGGGGCAGACGAGAGTTTCACCAGATAAAGGAGTGAAAAATGTTTTCGAGTTTGACAGTTAAAGAGAGACTTATCCGATTCATGACTTTGTATGATTCTCATGGTATTATGTGAGTGAAATAATAGAATAATAATTAGTAGTTATAAAGTAATAAATTAACAGATTCTGAAAGTGTATCCATCAATCCAAGTGCCTGAATATATGAGAGTGGGACAGCAGCATGAGGTCTTACCTGGGAGAAGTGTTTAGACCAGGGCAGGGGAGACGTAAAGGTGTTTATAGATGGACAGGAAGGAGTCAGGAGAGAGGAGGACATTGCTGTAGTTAAAGAAAGGGAATGAAATGGAGTAATGAGTAGAGCACAGGTGAAGGTGGGGGAGGGGATGGAGGTTAAAGCAGCAAAGAGGAGTAAGAAGTGGGACAGAAGATAGGAACTGGAGAATGAGAAAAATGGAAGGAGGTGGGGGTAAGAATCAAAGGACTCAGCTCCATATGAGACTCTGTCTTCATAAATTAGGAATTTCGATTTTCCAAGGTATGAAATCTTGTTAAGGGTAAAGATGAGTTTTCTCAAAACTAGCCATATATTAGAGCTGCTTTGTTTTATAAGGTGAAATCTCCTGATGTGGCTCTATGGTGAGTGGCCAGATGGCTGAAATAAAGTCATGTTGGGGTGGAGTTGAGGAGTCCGTATTTTCAAAGGCTGTTCAGGGAAATCTCTTTATTCAATTAGGATCAAGAACACTGATTCATGAAAGTTGTAAGAGTTTAGGAATAGCATCTATGGACTGTGGACTGGATAGGTAACCACTGATAGGAAAATCTACATCTTCAAAATATTAAAATTATATATCAAAATCTCTATCTTCAATGTTGGGCAATTGGTTTTTCGAGAAAACCAGCGATGTGTGAAATGAAACCTAGAACAACAGAGTGTGATATCCATGTGTGCCACCCTGTAGGATTTCATCGATGGCCTACAAGATGGTCTTTCATGCAAAAAATCATTCTCACTCATGCCAGTAATTTCCCCCTAAACACAAGATATGCTAATAATCTGATGACACTTCATTTTCAGTTATGAAAGACACAGAAGCTGTTTTAGGGCAGTGCTCCTCCAGATGTGGTTCATGAACCACTCTGTTCCTATTTACAACAGTAGGGCACAGGAGATATAAAGTCAGAGGACTAATTTATAACAGAATTGCTAATAAGGACCTGGTTCCTCACATCTTTCTGACCAACCTATCCAGTTCTTACAGGCTCCTCCTAACAAGAAGGGAGTAGATTCAAATAGTTGAGCATGTACTTAGATCGGGCCAAGAAAGTCTCATGGCTACATTGAAAATTATAGATTCAAAATGATCTGATTAAAATATACTTAAAATCTATGGGTGCCTGGGTGGCTCAGTCAGTTAAGCATCTGCCTTCAGCTCAGGTCATGATCCTGAGGTCCTGGCATCAAGCCCCATGTCAGGCTCCCTGCTCAGCGGGGAGACTGCTTCTCACTTTGCCCCTCCCCTCTGCTTGTGCTCTCTCTGTCAAATAATAAAAAAAATAAAATATACTTAAAATCGGTTATCCAAGGTGCTCTCTACTGGAGAATGCTCACTGTCCCCTTTTCTTCTAATATTCCCATTGTTTTTGACATAAGAATACTAACCAAATGTAAACAAGTTGATCTTGGGGTCAGTGGGGGAAAGGCAGGCTGATGAGGGGCTGGGGTGGGCGCAGCACAGAACCTATTCTGTGACTCTTACAAGGCAGGTGCAGGCTACAGTTCTGAGCCATTTTGCTTCATTTACAAATCTTCTGCTCAATAAGAAATCTATTTCCTTTTATTTCTAGACCCCTGGAGGATGTTTTAAGCCACACCATTCTGTTACCACACAGAGGGAATAACATTTAAAATACTAATCATAAGGCTTCATTTCTTGGTGTTTAAATAATTTTAAAAATAGAGCCATAGAGAGGCAAACAATAGTCTATCTTCATAATCTGTGTGGTTCAGGGAGATATATAAAATATGAATCTTTAAAGGCAAGAAAAGATCTATTTTATAAAGAGGTACATAGGGAAATTAACTTTTGCAGCCTGGAAATGCCAGAAATAAGCTTTTGATCCCCTAAGGCAAACATTTTTTGAGATACAGTTCCCCCATATAATTGCTATGGTTTTCTTATTTACACTTTCCAGTTCCCTGCTGGTTGTTTATATATATATATACTTTTACTTTCAATTATGTTACAGAGATGAGAATCAGGTCTAATTAAATAAGAACATGGCAACTATTGTCATTCCTTTATCTGTATAAACTGTAGTTTTGCTGCATTTATAGTAGGTGCCTTGGTAAAGATAAATGTAGCTCTCTAGGTCCACCATTGACTAGAAATAAAGGCCAGGGCATTACGTCTTCCCATGCATTCATATCCCCTTGCCTGCAAGTCTCCCCCTGTCATCCTCGAATAAACACTTACTAAGCATCTACTACACTGAGCATGCTAGTCACTATGGATATAGAAGCTATGCATGCAGGAATAAACTAATCAGAGTTCTGTGCTCAACACAAATGGTTGAAAGGGTGAATTTCATCAATACAAGACATTCACAAGCAAGACAGGAATGAAATGTATCATGGCATTTCCCCCAATACCAAATATAGCTGAGGATATTCACACATGCAAACATGTACAGGTGAATTTCCAGCCTTTACATCACCCTCTATGACCCTATCTAATGATATAATGTAATTGTTATGTAATATGCAATGTGTAATTTAGTAATAATTTGGAGATATTCAAATACTCCAAAAGTATATAGAATCATGGCCTTCCTGGCCTGAAAGTTACTTAGAATTATTGAGTCTGACTCTCAGAGTTAGAAGATAATCTGCATTAGTGATCTTTATGTGGCTGGGCAACTGAAACTCTTGGGGTTCGTTTTTCTAATGTCAATAACGTATGTATTGCTCATAAAACTTCATCCAGGAAAGCTGACATGAAATCTTGGTTGTTTGGATTTCTAAACAGCTCCCTCGGTAATTCTGCAGTATGGACAGTTTGGAAAGTACTAGACTCAACTCATCTCCAGATTTCTAAAAACCCTCAGTGAAGAATATTATGACTTCTTAATGACTTATACTCAAAATCAAAAAGAAAATATTTTGAGATAACTTATACTTAATTTAAATGCAGTAAGTACACAGTTAATAATACAAATAAGACAAATCAAGAGAAAGATTTTGCCTGATTTCTGTGTTTTCAAAGACACCATTTACTATGTAATTCTAATTTTCTCTGTTGTAATGATTCTGTGTTATGTCCGTCCAGGTGACCACTAACAGTATCATCCACCAATTAATTTGGCAGTCTTCTGTTCTTACCACCAAGGGAAATTTAATCCACATTTTCAGAAGTTCAAAATAATCTGAAGTTTTCAACTACATGTCTAATATCTGAAACTGCAGTGTGTTAAATATATTATTATATTAACTAATTAAATATATTCAGAACATTAAATTTTTAAAAATCAACTATAAACTGGTCAAATAGCTATGTTTACATTTAACAACTAGTTAATTCCACTTTAAAGTGAATATAAATGGGGTGTCTGGGTGGCTCTGTCGGTTAACAGCTGCCTTCAGCTCAATCCCGGGGTCCTGGGATCGAGCCCTGTGTTGGGCTCCCTGCTCAGTGGGGAGTCTGCTTCTCCCTCTCTTTCTCTCTCTCTCAAATAGATAAATAAAATCTTAAAAAAATAAAGTGCATATATACACATTTTTATTTGAAAAGTAGACATAAATCTAAAGCTTTCTAAGCTAAATTATGTCATTTCATGAGTCTGAAGTTCATTTTCATTTCTTCAGCAGTTTCTTAACCATTGCATAATGCCCATGGAAGTAACTGCTTTGTGTAAATCTTCATCCCATATGGGGAGTTACCTGTATGACACTGTCGCCGGGGCTCATGTCTGTATACACATAGACATCGTAGGATATTTCAGGGAACGTTGGAGTGTTATCGTTTGCATCCATCACCCGAATATTGACAATAACTGGCTCGCTCTCTTGCACACCATCGAATGCCGTTATCTTTGGGGACAGAAAAATACATGTAACAGAGAAGTCATGCAAACATAAGCAGTACAGAATGCACTCTTATGATTTAAGATGTTTCTTATATATAATTTCAGTTTTCAATGGGTGCCAAAATGTTTTCTTGATAAAAGGAAATAACAAACCTACAATAGCGCATATAAACGAAGTATTTTAACATGCTAAGAAGCAATTACAGAGGATTCCGTTTTATTTTTAATGTATTCAATTCCAAGCACATTTTAAATAAGCAGATATGTAAAATGTCTTAGAGGCTTGGAGTGAGCCAGTAACACTGCTGATTCTTAAGAGTTAACTACTACTTAACTTTTAAACAATTAATAGGAAGATATTCTTCACTTTTCCATATTTTGTATACAATGCCATAGATGCTTTTATAGCCAACATACTTATATCACACAAGACAGTAGGCGATGTGATGTCTTTTTCTGGCAATTCACAAAATGACAAATTTTAAAGGACTTATTGCCATTAGCTAATAGTGACATCTTAATTCCATCATTGACATTTTAGGAAGGCTGACCAACAAAGTCAGCGTTGTAACACCGCCATCCTTGTTCTGAATGACTTCTGAAATCCACTCTGTATCTAAGTTTTAACTACTGGGTTTCTGGAAGCTCTGGCTGTGCTGCGTTAGGTTCTCCAGAAGAAATCCCACGTAGGTCCCACAATCTGTACTTTTCTATCAGCTCATTTTCCTCTTATATCTGAATAAAATCTAGTCAGAAATTTGGATAATACAAACTTTCTTTTCAACTGTATCCACTTCTCAACCACGCTAGTCATATATACACATATATATTTCTATGTTACAGTAACTATTTACAATTACAGCTTTAATAATCTCCCCTCACCTTTTTTTTTTTCCCTTGGTTAACCTAAACTAGGTTCTCTCCATCAGATAATTCTGTTTCAGTGGAGGTGAGGGGGGCCGTGTCCTGTGTGTTATAAGATGCTTACCAGCATCCTTGGTGTCTCCCTCCATGATACCAATAGCACCCCTCACAGGAGTGATGACCAATGTGTCTGCAGACATTGCCAAATGTTCCCAGGGGACGGGTGGGATGGGCTTGGGGACCACAGGGATCATCCCAGTGGAGAACCCTTGACCTAACCCTCTGACAAAATTTAAAATGTAATTAAAAAAAACATAAAATAAGTTAAAATAAAATAAAGGTTAGGAAATAATTTTTTGCTTGTGGATTCTAGCTGACAATATCTCAAATTTAAGTCAATTATGAGTGTATGGTAAAAAATGAGACTCCTATTTTCCTGTTTCCATTTTGAAAATTATTTTTCCTCTGTTGGAAAGAGTGTTAACACAGCTGCACAAAGTTATAAAACAGAAAAAGGAGAAATACATGTGAAGGATTTTATTATTAATATGTTCAATTTCTTGAAAATATTGCATTTTTTCCTAAATTATTGACTTCTTCAGTTTAAAACAGATATCTCTTTCTGTTACACAAACACACACACACACACACACACACACACACTCTCACACATAAATGTGTATATGAAATCTTTTTACCGAAAAAGTGTAAGTCTGCTGTTCTTCCCTGTCCACTGGCTGAAGTAAGGTGAGGTAGCGAGTGATGCCGGTCTGCGTGACGGTGAAGACTGAGGTGTAATCATTCAGGAAGAGGTGAAGTTCTGGGTCTTTCATCTTTGAAAAAAGAGTGCCATTATTTAATGTTGAATATATAATGCAGCTATTAGTTCATTAACCGGAGATTAATTTTGCAAATCGATTACAAAACCATGCATGACTGTAATAAGACTTTCCAAAGACAAGATAGGTTTCACTAAACATCCACTCATCACTGAGCTGGAATATGCAAAGACAATGACCCCTGTTGTGGAAAACACCATAGCAGAATGAGTATAAGTACAATTAATGTGAATAAAAGGAAAAGAATAGGATAGATAATAATCCAATTGAATATATTCTTTTTGGTTATTTAATATCAATATTCTCCCGAACTTCATTGGGCTTGAGGAATAAGAATTAAATGCAAGAAGAGAAAAGTAGAGCCCAAAATTCTAGCTGTAGGATTGTACAATTACTTCATTTGTAGTAATAAACTGCACGTATGCCTATTACTATTCTGTTCTAACTTTAAATGTAAAATAGAAATAAAATTGTTTATGTATAATTCATTACCTATAAATACCATGCTTGCTTTTTCTTATTTTAATGCTGCAAAGGCTCTCCAAAGGGAAACATAAAGTTTATTTTAATTTAAAAATTTCAGATGATTAGATTGAAGATATATGAATTGGCTGTATTGTGTCTGATTAAGAGTCCAGAAAACTGACATATACATAAAGAAGAAGGGATGGCAAAAGGTCAAAACAGAGATATTTAATTACACATTGGAAACCCTTCACAGTCTTACTGCCCTCCTGAAAGATAAGATATCAATCTCTGCATGTTAGAGAAAGAACAAGGACGTAAGTGGGGAGTGTGGACTGGTGTCTGATGGGGGAGTAAGAAGGTAGGTGGGGCAGAGAAAAGAATAGTGAGAAGCAGGACTACGGACAAGGCTTTTATGAAAACAACAGCAACAGACATGACGCAGGGAGGCGAGGGGTTTCTACAGGTTTTGGCAACTATAAAAATATTATGCACTAAGGGGAGTGGGAGACACAGGCTGCCAGTTATGGGATGAGCAAGTCACGAGGATGAAAGGCAGAGCACAGGGAATAGAGTCACTGGTCCTGTAAGACCATTGTGTGGTGACAGATGGGAGCTACTCGTGTGCTGAGCTCAGCATAACACAGAGAAGTCACATCACTATGGCATCCACCTGAAACTCATGTCACATCACGTCAACTAGACTCAAATGCATGTTGACTAGACTCAAATGAAAAAATACGTATTCGCATAGTGTAGTGTGAAATGTAATTTAATATCATAGATTACTTTTCAAAGTCTGAAATCAGGGGCGGAGGGCAGAGTATAGAGTGTGGAATTGTTAAAGACATGTTCATTTGATTAAAAAATTAGAACTCACCTTTTAAACATTTCTATGTGAAAGTGAGAAAGTTGAAATGTGTATTATATTAAAAGGTAGGCATGATTTGACCCACAGATACTGTAATCTAAACACCTTTTTAAAGATTCAATATATGTATATTTCAAATAACTTTGAAATGAATGGTTCCATTTGAAACTAACCCAAGTTCTGTATTTGTAACATCTCATTAAGAGATAGCTATACTATTGTGGCTTCTATGTCCATGATTGTGATAAGTCCAGTATGCTACATTTATTGATCCTGGAACAAGAAAAAAAGAAATGCTATAGACAATAATTTTCATTGGTCTCTTTATCATAATAATGAAAGTTGTTAAGAGTTGTGTAAAGTCAAGGGCTTTCCATGGATACTTAAAACAGGAAACTTGGGCTCCATGTCAGCGTCGTGACCCCAATTGCTCAGCAGGCTAGCAGGCGGGATGTTTGGATAATCAAGTGTATTAGTTAATAAAGAGTTAGATTATTTATTTAAAAAAATAGATTATAAGATGCATATAAACTCAATATATCCTGAACCACATTTTGAGGTTGCTTCTTATTGTGTACTTTAAAGTCAACTGCAATAAAATGCAATGATTTTTTTTTTAATTTGGTATTTTTTATTTTTTATTTTTTTCCTCTTTCTTGTGATTTTTTTTCTTTTAATATTTTTTTGTTATATTATGTTAGTCACCATACAGTACATCCCTAGTTTCTGATGTAAAGTTCGATGATTCATTAGTTGCGTATAACACCCAGTGCACCATGCAATACGTGCCCTCCTTACTACCCATCACCAGCTTATCCCATTCCCCCACCCCCCTCCCCTCTGAAGCCCTCTGTTTCTCAGAGTCCATAGTCTCTCATGCTTCATTCCCCCTTCTGATTACCCCCCCTTTCTTTATTTTTTAATGAGCAGAAAAGTTAGAATGCAGTTTCGATTAACAACAACAAAAACCTAAGTATGAGTGTCTGTCATTTTTTAGTGTTTATCCTTGATTTTACCAACCAAGGTAAAATCACTAGGCTGTTAAATTCATATATTGTTTCCTGTTATCTGAATTTACCCACAATGGTGCCAAAGAACAGCTTCCTTTACTCAGACCTGAAACACCCAGTAATTCAAGTTGAGCAAGCTCTGCTAATGGGACTGGATATATATCCGATATTTACTTCTCTCCCTTTATCCAAGTCCTTTGGTCATTCTCTACTTGATTATAATGAATACTTCACCAATTTCTTTTCTTCCTTTCAACTGTAGCCTCTGTTAGGAAATTTGTTAGATATATTCATTTGTATCCTCACCACATGTTGTAGGCAATTTTTAAAATGCCAGGTATTGTGATGGTGCAGGACTGCAGTGAATGTTGGGTTGGGAACCAGCGTGTGCACATGTGAGACTGTAAAATATGCTTGTGTCACAAACAACACTGTCTCTTTTCCCAGTTGACAGAAGCTGCAAGATTTTCACTGTCAAATGCTTCCCATTTGAAGATGACATACACACCCATGCTTCATAAACAGACTCTCATATTTGATATCCAGAAACATTAAAGACCTTTTGATAATTTAATTGACTTCACTTCAAGTCCTGTTGTAATAACTAGCTGGAGAGTAAAATAACACTTCCCAGACATGCAGATTATTTTTTATAAAAAGATAACATAATACAGAAAGCTATGATTGTCCATGGTATTTTACAGCTCTTTCTAATCTGTCCCGCTCGGTTAATCTCTGTTTAAATTTTAACATGTGAATTTTATGAACACTTCATGTATCAACTTTTTAAAATCTATATATTGGATACATAGATGCCATTGGTGAATATCTGGATGTTACTTTGAGGACAAGAATTTAAGAATGCAGATTTGGAAATATTCAACCAGTTATTACTCAGAGCTTAATACTTGGGTTTATTTTTGAGGATAATACTAGTTTCAGGCATGGTATTTTATGAGTGCAAATTGATAGTGCTCTGGCTTATTATTTTGAGAGGGACAATAAATTTTATGTAGTCCTTGTGTCTATATATTTGTTTAAAACACATATTAGTTTTTTAACTAATTAATATGGACACAGAAGGCTGATTAATAAATGTTCTTTTTCCCTCTGACAAATGGTAATATTACTTTATCTAAAGTATACATTCAGTATATACCATATCATTTCATTGATTTGTGTATTATTTTCCAGGAAGGTAAAATAAACTCTGATATTCACTCAGAGCACAGAAAAAAAAAGAAGGCAAAAGTAAACACATATGCAAATGCAAAGGTAAACAAACACATGAATGTAAAATTAGAAATCCCATCATATAGAAGAAATATTCAAATATAACAAGTAATTGGAATTAAAGCCAATTTTGGGTTTCCAAGAGGAATCAAAATATTGTATCACTCACACACAAGTTTATATGCATCCTCATATATATACACATATAACACAGAAATGTGTATATATGTGCACATATGTACATATGCATACTTATGCACGTACATAAATTATAAAGTATAAGAAAAAAATGACAAAAAAATTAATCTCATCTGCCAATTTGAATTTGTCAGCAGTGGTTGTCTTCAGACAACCTTGTTCAAAAAGGTTCAATTCCACACTTAGAATCTTTTAGAAAGAATATGGTGATGAATTATGAACATTTGTCATGGACTGAAAAAACATTTAATGATTGAATAATCTTTGTTGAAGTTCACCTGCACTTTAGATTCCACACAATCCGTTCTGCTCTAAACAATAGTACGAGGAACACAAATTTAAATTACATCTACAAGCATACACATATTTATGGTAGTTGCAGATGTCTGTATAAGTTGATAATGAAGTAACTGTCTACTTGTTTTAGTAGAAAAGAAAAAGAACTAGGAAATGAACCACAGCAATTCACAACAGAACAAACACAAAATAAACACCTAGTACCTACAGGAACTCCACCAGGTGGAACCTATATGCAAATTTAACATTAATAAAAAACAATGTCAACATAAATGACCACAAACACATATACGGCATACAAGTATACACTAGTAAGAAACAGACAAACAATGGCAACATTTTCCAGTACATTTAAACTAATAACTTTTTTCAAGGTGTATTTTTGTCTTCATATTCTGACATAATGCACATATAATAGCATATCAATATGTATAAGGCATATAAGCACATATAAGCACCTTTAAGAGTTTATTGCATTAGATTCAAGGATGCCTTTATCTTGAAACAGTAGCACTTTATGCAGGGACATGAACCCGGCTAGAATTATAAATGACTCACTGCCTTTCTACAGGCCAAGTGGGTAACCTCTGTTGATTACTATTCTCTGTTATTTATTTACTTTTTTAGAACCAGAATTCAATAATCAACTTTTAGTAGTTCTGCTTCTGAAAACCCGGTGGTTTCTGACATCCTCTTGAAAACCTTGGGCATGTCTTGCTTTACCTGTCTTCTAGGCTATTTTGAAAGTACGAGCTAAGAGTACTTGAAAAAACAAACCTGATTCATATCTCTCTCTATATATGTATCTATATGTTGATATTTATATAACCATAGAAAAGAAACATGAACACAAAATTTTTTTTTACTCTTTTTTCCAGTTTCACTGTGACCCTTAAGATTCTTTCTGACTGGAAATCTACACTGTTGATAACACCACAACTCACCAATCCCTGCTACTGTGTTTTAAAACTTTGTCTTACTTTCCACTGAGTTGAAGGAAGAAACACAACTTAATTTTTGGACAAATAATCCAAGTCTGTTCTCTTCTTTGCCTGTGCCCTGTGGCATAGCTATTCTTGAAGCAGCTCAGGAAATGGACTCCTGTAGTGATGACTTCTTTTCATGCCTGATACCAAACCTCCATTTCTGTTAGTAACATCTGTATGTGGTGACATATCTCTGTCTTTATTCTTAAATCCTATTATCCCTATGCTGATTAATTTCACTAATTCTGACATTCAAAATCAGCAAGAATTTACCACAGACTAAAATCCTTGCCTGTGAACTAACAGGGCCTTGAAGTTTCTTTTGTTAACACAGATAAGTAAATAACCTAGCAATGAACATATTTTACTTTTAAAAAATAAACAGTTATTGGCCTGGAAAAAGAGGTGACTCAGAAGGACATCAATACATCTTGAAATATATTAAGACTATTGTACAAATTTATTTTGTGTGCTGGCAAATGGAAACTATAAGGAATACCAGATGAGTTAGCAAGAAGGTTAGTTTCAACTCAATATGAAGAGGTTTCTAGGAATTAATCATCCAACCATGGAATGGGCCATATTGTGACACAGTTAAATCAATATCACTAGAATTTTTGATGCATATGTTAGATATCCTCATTCCTTTATTCATGCCTGAATGCACGAGCTCATTAAACAATCACTGGAACTGATTAAGTTCTGGGAACAGTGTTAGATCTTCAAGATACAGAAGTGATTGAGATGTAGGCCCTACCCTCCATTTAAGTTCATAGAGGCAGCAAGTCACCTACAATGGCATGAAGAGAGCAGTAGAGAAATGCACAGTGGAGAGACATGCAGCTCAACCATGAGGGAGCAGAGTCCGGGCAAGATGCATGAATAAGGGCATGCCTGAGCGGAATCCTAAACACTGAGTGTAAGCTGCCCACGCCAGCTTGGGTAATGAAAGATGAAAGATTTCAAAACGTGGAAAATGTCACAAACAATGGAAATGAGATGAGAAGCAGGTTGGCCTATGCAGGACACTACAAGTAGATGCTAAAGGAGACAGGTGAGGTGGGGGGTTTCAGAAAATGAGGCAGTAGAAATGCTCAAGCATCAAGAGACACCAGCCATTCTCTTGTGCAGGGAACGTGAAGTCACACCAACGTGTTGGTCAGATGTGTGATACAGTCCCGTGTGAGCTCCTAGAGAGATCACTGTTAGTGGCTGGGTGAGAGAGAGGCCTGAGTCAGAAAAAATATGAAGGCAAGGACATCAGGAGGCAATTCTAATATGAGGCGAGTAGGGTGATGGTTGTAAAGATGGGTAAAGAAAAGAGAGTCACAAAATATTCAGAGGATGAAACAGGAAGGATGTGACGACCTTCAGTTGTCAGGAACAAAGGAAAATCAACAACTCCTAAGTTTCAAGATAGAGTGGCACAAAGAGTTGTTCTATCCATTCCTGAGAAGTGGGTCTTAGGGGAACATTTCGCAGAGTAGAGGAAGGTGGATTAAACTATGTTTAATATTCTGTGGACTTATTTACATTATAGATACATAGGAGCTGTATATGATATTTTAGAAATGTTTAACACTAGGAGATTAGCGATACTTGTTCATTTTCTAGACACCTCCTGGTGCTCATTGTAGTTAATTTCAGAAAGAGGATGGGCCTAAATAAGAAATAAATGGCCAGATACACACTGTTCAATTACGTGACATTTTTACGAGATATATTAATGGTGCTACTCTCTGTGTGCATGGTGACATCTATGGGAACTATCCTCTCCCTCCATCCCCACCAGCCCCTAGTGAACGAGCAGGCCAAGGGAGCAATCACTCCTCCCATATAACGTTTTGGATCATAGGTGATTGAGCAAAAGGGCAACTGGTGAATGAGAGCCCCTCCATATCATACAACCATCATACAGTAGGACCAAGAGTCAAACAGGCAGACAAGCCAGCTGCCCCACCCCTGGAAACACTCAGAGCATTTAATAGGCTAACTGGAATTGTCAGCTCTAAGAGCACAATGCTAATAGTGTTTCCCACATGTTTTAGACCCACGAGCTCTCCCCACCCCAACTCAGTGACACCCTGTAAGTCCCACCATCTTTACAAAGTCTCTTAGAATGCAATCTTAGAATCTTTAAAGTGAATGACAATCTAGAAAAGTAGGAATGTACACAAGCAAGTGTAGGGCTTAGTGTGCAACCATTCAGTAATATAAATATATCAAGCAAAATAATAATAATAATAATAATAATAATATAAATACATCAAGCGAATATAAACACATACATTTTGCAATTATGGAGAAACTACAACTGCATTTTTTCTTTAGGATTTAGCTTTTGCTCACCACTGTGTTCATGAAGGTATGACATAAACCATTATAATTTTCCAAACTGACTAGTCCCTACTTAAAATATGATTATGCATTCTAATTAAAAAATGAAACAAAATCCACATCAAAATTTATGGTACATCACCAGTCCTACAAAATATAGTAGCTTGGCCTATATAAAACTTATTAAGGTGGCTCTAAATTTTCCAGCGAGAATTCACTAAATGAAGACATTCAGGGGATCCCTAACCCCCTAAGCTGGGATGGGAAATCGTATATGTATACGCACTATTCCGAAAGAAAGTCTGTAGCATTCATCAGCCATTATCATAGTCAGACTAGAGCCAGACCATAGCAAATAGATAGGAGCTTTCTAGTTTGGTCTTAAAATCAAGGACTTTGTTTCCCATAGACCTTGGCTCAAGGACCAGCTCCACTATTTACGAACTCTGTGATCACATCAGGCATTTAAAATAGCTTCCATCCCCCCTTCTGCAATATGGGAAATTACATCTATTATGTTGGCTGTGAGATGTAAGGGAATTAATGCAAGATAAAGCAGTTACTATACTGTCTGGCAGGTACTAAGAACTCAATGACAGTTACTGTGTAAAACGTGATGAGATGGAAGAGGAGAGACTATGAAAGACAGGGAAGGTGGATGAGAGAAGAGAAAACACCAGGATTCATAACGGCATCTGGGAAGAGGACCAGGCACACAGAGTTGTCACATCCTCTGCAAAGTGTTACACACTTTTTCCAGAAAGAGAAAAAAAAAAGTCTGAAAGTTCCCTCTTCATTTACTAGACGGATGACAAAGCTCCATGGAATGAGATTTGGGGGACATTCCACAGCTGCGCTGTCCAGTTAGAGACAGATGACAACTTACACTTAAATTAATTAACCAAAACGCTAGAATGAGGTTCTCGGTCTAGTGTCATGTCCAGCGTTGCATGGCCACACGGGGCTCAAGTCTCCGGGAGTGGAGAGCACAGTTGCAGAACATCTCCATCCTCACTGGAAGTTACCCAAGAGCGCCACCAGCAAGGGAGAAACTGTGGACTCAGGACTTCTCACATTGCAAGAGACAAATCCAGCTCAACATATGTTAAAAAAAAACCAAAAAAATTTAAAAAAAAAAAAAAAAAAAAAAAAAAGATATGTGGGGAATTACTGTGGTAGGTCACAGAATTGAAGGAAAACCTTTAGAGTCAGAATAGGCCAGGGGACTCGAGTCGAACAGGACTCTTTTCTGCCCCTTCTCTCCCGCTGATGACAGGCTTCCGCCATGATGGCCGCAAACTCGGCTCCAGTGGCTCCAGAGTCCTTCCCACCTCTTTAATACGTGATGCCAAAGCCTCCCAGCTCCAATTCCTTGTTTTTCCTTTCCTAGAAGGGCTCTGACTGGCCTGGTATAGATTTTCTGTCCACTCTTCACAGCCAAACAAGGACTGAAGAGGTAAGGCACGCTGATCCCCCAGCCTGGACCGTTTCCCACTGTGTGAGCTGATGTCAGCACCACCGCCACGGGCGATGATGTGTGGAGTGGACAGTCTGAGCCTCAGCACAGCCACCAGCAGAAGTGGGAGGGGGTCAGCTACCCCCAAATAACATAGCATCAGAAAAGTCCCCCCAATCATACTCCAGGGCTGCCTTCATGTTTCTGTAGACTCTTTGTGTAATGCCTTGATTGTTCCCTACCAGCAACTGTATTAACAGTTTTAACCCATGTTAATAAAAAAAGATTGCCCTGGAGGTTTAGCAAACAATAAATGAAACATTCGTTTTCTTGCTTATATCCAGTATCTGTAAACTGAAAAAAAAAAAAAGGTCACTAATTCAAACATGCTCTTTTTTTTTATAGTATTCTTGATGTGAAATGAAATTACAACACTAACATTCTCATTTATAAGACTCTCACTCACAAGGACTCTGTTCTCTATTCAATAGCTCCTGTCTCTAGGTCTTCGTAAAAGTTCCTGTTGACATAAATATATCAAGACATGTTAACAAAACAAGAACAACATATTGAGCTTACATCTTCTATATCCTTGTCCAGAGCCACAATTCTCAGAGGGGAGGTCAAATTCAGACTGTCGGAGATGGTTGCTCCCACTGGGGCGGATTCCAGGATATAGCCTTGGTAACTTGGCATCGTGAAATACGGACTCTGATTATTTTCATCCAGGATTTCAATATGGAGACTGGTGAAGGCAGGAAGAGGATGGCCATTGTCCTGTTCAGCCTAGAAAAGAATTTTTACAAAGGTTAAAAAGTTATATGTTATCAGGTCTCTTGGAGTGTCACTTTTCATACTATTTATGAGGATTCTCTTTTGAACTGGTGTCATCACAGAAAGAAGAAATGCTTTAGAGTTGAAGGGCCTGGGGCCCTTAGAAAGCGCAAATGAGGAAGAGAAAGTCCAGAGAGGCTTCATCAACTTTTTGTCTCCTGTCCTAAAACTCAGTGTATATTTGAAAAAAACATATTAATAATCACTGCAGTGAGTTATTGTATCTGCCACTGAATGTTGTTAGAAGAGATAACTGTGCTTTTATACAGGTAGACAGAAAACCAAGAAGCAAAGGCATTTGGAAAACTGCTGATAAAATATGTAAGTACAAGAAAAAAAGATTCATAAAGTATTATATTTACTTTATTCTCCTCTGTGTCTTCTCACTCCACACGAATGATCAAATCCCCAATCAATTCAAATTTCCATATAAAATTAATAGAGTAAGGCTACATTTCTGCTCATGGAAAGTCCTCAAAAGCATCAGATAAGGGACAGAGATGCTTCTAATGAAATACTTTTAGTAGCTGCAGAATTTCAAATATTATTTAATTGCATATATTATTCAAGTTAAATTAATATCCGTGTCCTAGAAATATGTTTGTTTTCCTGTTCTTTCTCCTCTTCAGTTTAAAAAATTGATGGCAATTTATATTTCCAATAAATTTTCTTTCCATGACCACATGGTCACATTGGGAATTGGGGAAACACCATCCCTTGACTTCCTGTTTTATTGAGAAAATTTGTCTTATTCTATAGCAATCCAAAAGTTTTATTTAAGGAAAGCTTTCATCACTACTGACTTCTAGAAAAATTCTTCCAAATGTTAGGAGAAACCTTGTTACAACTCAATAGAATATACATCTATTAAAATAGATTCAAAGTCCCTGATGTCAATTTTTATTGATAAGTTTTCCCCATTATTGCAATAGTTGTATTTTGAAATCAGGTCCAAGTGAAAGTTAAATATTTTATATTAAATAGTGGAGTGCTTTCCTGGATGAAATAATAACATCTTGGCCATGAAAATTTATAAATTGTTCAGATAGATATCCCTGATTTTTCAATCCAGAGGCAAGAACCTGGGCCTTCTAGAAGACAATTGTGCACTTTCCTCCAATTTTAACTTAGCATTTTCATCAACTAAAAGGGTAAGTAACAAATCACAGTGATGTTTGGCAGTGCTGGTAACTCTGAACCAAGAAAAATCACAATATTTTTCCCTTCATACTGTTATTAATAATGAAGCTATTTTGAAGTATTGTTTATGCTAATTACTAACTTGAAATTATGGTAATTAATAAACTCACTGTAACATTATGTTATTTAAAGCATTGATACCACTACCTAGTTTTGTTTTTTTAAAATATTTTGATAACTCTATCTCAATGCATTAGATTCCCTCTATAATGTTATGTCATTTATTTTATGCATGTGAATTTTCTTTGGGAACAGACTGCCAGAGTGGTCCATGGAGTAAAATGTTTATGAGCCCCGCTCCTCATTGTGGACAACAATCCGGAAACTATGTGTAGCCTTTTCTGGAATTATATATTCTCCTCACACATAGCCATATGTGCTGCTGACACCATGGGCAGCTCCTTCTGCAACCAGCAGTTGTGATTAATTTGTGCTGAGCCATGGATGCTCTTCTAGGAGCCCCCTCTGCGACACACAGCAGGCTCCTTGGGCGCAGACGATCGGGGTGAAATGTAGAGTCTATGGCCAGAAAACATTGCTTTTATACTGGATGAAACTAATTGGTCCATATGGGGTTCTGACCCAGCAACTGTGATCTGATTAAAGCAGGAGCAGTTCATACATGCAAGTCATTCTGAACAGGACCTTTTCTCTCTCCCTTTATTTTGTAGCTAATTATTCCAAAAGCCATGATGTCCTATCCATATGGACATACTAGTGATGTCATGAAAAGCCATAAAATCTATCATTTGTTCCCTCCCCACCCCCCGCCCAATAAACACACATCAACACACAATTTATGGATGGAGAGAGGAAAACAAAAAGCCAAATTTTATCACAGTGAAGGAAGCTTATGTTTTACATTCAGCTCATAGGCTGTTAATTTTTACTGCCAGCTGTGAAGCCAGGGAAAACATGTATTATCTGCATGATGAAAACAAAGTAGTCCAATGAAAAGGAAATAAACCTCAAATTAGATCTATGGGAACAATCTAATTCTGCATATCTTTAAAAGTAACATGTGAAACTCTGTGTTAATCCTCGCATTAGTTTGTCATTAATATGGCTGATATGTTTGGATTGCTACTATATACCTGGTCTGATTTGAGTGCTCCAGAGGTGCTAGCCAGGTATCTGTCTCTAAGGTCCACATTCTTAACCCCTATCCTATTTTGTATACCCCTCTCTTAATGCAAAAACATATTCTTTTGTGTTGATGGAGAAACAGAAGGATGAGTTTTAAGTTCAAGGCCACATCACATGTAACAGACCGAAAAGCACCCACACTCAGGTGTCTTGATTTATGAGAGGCTACACAGGGAAATTCACCACATGGTTCTCTAATTCCAAGAATGCAAATGAATATCCAAATGTAAGACGGATGGAAGAAATTAGTGGCAGGAAAGAATATTAATAATGTAGATACTCCAGATTAATTAGAGGTAAAATACGGCACTTAACACAAATTAATACTATTACACTTCGTTCTGCAGTGAGACCATGCATCAAACCTGTCATTCGATCCTCTCTTCTTCTAAACAACATAAATAAGAATTCTCAAAAATCTGACTTATTCTGTTCCCCTGTAATCAGTGGTGAATGAGATGAGGACAAAAAAGCAGGTCAAGTGAAACAAGGTGGGATTTTTTTAAAAAAAATCACTTCATCCCATAAAGAAAAACTTTATTTGTATCTACAGAGTCTGTAGTTACAAGTTAAACATTGTATTTAAAAAGCCAGGTTTTGTTTGGAGAATTTCTGGGCATGAGTTCCATTTTCAGTAATGAAACTAAAAGCCAAGAAAGCAGAAGTATAAGAAAAATACACTATTTAGTTACTTTGGAGGGCACGACACTGAAAGAGACAAACTACTCCGTTCTAAATATTAAAACAAGCAAGTGTTGATAATCCTTTTGCTCCCTGCATCCGAGGACTGAGAACGCAAAGTAACTTTTCTTGCTGGTGGGTGGCAAGCAATTTCACAAATCCCACCATCTCTAATATAAACCCTTTCAAGTGCATAGAAGGATTTAGGTGTGAAGGGGAAAATGGGAGAGATTATCAAGACATTTAAAAGAATTCTAGAAAAGAAGAAAGAGATCATTTTCTCCTAGGCAGTCAAGAGACCTTTGTCGTGCACCTGTAAGACGCACTTGTCACACCCATGTGTTCATCGCTGTGGGTGTCTCTCCTCACAGGTGTCCCCAGCCCACCCCAGTCAGGCTCTGCCCTGGCCTCACACAGCTGTCCTTGTCAAAACCATCAGGACACCTAGGCTGATGAAAGCAGGATTTATTCTCAGGCCTTATCCCTGCGACCTATCTTCAGCATTTCAAGCACTGTTCACTAGCCTTTCCAGACAACGCTTTCTCTTGGTCTCCTCCTGGCTTTACTCCCCACGTCTCCCCATTCTCCTTTGCTGATCTGTCCCTTCGCCACCACCCTGACAGCTGGAGAGACCCGGGAGGGAGGCTGGGCAGTCTCCTCCTCCTCCCACTGGGGTCCCGTGGATCCCATCCCCATGTCATTGCCTGAGAAATGCCAGTAACATCATGACTCCCAGCTGACCTCCCCTGCATCTATGCCCACCCCACACCTCTGTGTGGGCATCAACAAACAGTTCCAATGAGAGCTCTGCCAGGAGGGAGTTCTCACCCTCACAAACCCGCTCCGTGCTCCACGGTTGTTTCCGATTCATGGCAGCCCATTCTCCCAGGGGCTCGGCCCACCTCCATCCCAGCTTCTTTGCACACCTCATGCTAATCCATGAGCACACTTTGTTGACTATGAACTTTAAAATACAAGCAGGATCTAACTACGTCTCACCTCCTCCCCGGTTACCACCCAGATCCCACTACTACCATCTGTCCCCGGATCATATTAACTTCAGTGTCAGCGTCCACCCTGCCCCGCAGCCCACGCCCATCATGGGAGCTGGTGCTTTCGTGACAGAATCGCCAGATTGGGTCACTTCTCTCACCAAAGCCTTCAAGGACTTCCATCTCTCCCAGGCTTGCCTCACCTTCCTGTCCTTCTAATTCCGCGATTTGGTCCCTCTCCTGGACCCCACACTCCTCTTCGGGCAAGCCTTCAGGTGATAAAGGATGCCATTCCTCAAGCCTGCCTCTCCCAGCTAAGCACAGGCTGCTTATCTGCATTCATAGAAGGCTGACTCGAGAACCCAGCATATCCATGCGGCCCAGGCTTCGGTCAACCTCTACCCCTTCTTCCCACTTCTGAATGCAACTTGCAAGTAGACCTGAGGAAGAGGGTTCGCTTTGGAGAGTTTTGCTGGAAGTCTCAATTTATACTTCCGTTTTCTCTTTTTGATTAGAAGTTCTACTCATTTTTTCCTAACCGATTTAGATCGTTAAAATCTACTTACTCACATCTTCAACCAATTTATTTATTAGCGTCAACAATCTTACTAGTTTATAGCTTTCCAAGAGCCAGGCATTGAGACATGCCTGCCTTGGGCTTCAAACAAGAATGACTCGGACTTTTATTTGAAAGCAAATGCTGATGAAAGTCCGAAAGTTCCCTTGATGACACATTGTTTTTGAATTCTTTCACAAGTGCAGTGTATGGTTGTGGGAGATATACCTCCGAGGTTAGCCAGGTAAAAAACAAACAAACAAACAAAAGGAAAGGTGTACAACACTATTATGATTCTGATACAAGATACGATACTTCAACGTGATTATAAAAGCAGTTTTAAGGGTGCCTGAGTGGTTCAGTTGGTTGAGCGTCTGCCTTCGGCTCAGGTCATGATCTCAGGGTTGTGAGATCGAGCCCCACATTGTCCCTCTCCTTCTTCTCCTCACCCCAATTTGCGTCCTCTCTCTCAAATAAATTAAATAATTACATTAATAAATACAGTCTTAAAATAAACCAATTTAAAACAGACAAAAGTAATTTTACTGTTACAATCATCCATTTGGAGTTCTTGAATGTGTGAGGGATAGTGGCCAGGAGAGTGTGGTGAGACATCTGGGGCATTCTTAATACCCTTTCTTTTTTTTGGATATTTGGGTGCCTCAGTTTGTGAAAATCCATCAAGGTGGACAGTTTTCAATAAAAAGTTTACTGAAAACTTATACACTTGGTCTCCTAAAATGTGTATGTAGGCCTCTCCTCCCCCCACAGTGAGCTAGTAAACTAGTTTATGGCCACTAGTTTATAGTAAGGTAGTAAACTAATTTATGGCCACTCAGGGCAAGTGGTGCAGCTTAATAAAGTCTGATCTAGGAAGTGACCTGAACTGCCAACATTATAAGGATATTTAAGCATTACGGATGCGTGCCTCTTCCCATCCATCATTTCATTACAGGCAGGCTCCAGAAGTAGACCTCGCCTTCTGTACTTTCCACCAGTGTTTCTCAAACACTGTGGTTTCTAAAGGCCTTCTCGTTGTCCGATGCCTCCATGTCTCACGTGAGGTCCCTGTGAAGGCACATTCCTAGGGGCTCCATCAGGCTTTCTTTTTTTTTTTTTTTTTTAATATTTTATTTATTTATTCGACAGAGATAGAGACAGCCAGAGAGAGAGAGGGAACACAAGCAGGGGGAGCTGGAGAGGAAGAAGCAGGCTCATAGCAGAGGAGCCCGATGTGGGGCTCGATCCCGTAACGCCGGGATCATGCCCTGAGCCGAAGGCAGACGCTCAACCGCTATGCCACCCAGGCGCCCCTCCATCAGGCTTTCTGATAGGTATTTAGTTGTCTGTTTCTTTAATTATTATTTTAATTTTACCCCACCATCCCGGGTTCCAAATGACATTAATACATGGTGGGCTCTCACACTTTAATGCCCTGGAAAGGCATGTGGGCATCTTGATTCAGTGGGGGGAGCCCTGAAATCTGCCTTTCAGAAACAAGCTCATCTGGTGATCGTGATATGTCCAGCCCGATGCCCTCTGGGAACCAGTATGTCTGGCACTTCGTCTTCCCTGGCTCAGGCTCCTAGGAAGCTGGTACAGTGTAGGCCAACACTGCTTCAACCTCATCTGCAAGTAATTGCTACTTTTTCAGCTTTAAGCAAAGTTTTAAGTTTCAATTGGACTGAACGGTTGAAAATAAAAGTGCAGGAACCTCATCTGTATAAGGGAGCTCTCTGTAGGATCCTGCTCAGCTCACCAAAGACCTACAAGGGATTTGGGGCCAGAGCCTTAGTAACTGACAATAGGTTACATTTCCTTTCTACATGTGTACATTTTTCTTTTGAAATGTCTTCGGGAGAGATGTCTGTGGCAAGCCTCTGTTCCCTGGGTCAAAGATTATATTAATATTACCAACTAGTTAATAATTAAAAATAAGTGTATTCATCGCTTCTTGGCCCTTCTTATAAAATGATAGTGCTTTAAATCTACAGAGACATTCTTTACTTAAACTCAAATACTCTAATGAATTAAAGATGCCTAAAGACTTTGACAGCAAGTGTACTTATAACAGTGACTAAAAATACCTCAGAACTTATAGAACCATACTAAAATTTAGAAGATAAAATACAAAAAATCAGTGTGTATATCACACAAGTGGTTTGTTTGTAATATCATAAAGAGAGCAAAGAAGTACATTCTTGGATGAAATAAATAAATTTTCTGTTTGACAAAAAAGAAAAAAAATATCTTTGCTAGAGAGAATATAGACAGCACATACCTAACAAGGGTTCATAATATGACAACAAAATCATACTGACACATTTCCCACCAAAGGAATATTTTTAATAAAGTGAAGTATATTTTATCCTCACTTGAAGAATACGCCCATTCTGTTTATAATTCATTGTACTGAATCTTCAAAGTTCCTGTATATCTTTCAATAATAAAAATCTTTCTCTTTGCTTAGTGTTTGAGATATGAAATGACACCAGAATGACTAAAGCAATTTTGAATGATTTATAGAAGAAAAACCCAGTCGCTCTGGGGAAGACATAGTCTCAGAAAACCCCTGCTAATCACAGATATGTCGGGCTCTTCGGCTGGTGTTTTGAACATGGCAATCATTTTGGCTATAAATAGCAAGGCCAGCCAGAGATAGAATTATGATGGTGATGAAGTAGTCACTTTACTCTGGAATACTTCTGTTTTATCTCCCTGATTTTGCCCTGCCATCTGCCTCCCCAACCAGCAAAGGCCCATGCAGGGTTCTGATTCTGTTCCCACTGAGTTTTCTCTCAACCAGGAGAAAACCCCATTGAAGTGCCTTATGTGAATTGGTGGACTAGAAAAGTCCATCTTGGACTATTTGAATTTCAAAAAATCATCAGTACCCAAAAAAAAACCCCTGATCTCCAAGTGGGTTATTTTTCAGAGCCTGGAAGCTAAGAAGAGTGAGAGTTTAGTGTTTCTCCAATGTACTAGCTTATTCTTGAGAAAAAAATAGTGAGCAGACCTATCTAGCTTACAAGTTGTTAGAGTATATCTAAATTTTCCATGCAACAACCAAGAGGCTTCCGAAGACCCCTTGGAAACGGTTGTGCAGGAGGGTGGCGGGAGTCGACGCGTGTGAGGGGGTGTAGTGGGGAGGGATGGATGGCCAGGGCTGTTTAGAAAGTGGCTCCAATTGAACATTTTACAATACTTGGACTTGCTGTTGTACTCCTACAATGACCTTTGCAGACAAGAGGGCCTTGCCAAAATCAAGACACTGTGAGCAGAATGGATAAATTGCTTTTCTTCCTCTAAGCAGCTGCAGGTCACCTTGTAAGGAAGGAAGGAGGCCAACTAAAATATCACCTCTGTGTGTCTTTTGTCAGCTTGCACATTTGGAGAGCTGCAATATTCAACTGCTATATTCTATTTCTCTTCTAACCCAGCTGGATGAATAACAACATGAGATAAGAGGAGATGATACATTCTTTCCTTTTATTCATTTCCATAACTGACGTATTAGTCAATTCATTCAGCCTCATACTGAGAATTTTTAGACATGTGGAGTGCCAGGAAGATACACACAAGTCTGCAGTGTTGTTTTGAGAAACAAAAATAATGTTTTATGTGTTAATCTGACAAATTAAAAAAAATGAACATAAAATTAAAATAAAAGGTAAGCATGTATCAGATGTGTTGATGGATTTCTGAGTGTGTTATTTGTTAAGAAATCCATGGAGAGATTGCTGTTTCATTATTAATAAGAACTAATGCCTGAAATTTATGTGGAACGATTTCTCTAAAATGTATGAAGAACTTTGGCTCTTAATGGACTTGGGCTTCCTCACCTTAGAGATTCTGCTAGGAGGGCAGACAGAGTTTATTCTCCACTGACCTGCTGCATGAAGATGTGGGATATGTCTGTTTCCCATTCTTGAAGCAGAAATCCATAAGGACAGGGAGAGAACAGGTGGCTAGAATATTTTCAACCATAGCATTTGTCTTGCCTGCTGTGGATGGAAACATCAGCTCTGAGTTTTTCTGTCCTGACCCTGGCTCGCTGGAGGTTCCTACTCAATCCTTCCTAGAGGGAGTATGCATGCCTTTCTTTTCTTTCTTTCTTTCTTTCTTTCTTCTTTCTTTCTTTCTTTCCGATAGACTGACAGCAGAAAGAACGGTAAACTGCACTTCACAGTCTCCTTAGTGGACTTGACTGATTTTGATAGTTGTTTCATTTGCATGGGAGATGCGACCCTTTATATTTTGAGACATGATGGCTGACAGTCTGTGGCTTGCAGCTCCATCTGTCGGCTCCTGGCCCCTGTGATCTTTCAGATCAATGAAGTCCTCACGGGAAATCCATGTGGCAGGTAAATGGTCCAGTGTCTTTAAGGCAACCTGGAGCGGCAGGGTCTAGTTTTGTTTTAGGGATACTCTGTTGGCAACGAGACAGGGAGGATGCGAGGAGAAGAAGCTAAGGTTTGAGAGATCACCTGCGTGAGATGGTGGCCTGTGATGGGGGAACTAGAGGGCTGCCATGGGAAGGGGGTTGGGGAGAAACTCCAGAGCTATGTGGAGAGGACCTGACAAGGACTGCATGGGAGCAGCTGCCTGGGGAACCCGTGTCTCCTGGCTTGGGTGACTGGCCAACTGCATGGTCTTGATGCAAAGAGAAAGGCAGGAGTAGAAGCTTTCAGGTTTTAAGAAGTGTAGAGGGAGAGAGAGAGCACAAGCAGGGGTAGCAGCAGGCAGAAGGAGAAGCAGGCTCCTCGCTGAGAAAGGAGCCTGATTCAGGACTCGATCCCAGGACCCTGAGATCATGAACTGAGCTGAAGGCAGACGCTTTACTGACTGAGCCACCCCGGCGCCATGAGTTGCCTGCATTTTTAACGTGACACAAGTGCATAATGCTACAACTGGTTATCCAGCTGGTAACTGGAAATACCTATGTGGACATCAGGAGGGAAATAAGTCTAAAAACATCCTTTCCATGCTGGCGATCTCCTTGAGGTGGAGCTGTCATGCATTTCTGTCTCTCCCGCACCACGCGAAGTCTCAGGCAATCCTTAAGCACTCCAAGGACTTGGCAAACTGAAAACTAACAAACGTCATATGCCTTAAAAACAGTGGCTCTGAGCATTCCAGTAGTCCCTTTGAAGTAAAGTATCATTGATGTCATGGAGGCCAAGCACTTTCTGGGGTTGTGGCATTAGAAATTCACGAGTATGCTAGCGGTTCTCTCAGACCTTGAGTCTTTCTTGTCTTATCAAATGACCAGAGCAAAGTAACTTGCCAGGATGACCGTCACATCAGCACCAATATTCAAGCTCGCCAGTTTCAATTCCACGGCCCAGTGTCTGTCAAATTACATCTTTCCTTTGAAGGAGGGTCTGTTTGTTTAGTAGAGTAATCAACATCTTTAAACTCTGCCTTCACATACGTCTGGCCTTTTTTTCCAGGCGCTAAATTTATTTGAGAAGTTTATTGCATCTTTATTCTAGACAGACAGACAAGATGAAGTCGTATCAAACGCACTTTCGAAGATAGGTATTTAAATACAGTGAAGTTGTAGGTATGCAAATCCAGCTGCTTTTGAAGTTTTACTGGGCCAGGGAGAAAACCGTCGCAACAAATATTTCTTGAGCACCTTCTATGCACTAGACATGGATGGGGTCAGGGCTTGGGCCACAGTGTAAAGAAATATATTACCCTCTGCCCTATTGTAAAAGTCAAGAGGAAATACACAGGAAAACTGAATGTGGGGCAGTTAGAGCCACGATAGACACAAGTGGGATGTGGGGAGAAGCTTCTGAGCTGTGGCCAGACCTTTCCTGAGCAAGTGTCTTAGCCTCTGAGGCATCAGTGTGAACCAGAGTGCCCAGTAGGAAAAGAAGGGGTGAGTCAGGAGGCGGGGCAGCACCCACAGATACCTGGAGGCCAGAGAGAAGATGGCAGAGAGGACGGTGGGTGCTTCAGGCTGGCTGGACAGAGTGTGCAGAGTGGCTGATGAGGGCGTAGGTTAACATGCCCATGGTGTGGAAAGACAAGGGACTGCAGCTCAGCCTGTGAGACGGCGTCCATAGGCCGGCGGTAACAACGTACAAATCAGAGAGACCGTGATGCGATCATGTCTGTGAGCCTTGCTGTAGCTGTTAATCCACGGGATTTGGATAAAAAAACCACAATTATGTTTGAGCAACTGTGAGACAGTGAATTATTAATAATTTATCCACTTGTCCAGAGCATAAATATATCAACTAATAATATTTTTTTAAAAAATACTGCAGTGAAAATAATAAAAGTGAATTTTCTGGGCTTTGTGATAGATACTCCATGCATGAACTGATTCATTATCACCCAAAAAATAAAATATGCTTTCATATTTCTATCTCCTTGTTGCTTTTTGCTTTGTAACTATGGTGATCACACAACTTTTCATCCAAACTGGGACAGTTTTGAGAGTGAAAGAGATATTACGAATAATTATACAAAGACAACAGGCATGCATATGAACCGTCCCAGGCAACCCAAATGTATGATTCTTCTTCACAATGTTTATTTCATTTTCAGAATGCCTAAGAGATTACCATCATTTAAAAATTGGGACAGTGTTTTGAAATGGAACATCCTTTCCTCTTTTAATCGGACTCATCTCAATCCTTTAATATTCTAAAGTTGGTGGACTACTCCGTTTTGTTTTCCTAATTTCACCTTTACATTTTTGTCAGCAACTCGAATAAATCCCTGGTTGAAACGAATGAAATAAAGATGGTAAATCTCTTAACCATGATGCTTCCCAGCTGTTAAATGTGCATATAGCTTTCTAAAGCAGAATTTTCAAAGTCTAGGAGAAAACACTTCATTTTATTTTATTTTTCCTTAGCTCCCGAAACAGAAATTGGGATCAAATCCAATAAAAACTTTTATGGCCAATGAAAAATGAAGCATTATTGAAATAAGAAAAAGGGAAGATGTTGAAAGACTCACTACAGAGAACTGCCAGATTGTAGCACTTCAACGGATCCCTATACAAAACCACAATATTCAGCTATTATTCAAGCAGGTGGCACATTATTATTCTTATAGATTGATACCTTTGCTTATTATCCCCTTGACTGCACACACAACACAGTAATTTGAATCTAATAATGTCTGTAAAAACTTCCATTAATAATACCAAGTGTTATTAAAACATAAAAAAATTATCTATGGCCTGTTCTAATTGATTTTTGTTTCTATAATTGATGGGCTGAGTTTCATCGTACCCGGGTACACCAGGACAACTAACTTTGATAATAAAGGAAAATAATTGATTTCAGGGTTGAAATGAGGCAGTTTGGTAACAGTGCTTTGTCAGCTTTCTTAGCTCCTACGGAGAACAGCACCACAGGGCTACACGGAGATCGACAGTGGACAATGGATACATATTTTTGAGTTTTATATAGTTCCGTGATAATTGAAATAGTCAGTGTAAGAAGATAAATCTCATGCATGGCCATTTTATACAAATGGTAAAAGGAGTCTGTCTTTGTTGAATGACTCCCAAACCCCTACTGAATAAAATCGAAGGAAAAAGCAATCTTACTTAAGGCTCTCCTCTTGGTCTGACCCTATCCCTTGTTTCCCCATTAACTGTTTGTAACCTGCTGTAACACGCCTCCTAGTTTTTACTTCTGCTTTTCCTGATGTTCAAACATCATGGCAAAAATCTTCTGACACAGCAACATGTAGCTTGGGGTAATCTCCAGAACATCTTCCCGGAATCCCCAGATTAATTTATTTGTCCCAATTCTGTACCTTTCCAGCACTTTTTAGTTGTCCTCCTGTTAGCAGTTGATGTGACATATTTGATTTATCAGCGTGTAGGGCTCTTTGCCCTTAGAGACCACAAGTTCTTCAAGGACAAGGGACGACCGAGTAATCTCAGGATCTGTTATGTATAACATGATTGGTGTTCACAAAATATGTCCTAACTTGAGCTAAAATTCAATGTATGTCTGCATGTTATTGTTTGCAGTTGTACCAATAGAGAGTTAAACGAGACCATCACTTCTAAGCAGCTGCATCTTGGTGAAGTGAAAAGGGTATGGCCCTCACTTAGATAAACCTAAGTTTGAATCTCAGTTCTGCTGCTTCTCAGGGAGGTAACTCTGAGCCAGTCCCTTACCCTGTCTGAGCTTTACTTTCCACATTTGTTATCAATGAGCTTACTACCAAGATTATGGTTCTAATTCAATGAAAAATGTACTTAAATAACTTGGATGTGCTCAGTAAGCTTCCTTATCTTACTTCCTCTTCCTTTAATACTTTTAAATTAAAAAGAAAATACCCTCTGGCTGTACTTCTATAGCTATTATTCTATCTGTGTGGCTATGAGAAAGTCATATGATACATACCAGACTTACTTGATGCCCTTGCTCGGGCCTGTTCTTTTACCTGCTCCCACCCTCGTCTCTACTCCGTAAATTGCCATTATTCCTTCACTGTCCAGCTCAAATCTTACCTGCCCAGCAGAGTCTATCAGAATTAATTGACAGATCATCCTGGTTTCCACAGTATCTCTTAAATTATTTTATTACAACATAGTAGATATTATTTAACTGTAATTGTAATACCAAATAGACTCCCCTAGCTTTGATAATTTTTCCAGCCTGCATCATTTTTCAAAATAAAGAAAATAATGAGGCATATATTGAAAGAATTTCTGGACAGGTAAGATCTTTTCTTTTTATGTTAGAAAGACAAACAATATTTTAAAACATAATATGATATTAAAATAAAAAATATATAAATTAATGCACATTTAAAATATATTCAGGACCAGTTTTTGTGATCAAGAATTGATTCCTTTTAGCAAGAAAAAAAATAAATGTTAGAAAATGTAACAAAGTTATATTATGTAGCATTATATAGATTTGGCCAGGGTATTTATTACACATAAAATACTCAGTATTTGAATTACATCATAACATAAACAGTTGTCTTAAAGAAAGGCAACATAATGTATTAAAACAGCACACTTCACTTTTTTAAACATTGTTGTCAGATTAATTTTAATTTTTATAACATAAAAGTGCCTACAATAGCCACTACAGGTTTCTTTGATTAGCAGTTTATAAACACAAAGAAATAAGGAATTAGTTTAATTTACCTTAATAACCAAATCAAATTTCTGGTGAAAGTCTCTGTTTACTGGCTCCAGGAGACTAAGTTCTGCAGTCTTAGGATGCATATGGAAAAATCGCGGGTAATCCTCAGGAGTCCCTGAAAGACATTGAGATTTCAGTACATAACTGAGAACAATTCATAATATGTGTGTGTGCTGTAACTATTTCCCTTCATTAACTGAGGAACAGAATCACAATTTCATTAGTAAATTAACTTTCAAAATTATGCAGTCTAGGGAAAGGACACACAAATGTGGTATACAATTAATTAGCTTATGAGTAAGAAGATGGAAAGTATTTCTTATTTGGATGATTTTCCAAATATCTTTTATTAGGAGAGCTCTTTAATTAATTTGAAACTTCATCACATGAAAAGAGATATTAAGTGCAAGGAGAGCAAATTTTGAAATATAAAATTGTGTTTTAATGGTGCATAAATCTTAATTATAGCCTGCATGGTCTTTCACCGTATCTTGTAATAAACAAAGACAAATAATTTGTACCAAATATCAAGCTGCTTGAAAATTAAAATGAGCATATTCTGTTCCAGCTGGGCAAATATTTTTCTTAAGGCAAGAATCTAGCTAATTATATCAATCATATTAAATAAAAATATATTGATGATACTCTTAAGCCTAGAGAGGATATTTCTTAAGTACAGGCATTTTAGTGAGTTGAAATACATTTCTTCCTGTAGAAGTTTCCTTCAATTGCATTATCTTCCTTCGTATGATGTGCCATTCTTTTTCTCAAAGTGAAGAATAATTAGAAGTCAAATTGTATAACTACAGAGTATATGTATGCATTTGGCACAATAGCCATAAGAATGAAATAACTATTGTTTCCAATTATTAAAGCCTACTGTGTACTAAATGCTTTATGCAGATAATCATCAATAAGTCTATAAATCATTCCCATTTTACAGCGAAGGACTTGGCAACTTCGGGATAGTCAATAATTCGTCCAAGACCGAAGAGACAATGTAAAACAGAGCTTGCATTCAAATTCAGGTTGTCAGAGCCAGACATATCCAAAAATGGATTAATTTCTATTCTTCCTTTGCTTCAACACTGAGACAAGAAGAGAAAATATCCTGTGGTACTATGTGAGGGGAAATAAAAAAGTTTGCCAGTAAAATAGACCCGAAAATCCAGAAATAGTCAAAATTGCACATGACAATTTAGCATATGATAAAGTAGTAATCTCAAAACGGTAGGGGAAAATGGATTTTTGAATACTAGCATTTGTCAAATAGAACAGCCATACAGAAAATGATCAAATTGCATCCATTTTTTATACTAGAGTAAACCCCAGATGGAGAGTATATTCATATATAATAAACAATGAAACAATATAAGTGCTGGTAATACATGAAAACATGGATGAATTCTACTATAATGTGAGAGTGGGCATATCTCTCCTAACTATGGCTCAAAATCAAGAAGCAATAAGGGAATAGAGAGATAAATTTGATGACATTACAAAATAGCTTGGCAAGACACAATAAACAAAGTAAAACTACAAGTGACAAACTAGGGAAAATATTTGCAATTAACAACAGACACAAAATGTTCATATCCCCAACATATGTAGATTTACAAATTAGGAAAGAAAAAGACCAGCAATACATTAAAAAAGATTGGGCTAGAGGATAAAAAGCATTCATAGAAAGAGAAAGAAACGACTCTTGACCATGTACAAAGATGCTCACCTTAATACCCAAGAAGAAAAATACAAATTAAATTTGAGATTAAACTGAGATTCCACTTCCTTTTTTTTTTTTTTTTTTTTTACACTTCATTTTAATTTCCTTTTATTTTTTATTTGGAAATGCATTTTTTTCAAAATTAAGAAACACAAGATATATTTTTTCTCCTCCTCCTTAAATACAGTCATGAACACATAATAAATACATGCTATAAAGAGTACATTTCAATACAGAGAAATAGCCATTTTATATTTCTTATGAAAAAGAAAGGGAATTCTAAAATTAAAAAAGAAAATCTTGCCTGGCAACCTAAATCCAGATGGCTAGAAGTACATCTTTGGTCTAAATACACTGCCTGAATTGAGGATCATTATGTGCTTCCTGTACCATTGTTCCCTTGAATTCTACAGTCCAAATTGGACTGTAGAATGATAGATGCTTTTCTTTCACATTAGAACTTATATTCCCCTTTGGGATCTTTGTACTTTATACCTGAAACTATTGCTCTTGTTCAGGCAAGAAGACTTTGTGACCAGGTGTTTTCCCAACCTCCATTTCTGTTTCCTAATGGGCTTGTCTTTCTGTCTATCTCCTCATGACCCCATCTCTCAGCTATCTGTTTCTGCTCAGATGCTCCATACCTGTCCTCAAGTCTGCTCTGGGGATTTCCAACAGATACTGGCTAATTTACAAAAGGATGTAGTTCTGAGGGCACCTAGGTGGCTCAACTGGTTAAGCATCCAACTCTTGATCTCAACTCAGGTCTCAATTTCAGGGTCATGAGTTCAAGCCCTGTGTTGGGCTCTATGCTGGATGTGGAGCCTACTTAAAAAAAAAAAAAATGATGCAGTTCTGAAACTTAAGAGAACTCTGGTAGTGACAATGACTATATTTTCCCCATGTATTATTCTGATTTTAGTTATGAAAATATTGACCAACCATATTTTAATCATGTTCATTTCATTCAAGGCTGAGATTCCACTTCCTATTTGTTAGATTAGCAATGGTCCAAAGTGGACACCATATTCTATTGGTGAGCCTGTGAGAAAACATGCACTTTCAGACATTTCTGGTATTATTAAAAGAGTGTTATAAAACCTACGATAGAAAATTTGGCATAGTCCATGAAAATGATGTGAGTATTGGGGAATTCTGAGAAGATGGCAAAGTAGGAAGCATTAGGAATCTCTAATTTCATGTAGACAACAATTGGCAAAATCTGTCTGATGTAACTATTTTAGAACTCTGGAGTCTATTATAGTCTTCCAAATTCCAGAGTGAGGCTTGGACAGTAAAATATGATTAATTTCTATCAATTGCTGCCCTTAGCACAGTAGCGGCTACCCATCCCCCACCCCTTCGCCACTTGGCAGGGAGCTGGGCCCATGTTCCTAGAGACGCTTATGCACTGTTGCTGGGAGCAAGGCTGGGAAAAAACGACCGTGTCCTTCAAATAACAGAAATCTGTGCTCTCACAGGCGATTTCTGTTTCTCATCACAAAGGTGCAGGCGACTATCATTGTCATACACACACACACACACACACACACACACACCCATTGTTCCCATTGTTGTAAGCCCCTCCACTTAGGCTGAATTAATTTCCAGGAGATTTGAAAGGCCAGCAACCTTTTTTTACCCCTTTTGTTTTTCTCTTTTTTCCCCTGTAGAAGCCAGGCATTAAAGAGTAGGACATCCAAAAGCAACTATACATGAGGGGAAATTAGAAAGTCACCATGCATACCCAAGGGAAGGCATAGGCTCAGAAATTATTTCAGAAGATTTTAAGTATTTACACTTCCGACTAGTCCTCAGCACAGAGACAGACTACAACTGTTAAAAATAATCAACAAAAATGGAAACAAAAACCAGTAAACCCTGGGAAAGTGAAAAATTCTGATTTCCAGAATTACCACATTATTAGATTCAAATGTCCAATTTTCAACAACACAGAGCCTACATAAAAACAGAAAGGTATGGTTCAGAGGGGAAAAAAAGACCAAATCAATACAAATTACCCCTGAAAAACACCTGATTGATGACCTACTAGACAAAGATGTTAAAACAACAATATTAAAGATGCTCATGGAACTAAAAATAGGTATAGAGAAAGTCAAGAAACTGATGCATGACCAAAATGGAAATACCAATAAAGAGACAGAAAACCTAAAAATAAACTATAAGTAATTCTGGAGCTGAAAAGGACAATACTGAAGTGAAAAGTTTACTAGAGAGTTTCAAAAACAGATTAAGCAGGCAGAAGAAGGAATCAATAAACTGAAGATAGGGCAATGGAAATTATTGTGCGTGAGTAATGGAAAAAAAAAAAGATTAAACAATAGAGAACAGTGCCTAATTGACCTGTAGGGTACTATTAAGACTAATACACACATTGTGGAAGTCTCAAAAGGAGAAAAGAGAGAGAAGGGGGCAGAGAGAATGTTTTAAAAATATAATGTCTGGAAATTGTCAAAGTTTGATGAGAGATAGAGATATAGGTCCAAAAAGCTCAATAAAATACATATAAGATGAGTTTGAAGACACACCAAGACACTTCATAATCTAACTCAAAAGACAAAGACAAGGCGAGAATCTGGAAAGTAGCTAGAGAGAAGTGACTCATCGAATATGAAGAATGTTCAATAAAATTATCAGCCTTTTTGCTATTAGGAACCTTGGAGGCCAGAAGAGAGTGGCCCTATATATTCAAAGTGCTAAAGGACAGCAAAATGTCAAAAAAGAATTCTATATCTGGCAAAACTGTCCTGCTAAAGTGGCAGAGAAATTAAGACATTCCCAGATGAATGCTGAGGGAGTTCATTACCACTAGATCAGCACTGCAAGAAATGTCAAGGGAGTCTGTGGGTTACAATGTGAGGACAGTAGGTGATAACTTGAAGCAGTAGGTAGAAGTAAAGATCTCAGGAAAGGTAACTACTTGGGCACTTATAAAAGCTAGTATTATAGGGGCGCCTGGGTGGCACAGCGGTTGGGCGTCTGCCTTCAGCTCAGGGCGTGGTCCCGGCGTTATGGGATCGAGCCCCACATCGGGCTCTTCTGCTATGAGCCTGCTTCTTTCTCTCCCACTCCCCCTGCTTGTGTTCCCTCTCTCGCTGGCTGTCTCTATCTCTGTCGAATAAATAAATAAAATCTTAAAAAAAAAAAAAAGCTAGTATTATAGTAACAATGGTCTGTAAGTCCACTTTGTGATTTCTACATAATGTAAGAGATTAAGAAATTTAAAAGAATTATTAATTTATGTTCTCAGGCACATAAGGTATAAACATGTAATTCTGTTACATGAACAACCTAAAAGGGTGAGGACTGAGTTGGAAAAGAACAGAGTTTTGTATGTTATTAAAGTTAAACTGGCATAAATTCAAGTTAGAGTGCTATGACTTTAGGATTCAAATATAATTCCCATGATGAAGACAAAGGAAAGAGTTATAGCATATACACAAAAGGAAATAAGAAAGGAATTTAAATTCTACAAAAATCAACAAAACACCAAAGAAGATAGTATGGAAGGAAATGAGGGATGAGAAAGCTGTAAGATATATGGAAAACAAATAGCTAGATGACAGAAGTCCCTCCTTATCAGTAATGACTTTAAATGTAAATTAATTAAACTCTCCACTTAAAGACAGACAAATGGATTAAAAAAACCCACAATCCAACTATATGCTGTCTACAAGAGACTCACTTTAGATTCCAAGACACAAATAAATTGATAGTGAAAGGCTGACACATGCTATACTTTGAGGACAATATGATAAATGAAATAAGCTAGTCATAAAAAAGACAAATACTGCATTATTTTACTTATATAAAGTACTTAGTCACAATCACAGAGACAGTAGGGAGAATTGTGTATTTTAGGGGTTATGGAGAAGAAGAGAAAATGGAATTATTCCTTGATGGGTATAGAATTTCGGTTTTATAAAATGAAAAAAGTTCTAGATACAACTTTATGAATGAATTTAATATCACTAAACTGTATACTTAGAAATGGTTAAGATGGTAAACTGTATGTTATGTGTATTTTACTACAATAAAAAAATTGAAGAAAATCATATTAGCATTTATTTTTGACCCGGAAATCCCACTTCAAGGAATTTTTTGCATTTTAATAATAAAAGATAAGTAATCACTTAAATATACTTCAATAGTGGTCTGGTTGATTAAATGTTGGTACATCCTCAAGTGAATAATAATTGAAATGAAAAAATGAAAGATGAGTATCTTTACCCATTATTGTATTACTGTAGAGTTATCTTTAGTTCTATTAAGAAACAACTTAACTTAATAGAAGAAAAGTACATATAGTATTACTAACTTTTAAGAAAGAGTACACACACATATAAATAAAAGGAAATATATATAGATATGCATATACATGAATATTAATAAAACAATAAACTATAACATTAAAAAAGTGTTACTTATGAGAGAGAGATAGAATGTGTTCAGGGAATAGGCAATCAAGCTAGATTAAATTAACTATACCACTTTTTAAAAATTTTAGAGTCATATAAATTTTATATCTCATTATAAGACATTGAATATAAGGGCAGCTCAAAAAATAAGAGTAAAATAAAATAAAATAATCTAAATGTTTATTTAGTTGGTGACAAAAACACAAACAGAAAATGACTATCCCAGATAACTTTAAAAGACAGTACAGTGAGTTCACATTCACAGTGTGCATAGCTCTAGAATAATAGAAATTACAAAAGAAACCCCCAAAAATAAAAACCCTGTCTATGATAATAATATTGTGCATGATAGTGTTGTTATTCTAAGATGGCTATAGAAGTATTTTGCCAGAAATGAAATGAATAAGTATGTGGTGTCTTAATTCTATCATTCTCAGTGTTAGAAACAATTCTTATCATAGAAAACTGGATTGCCATAGAAACTTAAGGAAATTTATGACTATTCTCCAAGTTTGATATTGCGGATATGTAGGAATTTATGATCAGTCTCAGTCAAATGTTACTGATGAATAAAGCTATAACTCCCTTTGGTAGAGCAAAAGCAATTATGATATACAACTTACCTCCAGATGATTTTCAATGAAAACCTTCAAGTGACCCCTGAATGTTAAGTACTTTGCAAAAGCCAGGCTATTACTGAAGTATAAAAATGTTTTCCAAGAACAGAAGTGCATGTCTAAGTTCAAGGACCCTATAGATTCACTTAATTTTCTCATTTAGAAAATGTGATATTCATTCCATTTAGCAAAGGTATACTTAATTCATCTGAAAAGTTGCTTCTTGGTTCCAGTTCAAGATGGTGACATAGGAAGACCCTGAACTCACCTCTTCCATGGAACACACTAAATTAAACCTATTGGTAGAACAGGTGCTCCTGAAGAAGAACTGAGGGCTGACTGAAAAGCTACTGAACAGCTGAAGAGATGAGCAGCAAGAGAACAGCAAAGAGATGGAGACACGGCAAGGAAGGGAATCCCCCCCCCCTCATGCTGGGAACCTCAATGGGGAGGGACAGTACTGAGGGACCAGGAACAGAACCCTCTGTCCATGGGCACACAAACAGAGTAATGGTTTAAAAGAGCAACTAGCAATATAGAAGGGACAACACTAGAACTCCTCGAAGCACCAGGGGAGCTAGTGAATGCTCTCTAGGTCAGAGGGGCTGGAGAATGACATGGTTCACTTTCTCATCCCAACTTAAAAGCCTAGACCAGAGCAGGGTCCAAATACCAGGTGTATCCAGTCATCTCAGTGAGCTTGTGACTTCAGTGAGCCCAGTATCCACAGGCCCACAACAGTTCTGGGCACAGGACTAGGGCACAGGAACAAAAGCATCACTTTAAGAGTGTCAGGGAACTGAGGGAACATTCTCTCCCTCCCAACAATAAAAGTCCAGACTGAAGTAGGGTCCAGCTCAACAGTGAACTGGCAACCTCAGGGAACCCAGGGTCCAGAAACCCACACCAGTCACCATGTAGGGCTGAGCACAGAAAAAAAGTTGTGGCTTTGTGTTTGCACTTTAAAAAATATTTATTATATTGTTATTACTTTTTTTAGTTTTTAAAAATTTGTCTTGTATGGTTTTATGTTTATTTTTTGTTTGCTTTTTTCTTTTCTCTTTTTTCTTTCCTTTTTCTCATTTTTTCTTTCTTCTTTTCTCCATTTATTATTTTCCTTTTTCCTTTATTATTATTTTCCCCTTTATTCTTTCTAGAAAAAGCCATGGTTTAAAAGAATAACTATCATTTACAGCTATAACTCCAACCAACCAGCAAAACTCACCAAGCATTCACAGATTACAAAAGGAACATGTACATAGGACCATTTTTTCAACTTTAGGACAAGTAGTCGTTTTGCCCAATCCATAGAAGCACAAACAGAAAGTCAAACAAAATGGGAAGACAGAATAACATGCTTCAAAAGAAAGAACAAGAGGGGCGCCTGGGTGGCTCAGTCATTAAGCGTCTGCCTTCGGCTCAGGACGTGATCCCGGCATTATGGGATCGAGCCCCACATCAGGCTCCTCTGCTGGAAGCCTGCTTCTTCCTCTCCCACTCCCCCCTGCTTGTGTTCCCTCTCTCACTGGCTGTCTCTCTCTGTCGAATAAATAAATAAAAATCTTAAAAAAAAAAAAAAAGAACAAGAAGAAAACCTAAAAAACAAAACAAAACAAAAAAATGCTAAATGAAACAGAGATAAACAATATGCCTGATAGAGAATTTAAATTAATGATCATAAAGATACTGGGTTGCAGAAAAGAATGGAAGAACTCAGTGAGACCTTCAATAAAGAGATAGATAATATTAAAAAGAACCAATCAGAGCTGAAGAATACAACATGCAAAATTAAAAAATAAATAAAATAAAATAAAATATGGAATCAACAGTAGATGAGAGGATGCAGAAAAAAGTATCAGCCATCTGGAAGATAGGGTAATGGAAAGCACATAAGAAAAACAGCAAAAAGAGAAAAGAATTTTTAAAAATGAGGCTAGATTAAGAGATCTCTTGGACATTGAGTGAACAAACATTCACATTATAGGAGACTCAGAAAAAGAAGAGAGAGAGAAAGGTGTAAAAACTTCATTTGAATAATAACCAAAAACTTCCCTAACCTAGGAAGGGGAAATAGACATTAAAGTGCAAGAAACACAGAGAGTTCCAAACAAGAGAAACCCAAGGAGGTCCACATCATAGCACATAAAAATCAAAATGTCAAAGGTAGGAAATAAAGAGAGAATCTTAAAAACAGTGAGAGAGAAACATAAAAGTTAACCAGAAAAGAGTGGCATGACATATTCAAAATGCTGAAAGAAAAAAAACCCTACAACCAAGAATACTTTCCCAGAAAGGTTGTCATTCAGATTTGAAAGGGAGATAAAGAGTTTCCCAGACAAATAAAATATAAAGGAGTTTATCACCACCAAACAAGCCTAATACAAAATGTTAAGGCTACTTCTTTAAGTGGAAAAGAAGTAGCCATGATTAGATATAAGAAAAATATTAATAAAAAGATGTAAAATATGAAAAAATATATATATATATGAACTGTGGAGAAGGGAATAAAAAAAGGGGAGTAAAGAAAGAAGATTTCTTCTTTTTCAGTTATTTTTCTTTCTTTCCTTTTCAGAATGTGTTTGAGCTTAAATGACCACTAAATTAATATGGACTGCTATTTATTTAAGATGTTATATATGAACCTTATGAAAACCACAAACCTATAAAAAATAATGAGAAAGATGGCCAAAGAAACACTAAAGATACTCATTGATCACACACACACACACAAAAAGAGCAAGAGAAGAATAAAGGAACAAAGAACTACGAAAAACCCAAAAAGCAAATTTTAAAAATGTCAATAAGCACATACCTATCAATAATTACTCTAAATATAAATGGCCTAAGTACAACACTGGAACACCTAAATACATAAAGCAGATATTAATGGACATTAAGAGAGAAACTGATGGTAATACAATAATTTGGAAACACTAACACCCCACTAGCATCAATGGATAGATCATCCAGATGGAAAATCAACAAGGAAATAATGTTTTTGAATAACACATTGAACCAGAGTGACATAACAAATATAAACAAGATTCCCTCCACAAACAAGAGAATACACATTCTTTTCAAGTGCACATGGAACATTATCCAGAATAGATCACATATTAGGCCATAAAACAAACCTCAAATTTAAGAAGCTTGAAATCATACCATGCATCTTTCCTGACCACAATGTTATGAAACTAGTAATAAATCATAAGAAAATAATTGGAAAAAAAAAACAGGAACATGTGGAAATTAAACAACATGATGATAAACTACCAATGGGCAATGAAGCAGTCAAAGAAGAAATAAAAAAATACATGGGAGCAAATGAAAACAAGGACTCAGTGGTCCCAAATCTCTGGAACACAGTGAACACAGTTGTAGGAGGGAAGTATTTGGCAACATAGGCCTACCTCAAGAAACAAGAAAAAAACTGAAATAAACAATCTAACCTTACACTTGAACTAGAAAAAGAACAAACAAAGCCTAAAGTGAGTAGAAGACAGTAAATAGTAAAGATCAGAGCAGCAGTAAATGAGTAGAAGCTAAAAAAGAAAGAAAGAAAGAAAGAAAGAAAGAAAGAAAGAAAGAAAGAGAGAAAGAGAAAGAAAGAAAGAAAGAAAGAAAGAAAGAAAGAAAGAAAGAAAGAAAGAAAGAAAAAGAAGAAAGAATCAATGAACTAGGAGCTGGTTCTTTGAAAAGAATAACAGAATTGACAAACCTTTAGCTAGACTCATCAATAAATTAAGAGAAAGGACCCAAATAAATACAATCAAATGAGAGAGTAGAAGTAATAATTGACACCACAGGAATACAAAGGATTAGGGGCACCTGGGTGGTACAGTTGGTTAAGGGTCTGACTCTTGGTTTTGGCTCAGGTCGTGATCTCAGGATCATGAGATTGAGCCCCATGCTGGGCTCCATGCTCAGCATGGAGTCTGCTTAAGACTTTCTCTCCGTCCCTCCACCCCCCCCCACCATAAATGAATGAATGAATAAATGAATAAATAAACCAACCAAACAACCTTAAAAAAAGGAAATTCAAAGGATTATGAGAGAATACTATGGAAAATTACATGCCAACAAACTGGACCACCTAGAAAAATGGATAAATGCCTATAACTATACAATCTTCCAAAACTGAAACCGGGAGAAATAGAAAATCTGATAGACTGATTACAAGTAATGAAATTGAATTAGTAATCAAAAAACAACCCAAAAATAAAAATCCAGGACCAGATAGATTCACAAATCAATTCTACCAGACATTTAAACAAGAGTTAATACCTATTCTTCTCAAACTATTCCAAAAACAGTAGAGGAAGGAAAGCTTCCAAATACATTCTATGAGGCCAGCATTACCCTGATACCAAAAGACACCACAAAAACAAAACAAAACAAAACAAAACAAAAAACTGCAGGCCAATATCTCTGATGAATATAGATACAAAAATCCTCAAGAAAATATTAGCAAATTGCATACAACAATACATTGAAAAGATCATTCACCACAACTTGGTGGGATTTATTCCTGGGTTGCAAAGATGGTTCAATATTCACAAATCAATCGACATCATACAACTCATCAACAAAGTGAAGGATAAAAATCATATGATCATTTCAATTCATGCAGAAAAAACATTTGATAATATTTAATATCCATCCATGTTAAAAATTATCAACAAAATGGAGTTAGAGGGAAAATAACTCAACATAATAAAGGCCATATAAGAAAAACACAGCTAACGTCATACTCAATGGTAAAAAACTGAGAGCTTTTCCTCTAAGGTCAGGAGCAAGACCAGGATGTCCACTTTAACCACTTTTATTCAATATAGTACTGGGAGTCTTAGTCACAGCAATCAGACAAGGCATCATATTGATAAAGAAGTCAAACTGTCACTATTTGCAGATGGTATGATACTATACATAGGAAACCCTAAAGGCTCCACCAAAAAACTACTAGAAATAATAATTGAATTCAGTAAAGTGGCTGGCAAGATACAAAAATAATAATAAATCAGTACTGTTTCTATACACTAACAACAACGTTGCAGAAAGAGAGATTAAAAAAAAAACAAAATTTACAATAACATCAAAAATAATAAAATACCTAGGAATACCCTTAACCAAAGAGGTGAGAGATCTGTACTCTGAAAACTATAAAATACTGATGAAAGAATCTGAAAAGGACACAAATGGAAGGGGATTACATGCTTGTGGATTGGAAGAATTAATATTGTCAAAATGCCCATGTCACCTAAAGCAATCTACAGATTCAATACAATCCACATCAAAGCATCAACAACATTTTTCACAAAACTTCTATGGGATCACAGGAGACCTTGAATTCTCAAACCAACCCTAAGAAAGAACAAAGGGGGAGGTATCACAATTACAGATTTCAAGATATACCACAAAGCTATAGTAATCAAAACAGTATGGTACTGGGACAAAAATAGACACATAGATCAACAGAACAGAACAGAGAGCCCAGAAATAAACCTACAATTTATATGGTCCATTAATCTCCAACAAAGGAGCCAACAATAAGCAATGGGGAAGAGACTGTCTTTTCAATAAATGGTGCTGGGAAAACTGGACAGCTACATGTAAAAGAATGAAACTAGACTAGTTTCTAATACATAACACAAAAAATAAATTCAAAATGGATTAAAGACCTACACTTGAGATCTAAAATCATAAAATTCTTAAAGAGAACACAGGCAATAATTTCTCTGGTATTAGCCATTGCAACACTTTTCTAGGTATGTTGCCTAAGGTCAGGAAAACAAAAGCAAAAATAAACTGTTGGGACTAAATCAAAATAAAAAGTTTCTATACAGCAAAGTAAATAATCAACCAAACCAAACTAATGGCATCCTACTGAATGGGAGAAGATATTTACAAATGACATATCTGATAAAGGGTTAGTATCCAAAATATATAAAGAACTTATAAAACTCAATCCATTTCTAAAGCTCTGAGTTTTCTCCATTTAGTTCTGTACTGATTTTAAACTTGGGGTTAATTGTATTAAAATTCCATCCCCTTGATTGTAAATTCACCTATAACTAAAATTTTATCAATAATTTCAATCATGTTTTCATCTATGTCTTAACAGCACATTTCTTTTTGTAACACATTATTCCTAGGTTCGATGGTAGGATATTGCCTCTAATTTCTTGTGGTCTTCCACTGTTAGTTTTAAATGTATCACTTTTTATTCCTTCTAACTGTCCCACTTTCTTTGTGCATCTTTGATCATTCTAATTGAAAACATTAAACTCCCTTTGTCCCACTTCCACATCTTCCAAATCTCCTCAGTTCTAAATTCATTCTCTTTATAATCTCCTTTTTAAGCTATTTCTGATGAATAATAAATTCTATTTTCTGTTCCAAAATATTGCCAAAAACTCTGTAATCCACCCCCCCCGAAAAGTGAAATCTCAAATTCTCTTATACTTGTCCCTCAAGAAAACCAAAACTACTCTATTAGTAGCCAATTTCTCAATTTAGGGAAATACTACAAAATTGCCTGGGTTATTTTCCAGATGCATTTTTATGGCAGTGCTTCTAAGAATATAGTTCCTTGTCTACTTGCACGAGAAAGATCAGGATCCTATCCTATCTTCTGAATCAGAATATCTGAAAAGCAAGGTGAAAAATGTGTACCTCGGAAAATCTCTAAAGTTTGAGAACCACCAAGTTATGGCATACAAAATGCCCATACCTATTGTTTCACCATAAAAACAAATATAAAAATCAGGAACTGAATTTTTGCTGATAGAACCACCATTTGTCTGACCATGCAGATTTAAATCCCTAAGTTCCTCTCTTATGATTCCCCATGCGTTGCCCATGTGACTCTTTCCTGGCTGTGTCACTGCCTTTCTCCCATCCCGTGTCGTGTGTGTTTCTTCTGTAGTCCTATTCTGATTCCCCATCTAAAGCCTTGTGCTCTCCTGCTTGTACCACTCTGATAGCCTCCTAAGTCTTCTGACAGTCCATCCATTTATAAGTAAGGTAAACATGCAAAAAAGCCACTTTAATCTCCCAATTATGTAGACAGAATTTTACCTATTTACTGCAGTGATCCCCAAAGTGTGATTTATTTACTGGTGTAATATACATTATTAAGGAGGGCACATATTGCATGGTGCACTGGGTGTTATAGGCAAATAATGAATCATGGAACACTACATCAAAAACTAAGGATATACTGTATGGTGACTAACATAACATAATAAAAATTATTTAAAAAATAGGCATACACTTAAATGCACAGATAGACTTCCATGTTTTTGGAGAATTGTATAGATCCGTGTAACCAACAACCCATATTAAAACTTTAATTTTGCGGGGTGCCTGAGTGGCACAGCGGTTAAGCATCTGCCTTCTGCTCAGGGCGTGATCCTGGCGTTATGGGATCGAGGCCTACATCAGGCTCCTCCGCTATGAGCCTGCTTCTTCCTCTCCCACTCCCCCTGCTTGTGTTCCCTCTCTCGCTGGCTGTCTCTATCTCTGTCAAATAAATAAATGAAATCTTAAAAAAAAAAAAAAAACCTGTTTTAAAAAAAACTTTAATTTTGCATTAGTTTTGTCCAAAAATAATATAAAAATATGCCTAACAAATATTTAATATTCAAGGTGACTCTGGCTGCTCTTGGCA
>NW_024426885.1:75185727-75196297 GCF_017311325.1 Ursus maritimus | reverse complement strand
TTGTGTAGGGAAAAAAGCAAGGAGTCTGAGGGAAGAATGGAGACTTGAATTGTGGACAGGGAGGACAGAAGCACTCTCCCCTGTGTGTCTGCTTTCAGCCCATTGCAGTTGGTTTTGATTCATATATGATCTCAAGTGAACCTGAGACTAACATAATATAATAAAAAAATATTATTATAAAAAAAAAGATAACACTAATGGTGCATGCAAAAGTGAACACTAGGAAAGAGGCAGGATGCTCACTCCCATGCTCCTAGTACAATACTTAATCAGTCATGTCATTAGGTCACATCATGAAGATCCAAGCAGATCAAATCAGCCTGACAATTTTTAAACAGTTAGTAGAATTACTTGAAATGTGGACTTACATCCAATATAATTATTAGTAATCAGTGCTGTATGCAATTGTTGAGCATTGGAGTTTTAACGAATTATAATGCATGCATAATTATGAAACATTAGAGGGCTAACTGAACTTATTTTTAACTCATGGGACTAGGATGAAAAAGCTGTGTCTTCAATCCAACATGTATCTATCATAAGCAAACATGTAAACAATTACCTGAAGTAGATCAGAGATAGCTACAGATTTTCTGCTTCTCACCAAAAAGCAGAGTCTATTTTTCCCCCTTCTTGAATAAGGACTAGACTCCCACTTGATTTGACCAATAGTTGGTAGTGGAAATGATACCATTCCAGTTCTGGGACTAAGATTTGAGAAGACTGGTGGACTTCACTTTCAGCCTCTTAGAAGTCATGTTGTGAAGAAGGCTATAGAATAAGATGAGGCTCAGGGAAGGGGAGGAGTGAGTAACCACCCTGGATGTCTATATCCCTGGCTAGCTCCCAGCTGAATACACACATGTGAGTAGCCTCAACTACACTGGGTCAAGGAGAAGACTTTTTGGTCCCAATCAACCTACAGAAATATGAGAAATACCACATCACTATCATTTTAGGTCACTAATCTTTTGAGTGATTTATTGTATAAGAACAGACAACTAAAGTACTACCCATTGCCTCTACAGCTTCCCTTATGTTTCCCCAGCTTATGTTGTTTTCATGAATTTTGATTTATTTGCACAAAGTTACTTGCTCTGAACTTTATCGCTTTTCCCACTGACTGTATTAGGTTAATGACTAGAGTAACATAACAAACCAAGTATTGAGAATGGTAAAGCCTTCCCCCAAACCCAGGGTCATAATCCTTTGGGCTATTACTTGAGAAAGAAATAGACTTCTATTTGATTTAAGCCACTGTGTTTTGGAGGTTCTTTATAGAAGTATCTAAGCTTGTACCTTTACTAATATAAACACCTCCTACCCCATTACTATAGATAACATAACTTACCTTTGGATTCAATCAGTGCTCTCAGTTTTAGCAAATCTATTTTTGTGAGTTCCAGTATTTGTAGCTTATTATTCTACCCTATGTGATCTTTATGTGGGATAGGACAACAAGTTCAACGTGTTTAAAATGAATAGTTTTCTGGAACAATTTCCAGGGAAGCCATAAAAATATGAACGATACTGATACTCAGTACTATGATCTGCGTAGTAGGAGAAACATCTTCCAACAATGTGTGTCATAAAATCAAACTTCTCTCATGCCTACATAATAATAACAATACTTCACAATACTCCAGCTTATTAGCCAATAATAAGTTACTGATAATGTGAAGAATAACCCAAAGAATCCAAAAAGGAAAAGAAGAAAATTTCTGAATTAGTGGAGGTTATTCAAAATTAGACTCAACATCCTGGAAAATAGAAAGGCCCAAGGGAAGGCAACTCAGACTATGTGTGAGGTTAATGTTTGAAAGGCCAGCATGTAAACAAGGATGCAGTTTTAAGGTGTATGGCACTGGGAAAACAAAACTAAACAAGAAAAGTAAAAGCAAATAAATAGAAATTCTGGACCCTCCTTCCAGTATTGGTGAAATTTGAAATATACAAAAGAAGGAATTCCTTTTTCAATTTAAAATATATATTCAAATCTGAATCTTCCTCATGGCTTTTCCAACACGAGTATCCTGTACACTTGAGCACAAAAATACTAATATTTAATAATGCTCATCTGAGTTAATGTGTGCTTGTAAAAAATGTTTGAATCCAAGTTTTCTATATTTTCTCCATTCTAAACCAGAGTGTGACACCAACTCTTTGTCAGAATTTTCACAATATTATCATAATTATCATACTTACTTTGAATAATAAGGAAAAGTAGCTATTAATTATATATTAATATTTACATGTTAGTATGTAAAATCTATCTTATCTGTATATTTATTATTTTTTAAAGATTTATTTATTTTAGAGAGAGAGTGTGTGAGAGCGGGTAGGGGGAGAGGGAAACGGAGAGGGGAAGAAGACTCCCCCTGAGTGCTGAGCCTGACTTGGGGCTCCATCTCATGACCCTGAGATCATGACCTGAGCCGAAAACAAGAGTCAGATGCTTAACCGACTGAGCCACCCAGGTGCCCCTATATGTTATATTTAATACATATTTCTTGTCATACAGTAAGTGCTCAGATAAGAATACCCAGTATTACAAAATACTACTATTACAAGCTACTATTATAAAGTAAAAATTAGTAGACCTTCTTATCCTGTTGTAAGTAAATGCAAACTCTATCTTTGTTAATGATGGTGTGGGAACTGTCATGGAAATGCCCTTCTTTGTCTCTTGTCAGAGCTTTTGACTTAAGGTTGATTTGCTCTATATAAGTATTGTTACCCCTGCCCTCTATGGGTTTACATATGCCAGAAATACATTTCCAAGACTTCACTTTCAGCTCACTAGTGTCCTTAGGCTTAAGTGAGTCTCTGTTGGCAGCTTATAATTGGGCCTTTTTTTTTTTTTTAAATCATTTAGCCAGCCTATGTCTTTTAATTGGAGACTTTAAACCACTTACATCTGGAGGAGTTATTGATGGACTTATTATCACCACGTTTTTAATGTGGTTTTGATGTGCAGCCCAGTGGATCAAAGCTGCCACTCAGGGGGGACAGGTCATCCTCAGAGCAGAAAGCAGCTGGGTCCCAGAGATGGCAGACACACTGTGACTTAGGACCCTGAGAGCAGGGTACAGCAGTGACTGTACCCTGGGGCAGGTCTCAGTGAAGTGATAGCTTCAGCTCCAGGGAGGAGACACAGGAGAGGGCTCTGGGCAGCTCTGTCAGCTAGCTTTAGCACCAGTGAAGACTGTAGGGTCCTCTCTAGCAAAGGCTGCAAATGCCCATGATGGTGAGGTTTGTTGGGATTCCCCTGCTCTCCTGGTCCTGTGAGCTGGAGTCCCTCCAAAGGGACCCCTCCTGGCACCCAACTGTTCAGACTGGTGGAAGGAGTAAAACAGGTAAAATGCTCCCTATGCTTTCCTATGTGGGCATCCTCAGTCTGAAGGCCCTGTAGAATTTCTGTTGTCTCGTTGTAGTCCAGAACTTTCCCAGAGTTATTTCTACCAGTCTGTAGTTATTTCTTGTTTTGTTTTTTTTTGTGGCCAAAACAAGAGTTGGGGCCTCCTAGCCCTCCATCTTGCTGACATCACCTCCTCTGTATTTTTACTTACAAAAAAAAAAAATTCTTCCTTTCACTTGGTTAGAAATTTTTCTGTTCCCCTTTAGTTTTGATTCTGTGCTTCTATGGTTTTCCAATTTAAACAGAATGAGTTCTAGTTCTTGAAACTTAACAAGATTTTCTTTGAGCCTAACACACAATTCTTAAATAAATGTATCTTGGGTTTTTTAAAAAAATTTGAAAAGAATGTGTACTTCTCTTTTTCTTTTTTTTTTTTTTGTTAATTTTAATCCTCTTAGTCACTTAATCACCATATGCATATAGAATTTTTTATCAATCTGATCTAAGTTCTAAGAAGGTGTCTTTAAAATCTTTCACTGTGACAATGGTTAAATCAAAATCTCCCTGTATTTCTAATAATGTTTGTTTTATAGGAGTTTCAGTGACACATCATTAAGTAAATTTACACACTTAATCAAGGTTTTGATTTTGTCAGATTTTGTTTCTTCATCTTTTGAAGTATTCATGGTTTTTTAATCCCTTTTGTCTATTAATGTGGTGTATTACACTGGCTTATTTGTAAATAAAACCAACCTTGCATTCATGAGATAAATTCCATTTGGTCACAGTGCATAATTCTGTTGATAAGCCAGTGGATTTGATTTGCAAGTATTCAAATGAGAAATTCTACACCTATATTCTTAAGGGATATTGTATAACTTTCCATTCTTGTGATGTCTTTGGCTAGTTTTGGTATCAGGGTGATTCTAGCCTCACAGAATGAATTAGGTAGTATTCCCTGGTCTTACTTGTTGGAAGAGTTTCAGAAGAATAGGTGTTAAATCTCTTTCTTTTTTTAAAGTTTGGTAGAATTCACTGGTCAAGCCTTCTGGTCTTGGGTTTTTCTTTGAGAAGTTTTTGATAAACATATCAATGTCTTTATAGGTCATAAGTTTGCTCAGAATTTTCTGTCTTCCTGAGTCTGTTTTGATAGCTTGTGTCTTTCTATCAATTTGACCATTGCAGTTTTCTAATTTGTGCATGATTGTATGTGATATGGCCTTATAATACTTTCATGACTAAAAGGTCAGCAGTAAGGTCCTTTCTTTCATTCTAGACTGAATAAATTGCTTCTTCTCTTTTATATTCTTGATCAACAAAGCTAGAGGTTTGTCAGTTTTTTTGTTCCTTTCAAAGGATAAATTTTTAGTTTCATTGATATTATTTGCTGTATTTTTTTATTTTCCATTTCATTAATCTCCACTCTAGTCTTAATTTCTATCCTTATGATTTCTCTGTTTTAGTTTGCTCATCCTTTTCCACAGTCTTGGTGTGAGAGATCACATTGTTGATTCAATTTTTCTTCTTTATCAATGTTGACATGTTCAACTATAAATCTCCCTCCCAGTACCTCTTGATCTTCATCTAGCAAGTTTTGGTGTGACATGTTTTCATTCTTTTCTCAAAGTAGTTTAACTCTCTTTGATGTTTTTCCTTCGAGCCATTGGCTATTTGTGGTGTGTGTGGTTTAATTTTCACATGTGTGTGAGTTTCCAAATTTTCTTTCTTAGTGATTTCTGGTTTCATACCATTGTGGTCAAAGAACATAGTTTGTATAATTTTAATCATTTTCAATATAATGACACCTGTTTTGTGGCCTAACATGTAGTCTATATTGAAGAACATTCCATGTGCCTTTGGGAAAAAGGTGTATTTGTTGTTTAGGTTTTGAGTATTGTATGAATATCTGTAGGGTCTGGCTGGCTTGCAGTGCTGTTCAATTCTGTCTTTGCTCCCCTCCATCTAGCTGTTTAATCCATTACTGACAGTAGGGTTGCAGAGTCTCCAGCTATCATGCTGGAATGATCTATTTCCCCTTCAGGTTTATCAGTTTTTGCTTCATGTACTTTTGGGCTCTATTGTTAGATGCATATATAGCATTATACCTTCTTAATGGATTGACTCTGTTATTGTTATAAGATGTCTATCTTTGTCATAAATAAAAAAATATTGTAGAATGGATTTTTGTCTAACATTAGTAGTATTACTTCAGCTCACTTTTAGTTACCATTTGTGTGGACTGTCTTTTCACATCCTTTTACACTCCATTTGTCTCTGTATCTAAAGTGTATCTCTTGTAGACAGTGTACAGTTAGATCATATTTTCCTTTCTTTTTTATGCATTCTGCTAATCTCTGTCTTTTAATTGGAATATTTGATTCACTTACATTGATTGTGATTACTAAAAAGGTAGGATTTACATTTGCCATTTTGCTATTTGTCTTCCATATTTCCTGACTTTTCTGTTCCTCTGTGACTCTATTACTGACTTCTTTTGTGCTAAATAGCTATTTGTCACATGTACTGTTTAAATTCCATTGTTGTGTCTTTTCATATAAATCTTTAAATTGGTTAAGTAATTTAAATCTTTAAATTTGCTTCCCTCTTTCTAGTTATTATTCCAAATACATATTTATACATTTCATGTCCATCAATGTTGATATGCAATTATTGCTTTATAGTGTTTTATCAGCTAGAAAAGGAAGAGTTACTAGAAAAAAACTACACCTATGTTATCTTTTATACTTACCTAAGTAGTTGTTTTTACCACTATTCTGTATTTCTTCATGTAGAACTGAGTTACTCTTTCTTGTGTTTTAATTTCAGCATTAGATTTCTCTTCAATATTTCTTATAGAGAAGGTCTGCTACTGACAAATGCTTTCATTTTCTTTTTCTGGGAATGTCTTAATTTCTTATTCATTTTTTGAAGGAAATATTTGCCATATTTACAATTATTGATGGGCATTTTTTTCTTTCCAAACTTTGAACATGTCATCCCACTGTTTCCTGGTATCCATGGTTTCAGATGATAAATCATGTTGTAAATTTATGGAGAATTAATATCCATGAAAAGTCACCTTCTTGTTATTTTCAAATTCTTTATTTGCCGGTGTCATTTGATAATTTGATTGAGATATATCTGGATTTCTTTGAGTTTATACTTTCTGAAAACTCACTGAGCTTCTTGGATGTGTAGATGGTTTTCCTGAAATTTAAGATGTTTTTAACCATTATTTATTCATATATTCTTTCAGCCCCTTTCTCTACTCCCCTGGGACTCCAGTTATGCATATGTTGGTGTACAGAATGGTATCTTACAAGTGTCTGAGGCTCTCTTCTTCACTTTCTCCACTCTTTTTTCTTTCTGTTCTCAGATTTGATCATCTCAATTGATCTCTCTTCAAATTCACTGATTCTTTCTTCTTCTTGCTTGACTCTTCTATTAAATTCTGCTATTGAATTTTAAATTTCAGTTGTATTTTTCAATTCCAAAATTCCTATTTGGTTCTTTTTTAAATAATTTCTGTTTCTTTGTTAATATTCTCTATTTGATGAAATATCATTCCCATATTTTAGTTCTTTACACATGATTTTCTTTAGTTCTTTGAACATATTTTAAATGCCCAATTGAAAGTCTTTGTTTTCTTCCCCAATTGAAAGCCTTTGTAAGTCCAACATCTGGGCTTCCTCAGAAACTCTTTTATTGATTTATCTGTCCTGTGTGTCAACCATTCTTCTGTTTCTTTCCAGTCTCATAATTTTTGTTAAAAACTGGTCATTTCAAACAATATTATGTGACAACACTGAAAATCAGATTTCTTCCATCCTCAGGGTCTACTGAAGATATTGCTTGCTTTAGTTGTGCTCATTTGTTTTCTCAACTAATGATTTTTGAACTAATACTCTAAAATCTGTATTCTTTGTCATGTGAGGCCACTGAAATCTGTACTTAGTTTAGTGGTTAGTTAATGATTGAACAGAGATCTTTTTACATATTTGGAAGCAACGAATCTCCTAGTCTTTGTTGAGGGGCACTTTGTGCATTTTGGATCACATCTTTAGTCCTCAGTCCTGCTGTTTAGAACTCCACCTTAGCCTTTGCTTTTTGCTTTTCCAGAAACTCAAGGTAAGCCAGAGATGAAAACCCAAGGCATTCTCAGATGTTTTCTGAGAATACACACAGCAGTATTCTTACTGTAGTCCTAAGATTCCTAGAAATATGTCAAAGCTTTTACAGACCCTATGGATATCATTCCTAGCTTTCTTTTTTAAGTTTACTGTTTAGCCTATTGCTTGTCCCAATTGTTTTTTATCACATCAGGCTGCAACAAAGTAAAAACACTTGCCTGTAATTGTTTTTGACAAACTCCTCCCTCTTCAATGCCTCACCCCCCCTCCCCCGCAGCCCCCAAATAAGGCTTTTTGTGGTGGCTGAAATCTGAGGAAGCCTTTTATGTGGGTTCTTCCAGGGAACCACCATCCAGGTCACATGACGATTCTTTGGAAATGAGGCTTTCAAAGAACTCCAGTTTTGTTCTGCTTCTTCCAATGACTGCCAAGCTGCTTTGGGAATGCAGGTTGTTATTTTTTACTGCTTACTGGTGAACTAAAGAGCAGGCAATGGGACTCAAGCAAGTGAAAAATTCCACTAAGTTGAAAAAAAAAAAAAGGTTATTACAAAGAGTCAGCTGTTTTTCTTGAATAAATGTTCCCTGGGTTGCTTTAAGCCTTGGTTAATTCAGGAATTAATGATCCAAAATTATGATTTTCACTTTTTTTTTAAACCAGGTTTTTCATTGCTTTCATGGAAGAGTGAATTTTCAGAAGTCTTTACTTGACTATTTTCAATGACTTCACCTGGGATATGTCCTTAAATTATTAAAACTTTAATCTAATCTTACATGTACTATGATTTTATTATACAGAATATAACAAACTTTAAGGGCTCCATTAAATATACAACTCAGTGTTTGTGAAATCATAAGCACCCAAACAAAAATAATTCAGTTCATCTAAATTTATGTTGGTTTTATTGAAAATCTTAGTTTACCAGAAAATTTTATTTTGTACTTATCAGTTGAGATTTTATTGTCACTTTTTTTGCCCTTTAGTACATGGTCCAATTTAAACCTAAATTTCATCTTCCTAATAGTAAAACATGAAAGAGGCATTGGTTGGACTGACTATCAGAGTTTTACTAATTCCTCCCCCAAATCCCTCCTTCCCCATTTTAGGATAAAACAATTTCCATTTTATGGCAGTAGTCAATTTTGATGCTTTTTATCAATTATGAATTTTTGACTTTGCTTATAGTTTGAGTATCTTTCACTCAGATTATCTCTATTACTCCCACCCCTCACAGATAAAATGGTATCATTTTTCTTGAAGAAATCCAGTGGACACGTCATAGGAAATAATGGATCGAGGTGACATAGGGTCAGGTTGCTGGGGGTGATCAATAGAAGAAGCAATAATCCCATCATTGATGATAGTTACAGTGGGACCAGTGAAGGGGTTGGCAACGGTCCTTAGACGACCTTTTACACACATCAGGATCCATATCCTCACATGCAGTTAGCAGACACCAAAAATGTGTGAGAGTGGGAGGAGAACTCTCCACATGGTAACTGAGAAAACTACCTCTGAGAAACACATACATTCAGAATTATTAGGGTGGACTTAAGGAAAATTAAGAGTTCTGGAAAAAAAGTAAAATCTGAACCATGGAAATCCTGTTTTGTATGTTTGGTTTTTGTGTGTGTGTGCTTCTATTCTTACCAGTCTTATTTAACTTAGGAAATGTGATTTTTCTTCCTAATGGTAATGACAACATCAACCAACATTTATTGAGCATTAACTTTTTTCCAGGCGCTATTACACCCTTACCAGTATTAAATCAAATTCTCAAAATCCTTTTATAGAAGGTCTGTTTTTATCAACTCCATTTTAAAGAGGAGCACTCTGAGGCAGAGAGATTAGTAACTTACCCAGCATAATCATATAATTATGGTAAGTTTTAAAGTCAGGATCTGAAAATACTTCAAACTACCCATACAATACCCTGCCTTCTAGAAGTGTAAATACTATGAAATTATATCATTTTACTAAACTTAGCTGTGAAAGCAAAGTTAGTTCTAGTGGTTACATCTATTATTTAGGACTATCCATCATACTACAGTTGGCAGCTGATGTAGAGAACAGCAATTCATTATTCTGCTCTCATTACTATATTGGCTTCTCATTTCACTTAGAGTAAACGACAAAGTAGATTGATAGTATGCAAGGTTCTTTTTTTTTTCTTTAAAGATTTTATTTATGTATTTATGTAATTATGTATTTATTTATTTATTTTTTACATGGATAGGGGTGTTTATTATAAAAGCCTTGCAGCGTTTTTGTACATTTGAATTTTTTAAAAAATTTTTCTAATTTTTTTTTAATTTTTTTAAATAATATTTTTTATTATATTATGTTAGTCACCATACAGTACATCCCTGGTTTTTGATGTAAAGTTTGATGATTCATTAGTTGCGTATAACACCCAGTGCACCATGCAATACGTGCCCTCCTTATTACCCATCACCAGCCTATCCCATTCCCCCAACCCCCTCCCCTCTGAAGCCCTCAGTTTGTTTCTCAGATTTCAAGTTGTACTACAAAGCTGTGATCACAAAAACAGCACGGTATTGGCACAAAAACGGACACATAGACCAATGGGACAGAATAGAGAACCCAGAAATGGACCCTTGGCTCTTTGGGCAACTAATCTTTGATAAAGCAGGAAAAAACATCCAGTGGAAAAAAGACAGTCTCTTCAATAAATGGTGCTGGGAAGATTGAACAGCTACATGCAAAAGAATGAAACTTGACCACTCTCTCACACCATACACAAAGATAAACTCCAAATGGATGAAAGACCTCGATGTGAGACAGGAATCCATCAAAATCCTAGAGGAGAACATAGGCAGCAACCTCTATGACATCAGCCACAGCAACCTTTTTCATGACACATCTCCAAAGGCAAGAGAAACAAAATATAAAATGAACTTGTGGGACTATATCAAGATAAAAAGCTTCTGCACAGCCAAGTATACAAGATTCTATATTTTCTGTCCCCCTCTTATTTTCCACATCCTCTATCTTTTTTTTAAAAAGATTTATTTATTTATTTATTTATTTATTTATTTATTTATTTATTTATTTATTTATT